>NW_006208857.1:1103472-1117630 GCF_000334495.1 Tupaia belangeri chinensis
GGTTCAGCTCCCAGGCAGGAGCCTCTGTTGGACTGACCCTCCCTGGGTAGCGAACGCCACGGCCCCCCCAGCCCCCGTCAGGGTCCATGTGCCTGTCCTCCAACCCCCTCCGCAC
The DNA here is from genome assembly GCF_000334495.1 of Tupaia belangeri chinensis. Classification (NCBI taxonomy): domain Eukaryota; kingdom Metazoa; phylum Chordata; class Mammalia; order Scandentia; family Tupaiidae; genus Tupaia; species Tupaia belangeri. The sequence goes on from NW_006208857.1 coordinate 1,103,588, forward strand.
TGCCCTAAACAGCAGTCCCTTGGTTTCTCATTCTATAACTCGGTTTGGGGAAGTCAGTGTAAGGCTGTTTTCGTCACTGGAAAATGTCTCTTCCCGTGGCCTGGCCTTGGTTCAGTGTATCCCCGACGTAGCTGGGCGCCCTGGGGTCTCCCGTCTGGAGAGGGAGACCCTGTGCCCGTCCGGCTGAACGGACTTCTAGCCCGTGTGGCCGGCCCCTTCCTCCTGGCCCTGCCCTGCCCTGGCCACCTCGCTGTGCCCACCGCCCGTCCCCTAATGTCTCATCTCTCCCCACGATTCCTCAGTCTCCCCAGAAGCCTTTTCAGACATCCTGAGCCTCCTTCCTGACACCCTCTCTCTGGAGTCCCATCTTCTCCTCCCTTCTCTGCTCTAGCCCCCTCTCCCTAGCCTGGGCGCCCTCTGCTCATTGTCCCACCTCCCGGTCTCCCCTGCCCACCCTCCCTTCCCTTTTCCGGGCCCTCCCCTGCAGCCAGGGCTGTCACCCTGCTGTTCCCTGCTAGTGGGTAAAGCACCTGGATTCCAATCCTGCCCCTCACCTGAGCCCTGTAACCCCACCCGCCCTCGCTGTGCCCTCAGTTTATCTCTAGGGGTGGGATAGCTCAGTGCACCACTGCGGCGTGTTGAAGATGAAATGTCCTGATCCGTGCTGACTATGCCATCCGTGTAGCCCACGCCTACCCTGCTGGACCTGGGTGCCGGGGGGCCCCAGCGAGCACAACCCCTGCTCCCGTGGAGCGGGCCTTCCGGGAGGGACGCAGAGCAGAGAGAAGGCACTCGTCAGCGTCCAGCTTTAGACTGTCCCCAGCTTCCTGCCCTTCCTCTGGGCCTGGGCCCTCAGAGCTCACCTCTGATTCTGCCAAGGGCTGGGCTGGCCGAGGCCACACAGCGCCCACTGGTGCCCACGGCCGGGAGCCTGAAGGCCCCTGACCCTCGAGGGCTGGCCTGGAGCACCGCCATGGGCCGTGGGAGATCTGAGAGTGGTGCTGGTTCCCTCTGCAGTGGTGTGTGAGTTGTAATTGGGGCGAATCGCAACTGTGGTGCGAATTGTAGCTGGTGTGAACTGGAACGGTGGTGTGACTCCTGTGCTTTGAAACAGAGGGTAGGGGGAGCCTGAACAGGTCGAGGAAAGCACCTGGGGCCTGGGGCTGCTCTAGTGAGGTCTGGGGGTGGGTGGGGGCAGATGCCTGCCTGGAGCTGGGAGGCAAGGGGGCTGTGCAAGGCCGGATCAGGCTGGGAGCATCTGAGTTTTCCACCGCTGAGTGCGATGCCGCGTGCACAGCGCGGACTTGTGCATGGGGTAGGTGGGAGCTGGCTGCGGCGGGAGGGAAGCACAGCGAGAAAACGTAGTCTTTGCCGCCCACAAAGCTCACAGTCTAGGAGCCAAGAAGCTTAGAGCAAATGATTTCAGTACCGTCCGGAGTAAGATAGCCACCACGCTGCGTGATGTGGTATCCTGAGCAGCGAGGGGGGACAGCTGGGAGAGGTGAGCTGTAGAACAGCCATCCCTTCTTTCTAAAAAAATGCTGCTTTTGGGGATCAGCAGATGGCATAATGGTTATGTCACTGGATTCCCATGTAATTGACTCTGGTTCAAGTCCTGGACCCAGTGGCTTAAAACTCACACTGGGCACGTGTGTGTGTGCGTGTGTGTATGTGTCCAAAATCTCAAAAGGAGAATGGAGGAGAAGGGATTGTGGTGTGGCCATCCCCCCTGAGGGGTGATTTCTTGCTTTCTGTTTCTCTGGTGAGTACACACGCCCTATAGCAAAAATCTCTGTTTTAAAAAATGTTGGGGGGGAGGGTAGCAGCAGTTGGCATAATGGCTATATCGCTGGACACCCATGTAATCGACTGCGGTTCGAGTCCCGAATCCGGTGTCTTAAACTCACGCCAGGCACATGTGCGTGCGTGCCCAAGATCCCGAGAGGAGAAGGGATTGCAGCGTGGCCATCCCCCCTGGGGGTGATTTCTCACTTTCTGTCTCTCTGTTTCTCTGCGTCTTTCTGGTGAACGCACGCGCCCTATGTATATATATTTTGCCGATTTGGTATAGTGGTATTTCTAAGGGTGTGTCACGTTGATTGATTTATTATTGGGTTGTTGGAAAAATCATGACACATTTTTGCATAGAAAAACAAAACGTTTATCATGACTTCCCCCACAACCCAGTATTATTGTGCTTACTGTTTCCAGACAGTCTCCCTACACCCGCTCCCCCTGCCTCAGCCTCCCCAGTGGCTGGCATGTAGCAGCACCGCCAGGCCTGCAGCTGCTCTTTCTTGAGCAGATCTCCACTCAGCGCTGCTCCGCCGGGAAGTCAGGCACGTCCCCAGGCCCAGGCCGGTGTCCTTCCTCATGTGCTCTTGGAGCAATGCCTGCACAGATCTGAGGGCCCGCGATGGGCCGTCCTTGACCCAGCCGAGAGCTCTGGAGAGCTTAGTCTATGTGCCATCCGTCCGGGCACTTCGGGGACTCATACGGGCCTGGCGCCTAGTTGATGAATGAATTAAGGAACGAAGGCTCGATTGAATGGGATGAGGGAGAAAAGTGGATTTGGGGCTGACATCACCGGGCAGGCGGCTAGAAAGGAGGGAGGCAGAGGAGTTTGAGGCTGCTTTGAGGGAAGGTAGAGGAACGGAGAGATGGGAGTTGGTGTTGGGGGTGGTGGGGCAGAAAGCTGATCACCCACTGGCTGGAGCAGGAGGAGGGACACTAAGGAATGAAAATGTTGGTGGTGTGGTGGTTCAGGTGCTGGACTTCCACATGGTCGACCGTGGTTGGAGTCCTGGACGTGGTGGCTTGAAAATCACACCAGGCCCATGTGTGTTTGTGCCCAAAACTGGGAAGAGAGTGGAGGAGAAGGGACTGTGGTGTGGTCGTACCCTCCTAGGGTGTGATTTCTTACTTTCTCTCTCACTGTCCCTGTCTCTGTCTCTCTGGTGAGTGCGCACACCCTATGGCAAAAACCTAAGAAAAAAGAAGAAGAAAAAAGAAAAGAAAAAAATGAGAGTGGGCTGGCCAGCCAGTGGCATGGTGATTAAGGCGGCTGGATCTCACGTGGCTCTCACGTGGCTGGCTGTGTGGTTTGCGTCCTGGACCTGGTAGCATAAAAAACATGCCAGGCACGTGTGCATTTGTGCCCAAAATCCCAAGAGGAGAATGGAGGAGAAGGGACTGTGGCATGGCCATCCCCCCCGGGGGGGGGGTGCTTTCTCGCTCCCTCATCTTATCTCTTTCAAGCAAGCATCTGTGCCCTATTGCAAAACTAAAATAAATAAATAAGGAGAACTGAGCGTGAGAAAATAGGCAGGGGATGAAGAATCTTGACTGTGACCCCAGGGAGAGGAATCCGCGCCTTCACTCTGTGCCCAGACCACGTTCACTGCAGAAGTGAGGGGGCCCAGGAGGGGCTCGTGCAGGGGAGGAGTAACCCATGGCAGTGAGGTTTGCAGGCAGACCCTGGAGCTGGAGGCGGAGACTCCCACACTTGGGCTGCAGGTTGAGGCTTGAACACAGATAAGCAAGCGCGTAGGATGGACTGGAGCAGGAAAGAGGCTGGTGGCTGGGTCACCCACTGGGAGACAGTTGCGATAATCCAGGTGTGAGGCAACCCCCAGACCAGGAAAGGATGGAGAGGTTGGAGAGGTCAGGGAAAGCACTGGCAGGAGGAGCTGGGGGTCGCGGGGCGGCCCAGGACCCTGAGAAGGGGGCGGCTGAGCCCTCGTTGGTGCCCAGAGGGGGTCTAGGCCAGGAGCCGGATGCACCCTCCCGGGGCGTGCCGAGCGCGGGGGCCCAGCCGAGTGGAAGCGCGCGTCCGACAGTCCGTCTGTGGTCTGCCTTGGTGTCATTTGTGTGCGCTGCTTTCCCTCATCGGTGGCTCTGGAAGGGAGAGCGCAAGCCAGGGTCTTTGGAAAGAGCATGTATGCATGCACACGTGCCCGTGTGGGGGGCAGTTTGAAAACTCCCCTAGAAGTGAACATGCTGCCACCAGGGAGCTCCTTGGGAATCGCTGGTTTCAGCGGGCATGGCCGCGGCTGGCCCCGGGTCTGCCAGTCTGTACCTACCTGCTCCTGCGGTTCTGGGCGCCCAGGACGCGCCGCAGGACGGCAGTGCGCTCCCCAACCCAGGTGCCCTCCGAGCTCTCATCTCACAGAGCTTTGGTCTACTTGGGGAGATCGTATCTACTCACCAAAATAACCATACTCTGATAAGAGCCCAGGCCGATAAGGTCAGCCCGTTATCTGAGTTCACAGAGGCCACACGTCTGAAGAACTCGGAGGAGACATGCAGTGCGTGGTCAGTGGAGGCCTTCACTGGGGACCTTGGTGGAGAAGCTGCCTTGGGCTCCCCCAGATCGGGACATGAAATGAACACTGTGATGGAAGAACATAAATGAGGGGGTTGGGGATAGCGCAGCCGAGCCCCGTGAGGTGGCCGGTCAGGCTGAGACCTCAGGGTCAACCTCAGCCTCTCTGCCCCACTCTGCAGCCCTGGCGCAGGAAATCACACTTTAAAGCCTCCCCAGGCGGAAGTTGTGGGGGTGGGGGCGTTGGAGGGGTGTGGGCCACCCCCTCAACTGTCTCTCCACAGGCGCCCTCCGGCTTCCTGCCCTTCCTCTGGGTCTGGGCCCCGCAGAGCTCACCTCCCATGCTGCTGCTTTGCTGCTAAGGGCTGGGCTGGCCGAGGCCACACACAGTGCCCGCTGGTGCCCGGGTGGGGAGCCGACCCCCGGGGGCTGCTGTAGGAAATCTGGAGCAGTCCTCTGGCTCCTCATCTGGCCTGCTCCCTCACTGCTGGAAGTGGAGGTTCATTTTCCTTGTGCTGCCAACGGACCTAGGAAAGGGACAGGGAGATGCAGAACTGGTCTTATTTCCTAAGGGTTGTCCAGGGACCCCAGGGAGGCCCCCAAACCCAGCACAGCTGGCCAGAACTGCCAGGCTGTGTGGACGTGCTGAACCCAGGGCCGAGGGCAGCCTCAGTCTGCCTTCTGCTGGAACTCAGGTGTGTCGGAGGGCTAGTGTGGGCTCAGGGGGCCTGGAGGAGAATGGGGCGGGGCCTGGTCTAAGGAAGGATGCTGAGGGGCGGGAAGGAGCGGAGGGCCCTCGGGAGGTGGCGATCTGATGGGCCATCTGATGGGCGGAAGCCAGGGGTCGAGGAGACTTCCCTTTGGGATGGGATGAGGAGAGGGAGACATTTCCCGAAATGTGAGAGCCAGATCAGACAGGGGTGCCTTGCCTGGCTCTTTCAAGGGGGAGGGGGTGGAGTGTAGGTGGTAGGGACTGGTCCCCAGAAGACAGGGACCAGCGGGGGTCCTTGGTGGCCAGTCCAGTCTGTCTGTCTGCTGACTCATGACCTTTGAGGAGCTGGGGAAGCTGCTAGTTCCCTCTTCCCTCCTGAGATCTCCCGCCCTCTGGCCTGAGTCACTGGGGCGGAGCTGCTGGGAAAAGATTTCCCTTTCCCGGATCTGACTTAACCCCCAAAGCACTGGAGAGGAGGGGACACGTGGCCTGAGAAGCCCTCTCTCCCCAGCTCCCTCCAGGAAGCTCATCCCTCACTGGCCACCAGCTCCTGAAAAGTTCCTCTAAGGCATTCCAGGGACTGGAGCCCCGTTCTTCTTCCGGACCCTGGCTGTGCCCCTTGGCTTAGTTCCAAGCCCTGGATGGACCCGAAGTGCCCGTGACCTTCGGTGCTCTAACTTCTCTTCGGGGAAAGGAACCACACTTTCAGGATGGTGAAGTTCTTCCCATAACCATCCCGAATCCTTCCTGTTGCCCTGGAAGCCCCTGTCCTGTTCTCAGGAGAGACTGTGCAATGTGGGCTGGAGTGGGCTGGGGACAGGCCGCCCTTAGAGTGGAGGAGCACCCCTGCCCGTGGGCTTGTTGCTGGGCTTCTGTGTATGGCTTCCCAAGTTGTGGTTGCTGGCTTCCGGCCCGCCAGGCTGCAGCGGTGACTCAGGGTGCAACCTGCAGGCCTGCCTGGAGGAGGAATGCAGAGCTGCTGAGGCTGGCTGGCTGCAGGCTTCGGGCTTTCCTTTCCTGGCCTGGGTTTCTGTGGTCTGGTTACTCTATTGCTCCCCAGTGTTTAGCATACTTTAAGGAGATAATTTTGTTTTGTTTTGTTTTGTTTTAAGATTTTTGCCATAGGGTGCATGTACTCACCTGGAGAAAGACAGAGAGAGATGAAAAGTGAGAAGTCACCCCAGGAGCAATGGCCATGCCACCATCCCTTCTGCAGGCTTCTTCTTGGGATTTTGGGCATGCACACACATTCCCTTGGCATAATTTTCAGGCTGCCAAGTCCGAGACGCTAAATGCAGCATGTGGGGGTGCAGTCGGTCAGGTGGGAGTCTGTAACCACTACGCCACCTGCTGGTTCTGACGGCACCCTCTTATCTTAACAACCAGTGGCTCTTAGAGCAGAGACCAAGGCCCAGGGGAAACCAGAAAGGAAGCTGGCGAAGATCAAAGTTGGGAGTCCCGAGCTAAACACCTCCTGGCTTGGCTTCCTGTACTGAAGCCAGACTGGGCAAGCCATTCCGTCGGGGTAGGCTTGGCTGAGGCTGTAAAACATGCCTCCCAGAAGGCCCTGGGGTGCAGAGGGCGTCAGGACTTCCTGACTTGAGCATCACTAGAGCCGGATCGCCAGCCCGTTCGGCCAGTGCCGGGCACACGTACACAACATGGCTTTGCCCACTCCTGTCCTCACCTCAGCTTTGTCACGGCCTGTCCCTTTCTTGCCTCCTGGCTTTCCCTTTTACTCCCCTCCCCATTTATCCTTCTACCTGGGCCGTTTGTGTGAATGTAGCCGTGGAAGGGGCTGGGCCTATGGAGTATGAAGGCAGTGCCTGCGTGGGGCTTGCTACAGATGTATGAAGGCTCCTCTGGGGCCAGCAAGTGACCAACCATGGTTCAAGTCCCAGACCCAGTGGCTTGAAACTCACGCTGGGCCCATGTGTGTGTGTACCCAAAATCCCAAGAAGAGAATGGAAGAGAAGGGATTGGGGTGGCCATCCCTCTCGGGGGAGTGATTTCTCACTTTCTCTCTCGTTGTCGCTCTCTGCCTCTCTGGCTAGTACACACACACCCTATAGCAAAAATCTCTCCAAAGAAAGGGAAAAAAGAAAAAGACTCTTCCAAGCCCAGCCCCATAACCTGAGGGTTAAGGGAGCTGGATCCCACATGCCAGCAACAGTTCAAATCCTAGACATGGAAGTTTGAAAAACATGTCGGGTGAAAGCATGCATGTGCCCTAGACCCTGACAGAATGGGGAAATGGAAGAGGAGCGATTGTGAGGTGACCCCGCCCCGCCGAGGGTGCTGTCTCCCTCCCTCTCTCTCTTTGGTGAGCACGCACACCGTCTAGCAAAACTGGAACGCACAGTAATAAAGAATGGGGCAGCAGGTAGCATGGAAGATGAGGCGCTGGATCCCGTACGGCCGACTCTTTGGTTTGAGTCCTGGACCTAGCAGCTTGGAAGTCACACCGGGTGCACGTGTGTGTGTGTGTGTGTGTGTGTGTGTGTGTGTGTGTGTGCTCAAAGGAGGAGAATGGAGGAGAAGGGATTGTGGCATGGCCAGCCCCCCTTGGGGGTGCTTTCTCACTTTCTCTGTGTCTCTTGTGAGCACACATGCCCTTTAGCAAAAACTTGAAAAAAAATCACACACACACACATGAACAATAATTAAAAAAAAGAACTTCCTTTCACTTGTGTGCACCCCCCAGGAAAGATGTCCCCAGGAACTCCACTCACGTCCACCCCAGTCTGATTCTCTCCAAAGCTTTGTAGTATCGCATGATCCAGGAAGGTGCACGGATCCTAACTTCCTCGTTGCAAATGTTTACACTCTGATCCCAGCACCCACATGGAGAGGCAGCTCTCCAAACTCTGGGGCTACTTGGTAGAAAAAAAGTCCCCAGCAGAAGTCGCCTGCCAGAGCCCGATCAGAGAAGCAGTCCTGGAACACCTGCAGGCCCCCGGCATTGCTGGCTGCTGCGGGGGAAACAGGGCAGTACCACCCAGGTCTGGGGCCTCTAGCTTTGAGTCAGAGAAAATGTCGTTAGCAGGACGAGAGACGTGAAGTGCTGGGCTGCACCACGCCGACTGTCCACGTTTTAAGGGCGAGCTCTAAGTTTCGTGACTGAAGGTGGCCTGGGGTGACTGCTTCAGTGGACAGGCTTGAGCTGGTGGTTTTGGATCTGCGCGTCTAGGGCACCCCTACCCCAGCTCTCCTAATGGTGTCTCCTGTGTGTGGTTTTCCCCAGGTGCTCCTGGCTCTGTTGGTGGGAATACACCCACATGGGGTTATTGGATTGGTCCCTCACCTTGGGGACCGTGAAAAGAGAGACAGTCAGTGTCCCCATGGAAAATACAGCCACCCTCGGAATAATTCCATTTGCTGTACCAAGTGCCACAAAGGTAGGAGAAAGTGCTGGCGGCGAAGCCCCTGCTTCTTCCTTGGCTTGCTCCAGATGTTCTAGAACCTGCTGTGCCCCCACCTGCGGCCCTTGCCCACTGCCCGCCCTCCTCCTCCCTCCCATCCCCTCGCTTTGCTGCTCCTCCTGGGATGGACTTTTCTCCCTCCTTTCTTCTTCTAGAGACTCCAAGGAAGTGCCCCGGGGTTCTTCCTTGAGTTCCCGGCCTCAGTCTAGTCCCACTGCCCCATTCACAGGGACCTACCTGTACGATCACTGTCCAGCCCCAGACCAGGTGACGGACTGCAGGGAGTGTGAGAATGGCACCTACACTGCCCGGGAGAACCAGCTCACACAGTGCTTCAGCTGCACCATATGCCGCAAAGGTGACCTCAGCTGGGGTGACGGCTGGGGAGGTGCTTCGCCGGGTTCGTCAGAGGCATGAGCATGCCTGCCTGTGCGGGAGGGCCTGCAGGTCGGCGCTGGTGGGTGCAGCCTGGAATGAGTGTGCATCTGTGGCACGGTGTGCCGGGTGTAGGCGTGTGTGACAGAGACACCCACGTGGTGGGTGAGGGTGTCAACAAGTGGACAGAGGGTAAAGGTAAATAGAATTTTTTTTTTTTGGCTATTGTTTATTTTTGGTTAAGTTTTTATTTCTTCCACAAGCAAGAGAGACAGAGGGAGAGAAAGAGAGAGAGAAAACCCCACTGGGTCTCGACACCACAGTCCACCTCCGGTCTCAGCCAGCCCTGGTCACTGGCATCGCGCCTGGTGGCATACTCAGGGAGGTCTCCGGACATGAACCGGGAACCTTCCCATGGGGGTCAGCCTTGCAGAGAGTCGTGTTTTACTGCTGCACCCCCACCTGGCCTCGCAGCAGGATGCAGGATTTACGCCCATCCCCTTCCCGCCCCAGAAATGCACCAGGTGGAGATTTCTCCTTGCGCAGTGGACCAGAACACCGTGTGTGGCTGTAAGAAGAACCAGTACCAGCATTACTATGATGAAACCCTTTTCCAGTGCATGAACTGCAGCCTCTGTCCCAATGGCACCGTACATCTCCCCTGTGAGCACCGCTCTCCTGGCCCCGGTCCCGTCCCCAGCCCCGGCCAGCCCATCTCTCTGGGGAAGGTCTCCATCTTCCTGCCTCCCACCATGTGGAGCACTTCCGTCCACCCCCCTCTGTGGTCTGCGTCCTCTGTGCAGGGTGCAGGGCGTCCCTGCTTTAGCTGCGCCATGCTTCTCCACAGGCCAGGAGAGACAGAACACCGTGTGCAGCTGCCATGGAGGGTTCTTTCTCAGGGAGAACGAGTGTGTCCCCTGCAGCGAGTGAGTACCTGCCACCTGGGTGGGGCGGGCCACTGGCAGGACGAGGAAGGCACTGCAGAGTGCTTGGGCTCCTACTGTCAGTCTCATAGGGGGACACTTCATCATAGGCCTGTCCCCTCTCCCACAGCTTGGTTTTGCTATAGGGTGTGTGTGTTCACTGGGGAGAGACAGGGAGAGAGAGAGAGAAGGAGAGTGAGACATCACCCTCTTGGAGGGATGACCATACCACAATCCCTTCTCCTTCATTCTCCTCTCGGGATTTTGGACATGCACACTCATGTGCCTGGTGTGATTTTTGAAGCTGCCAGGTCTGGGACTGAACTGTGCAGGCAGCCATGTGGGATCCAGCTGCCTTAACCATTATGCCACCTACTGGCCAGTTCTTCAAAGCTTAAGAAGTCTTTGGGGATGGAAACGCATATCCCAAGGACTTGAGGTCCTTCTAACTTAGCTGTTCAGACTCGGGCAACAAAGTTGAGGACACACTTTTTAAAAAAAATTTTTTTGGAGAGGTTTTTGCTACAGGACACATGCGCTCACCTGAAAGACAGAGAGAGACAGAGAGATGGAAAGCGAGAAATCACCCCCCAGGGGGGATGGCCATGCCGCAATTCCTTCTCCTCCATTCTCCTCTTGGGATTTTGGGATCTGGGGCATGCCCCCACGCCCAGCGGGAGTTTAAGCCACCGGCTCCAGGACTCGAACTGCGGTCGACTACATGGGAGTTCAGCGACATAGCCATGACGCTAATTGCTGGTCCCCTCTAGGCCACACATTTTCACATCCCTGAAATCAGCCTGCATCTTCCAGCAACTGATGATGTAACATGTTCACTGGCGGCTGTGTGTGTGTGTGTGTGTGTGTGTGTGTGTGTGCGCGCGCGTACGTGTTACCTAAAGGATGGAAGAATGATGTCTCTTATTATAGTTGAACTTAGCCCAAAGGCAAAGAAGCAATGATGCCTCTTATTACTGATGGCATCTTAGATTTGATGCAGTATGGATTTCCTTTCTAGTGTTTTTAATTTTTTAAGAGAGATTTTTGCTATAGGACACAAGCACTCATCAGAAAGAGAGACAGAGAGACAGAAAGCAAGACATCACCCTCCCCCAGGAGGATGGCCACACCGCAGTCCTTACCCCTCCATTCTCCTCTTGGGTTTTGGGCACGTATGCACACACACCTGGCGCCAGTTTTGAGCCACCGGGCCCAAGATTTGAACCACAATTGACTACATGGGAGTCCAGCAATATATGCCATCTGCTGGTCCCCCCCTTTTTTTTTCTAAGACAAGTCTCTCTATGTTATGATCCTCCTGCCCTTTGTCTTTTTTCAAAAGTGCTTTTTATCCTCATTTTGCGTGGCTTTTACCCTGAGTGGCAAGGTGGCAAACATCGCCTCTTCTGCCTTCAGACTCCTGCTGAGAGCATAGCTACCTTCTGAGTCCCGCCCAGCTCCGCAGTCCCCTCCTCCACACAGTTCTCAAGCCACTGCCCAGGGACAGGTCCCACGCTGGGGCAAGTACCCTCTGCTGCCCCTAGCGATATGTACTTCAGCGTGTCCTACATGCATGTTTGACAGCTGCCCTCCCGGGTCACGTACTGTAACTAGCAATGCCATTGGAGAAAAGACCTTCACCTCTCTTTGTGTAGCAAACAGTGATAAAATAACAATCAGTTCTGGGCCAGCAGGTGGAACGTGGTGAAGGCACAGGATCCCACATGGCTGACTCTGGTCCATGTCCCGGATCTGGCAGCCTGAGAAACACGCTGGGTACGTGTGTGTGCCCAAAATCCTGAGAGGAGAAGAGAGTGCAGTGTGGCCATTCCCCTGAGGGATTTCTCACCTTCCCTCTTTCTCTGTCTCTGGTTAGCACACATGCCCTATACCAGAAAATGTAAAAAAAATCAAAAACCCAATTCAGTTCTTATTTTTTTTTTTTTTTAGAATTATTTTATTTGACTTTATTTAATTTGACCAGAGCGAGACAGAGTGAGAAAGAGAAAGTGAGAAAGCAAGCCCCAGGTCCGGGACTCAAACCACGGTTGGCTGTGTAGAAGTCCAGCACCCTTAAACACCATGCTACCTGCCAGCTTCTTTTATTTATTATTTTTAAATGCCAGAGACACAGTGAGACAGACAGACAGGGAGAAGGTGAAAGCATCGCCCATGGAGTATGGTCATGCTCAGTCCCTCCTCCATTTTTCCATTCTGTTGGGGTTTTAGGCACACCTGCACATGTGCCCAGTATGTTTTTTTTAAGCCGCTGGGCTGAGATTTGAACCCGTGATTGGCCATATGGGATCTGGCTGTCTTAATCACCAGGCTGGCCCCAAATTGATTCAATAACTGTTCATGGAGCGCTTATTACTTGGCTAATTCCTTTACTTGCTCCTCAATCCTGAGAGGCAGGTATGACCCCCACCATGCTGATAAGGAAAGTGGCTTGCTTGGAGTCACACTACTAGCCAGTGAATGGCGACCTGCCCTGACCGCTTTGAAGCTTTTTGTACACAGCTTTTCAAGATCTTTTCTAGGGGCTGGCGGGTGGTGTGGTGTTTAGGGGCACTGGACTCCCACATAGCTGACTGCGGTTTGAGTCCTGGACCTGGTGGCTTGCTTTCTCACTTTCCTTCTCTCAGTCTCTCACTCTGTCCCTCTCTGGTCCAATTAAAATAAATAAATAAAGTTAAATAAAATACTTATTAAAATAAAAAACTCTTTCAATCCTAAAATTAAATGATTTCGTGATTGACCGATCAGTTTCCAAGCTAGGTTCAAGTCCATTATGTCAAAAGAGAGCAAAAATACTTGCAAAGCAAAGCATTTCCGGCCCTCTGTGGGTTGACGTGTCCTCCGACAGTAGGGCCTCTGGTCACCCGCCATCTCTTCCTTTAGATGCCAAGGAAGCCCGCAGTGCATGAAGTCGTGCCTACCCTTTTCTGAAAATGTTCAGGGCCGTCAAGATGCAGGTAGGAGGCGACCCGGTGACCTGCCCTGTCTCTAACCCTGGCCTCTCCATCAGCCATCCATCCTGGGGCCTCCCTCTGGCCTGACCCCTGACAGCGACCTGCTTCCTTTCCAGACACCACAGTGCTGCTGCCCCTGGTGATCTTCTTGAGTCTCTGTCTGTTGTTGGTCGTCTTCGTCGGGTTACTGTGTCGCTTCCGGCGCTGGAAACCCAAGCTCGTCTCCATTGGTACGTGGGGCCTTTGGGAGGGGAAGGATGGTGGGGATGTGGCGGAGGCTGGGTGGGACAAGCTCCGACGGAGAAGAGGAGTGTCCCCTTCACTTCTGCAGAGCACTGTGGCTATGGTGGCTGGACGGGCCTCATCAGCTCTCGGTCCCTTGGGCCACACAGGCTCTGAGGTGTATACCCACAAGTCCCCACTGGGAGTCCCAGCACAGGGGGCCAGGACCCAGAGGGGAAGTGAAATTTATGACACTTTGTCTCTTTTTTCTCAGTCTGTGGGACTTCGAAACCTGTAAAAGAGGTGAGCTGAAACTAGGGACCTACTCCCGACTGCCCTGGCTGTTGCTTATAATCTTGTAATACCCAACTCGCCTGGAGTCACCCTCACTCCCTGGGGACCCCTAGTTCCTTCCAGCCCCAACTGCCACCCAGAATAGAGGGCCGGGGCTGTTCTCTCTCCCCCAATGCTGTGCCTTCTCTTTTTCAGGGGGAACTCGAAGGAATTACCACCAAGCCCCTAGCCATGTCTCCAGGCTTCATTCCTCCGGGTTGCTTGAGCCCCCCTCCGGGCTTCAGTCCCACCACGGTCTTCAGTCCCATCCCCAGTTCCACCGGCCCCTCTGGCTCCACCTACATCCCCAGAGACTGTCCGGATTTTAGGGACGCATCACCCTGGAGAGAGGTAGCCTCACCCTACCAGGGCGCTGAACCAGCCTTCCCTTCAGCCCTCACCTCCACCCCCATCGCCACCCCAATTCAGAAGCTGGAGGAGGGCGCACACTCGCCACGCCCAGACTGTGAGTTCCGGCAGGGAGGTGGGGCGGTGTGGGCGGAGCTCCCAGGGGCGCGGCGGAGCGGCGGCGGTGGAGGCGGAGTGCGGGCGCAGTGGAGGCTCACCGCAGGCTCACCGCTCGCTTCCCTGCAGCCGACCCCGCGACGCTGTACGCGGTGGTGGACGGCGTGCCGCCCACGCGCTGGAGGGAGTTCATGCGGCGCCTGGGGCTGAGCGAGCACGAGATCCAGCGGCTGGAGCTGCAGAACGGGCGCTGCCTGCGCGAGGCGTACTACAGCATGCTGGGGGCCTGGCGGCA
>NW_006208857.1:1120488-1129874 GCF_000334495.1 Tupaia belangeri chinensis
GGCCCCGCCCCGCCGGTGGACGGGTCTGCCTGGACACTGCTGCTGCCCCTGTGGGTAGCCCGGTCCCTGGAGATGTGCCTTCCAGCGCCCGCAGCCTGGGTGCACGGTCCTGCGAGCTGCACTGTGGACCCCCTTTTCTGGGGGGGAAAGGAGGATCTTGGAGGGGCAGGAGTGAGCTGGCAGCCACTTGGTGCTACATCCTCAGCATTCGTAGCGTTTCTCAGCTGCAGGACCCAGCCCGAGAGTCAGCGATGGTGTGTGTGTGTCTGTGTGCTTGTGTGTGTGGAGAGAGGTGTGTGTGCGCCTGGGAGAGGCTGGGTGTGCCAGCAGCCTGAATGGGTGGTCGCGGGGGTAAGGGACACTAGGCCTCTGCACCTTGGGGGTGTGAGGGCCCAGCAAGGCCACTCGGGCGGGTTGGCCCTCCCGAGCCGTGTTTCCTATAGATAAGCATTCTTTGTATCAATTATGTTACACTAACAGGAACCTGGCACGCTGCCCCTACCTGGGCAGGCACTGAGTAAGCTGAACCGTCCCGCAGGGCGGGGCTCCCAGCCTGCGGTGGACTTCTGTAAATAGCTACAACTCGGAAATTAAAGATCTGCTCTTGGAGGGAGTGGTCAGTCCGTGTGGGACCCTTAGCCAGGGACGGGGCCAGCTAGCCCAGCACCATCAGCACAGCCGACACGGGAGTAGTGGAGCTCCCTCCCAGGGTCTCTGTCCTCCCACCCTCATGGGAGCCCCACCCGGCAGTTATATTTATGCACAACTTTAGGGCACAGGGGTGTCTATCTACAGACATGTACAATTCTTTTCTTTCTTTTTTAAGGAGATTGTTGTCATAGGGTGTGTGCCTTCTCCAGAGAGACAAAGTGAGAAGTCACCCCTCGGGGAGGATAGCCATGCCTCAATCCTTTCGCCATTCTCTCGAAAGCTTGGGCACACACACGCACACGTGTCTGGCGTGAGTTTGAAGCTGCCAAGTCCGGGACTCAAACCATGGTCAACCATGTGGGAGTCCAGCAGCGTAACCACTATGCCATCCGCTGGTCCCAGAAATGTACACTTCTTGATCTCCGAGTGCTCAGAGCAGGCAGCAGGGCCAGGCTCCCTGTGGTGCGTGTGGTCCTTGAGGTAGTCAGGGGTGGGGAGGTGACCAGCACCCTGGGGAGAGAGTTCCTCTGGGAGAAGTCTCCAGGTCCTCAGCAGATTTCCTCTAGGAGAAATGCTCCAGGCCCTCAGGCCTCCCTGAAAAGAAAGGACGTAAGTGTGAGACCAAGGCCCAGGGCAGAGAGCCCGGTCGGGCGTGGGCTGAAGGGCAGGTGGGAGCACCCCTGCACCCTCCTGGATGGCACTTACGAGGTGGAGAGGGGGGTGTCCAGCTGTATGATGTGGCGGCCCCGCATTCTCTGCAGCTGGGCCCGGGTCAGCCTCGGGGGCCTGCTGTCCCTCGGCTCTGGGGCCCCCGGGATCCTTTGGCTGGCCAGTTCTTCCCGGATCTCTCTCAGCATGTCCTCAGCCCGGAGAGGCCGGGGCATAGGCGTGCAGCTGGACCCCGGAGAGAGGGGCCTCTCTTCTTCGTCCTCCCCGGAGGACTCCCAGGGGCTTTCTCCCGCAGAGTCCACGAGCGTGGGGGAGGCAGGGAGCTGCCCCCGCAGTCGGGCCCTGTGCAGGGTCTCCATCACCACATTGCCTCCCCCCAGGGTCCCGTCCTCCTCCTCAGACCAAGTGGGCGGGTCTCCCCGGGGAAGGCTGCCTCCTCCCGGGATGCCTTCTGGCAGATCGGGTGCGCTGCGGCGTTGAGGAGCTTGGGAGTCGGGAGGCTGGGGGCGCAAAGGCACGTCTCGGAGGTCCAGGGTGGAGAAGCTGAGGCGAGGGTCCCGCCGAAGGGCTCTGGGGCGTAGGCGGCTCAGCGGGGAGCCTGGGATCAGAGTGCCGTAGCCAGAGTCGGAGGTGTCGTCTGGGACAGTGGGAGCATCTTCGTCCGTGTCTTCGGTCACCACCAGCTGAGGGATGATGGCCGAGATCTCGAGTGTCCTAGGGTTAAGGGGGAATGGTCAGCGGCAGATGCTTCAGGGTCAAGTTCAAAGCCAGAAAAGGCCCCTCCACGTCTTTCTGTTACCTGCACACTGCCCTGTGGCTTTGCCTGCTCCTAACCTCCTAAGAGGGACTGCCATGCCCCCACATGTGACCCAGCACCGGGCTGGGCTCAGACTGGAGCAGTGTCAGGTGTCTGCTGAGTGGTTCCTGGGCTCCCCGGAGGTTTGTCCCCCATGCCCCATGACGAGCTCTCACATTATCGTGCCCCTAAACAGCTGAGTTACCCATGGGGCGACCCTCCCGCTCTCCGGGGAGCTGGACCAGCTGGATCCAGGCAGCCCTGACATTCTGGTGCCCACCTTCACCCGCCCCCCTCCGGCCCCTCTCCTGGAGTTCGAGTCCTAGTTCCTTCGCCCTCCCTCCACCCTGCTGCTCCACCCCAAAAGCCCCTTCTTCCTCTCCCTCTTCCCAGAACCCCAGAACTTGTGGTGCCATTTCTCAGCCTTCGGGTTCTTCCTGTCCCCTCCCTGCCTGCAGCCACCCAAGGGGATCTCCTGGTCTCACCTCCCTTCAGTGCTGCTCTGAGAGCCCTCCGGGGAAGGCGTGGAGGGCCTGGTGCTGGGGGACTCCTGGCCTTGGTCCCGATAGAGGGCCAGGAGCTCCCTCTTCTGATGGATGTACTCCTCTGCCTTCAGCTTCTGCAGGGTGGCCTGCGGTGGGGACACTGCTTTAGGGCTTGGCCGCCGGGCACATGCTGCATGCCAGGCCCCGTGCTAGATGTTCCACGGACACCATCTTACGCTTCACAACTGCCCCGTGGCAGTGCGTGTTTGTTTTTTTAGTTCTTGCTATAGGCATGTAAGCTCACCAAAGACAGAGGGGGGAAAGTGAGAAATCACCCCCCAGGGGAATGACACAATTCCTTCTCCTCCAATCTCCTCTTGGATTTTGGGCAAGCATCCGCTTGTGCCTGGTGTGATTTTTAAACCGCCGGGTCTGAGACTCGAACCCATGTGGGATCTAGCCACCTTAACCCCCATGCCACCTGCTGGTCCACAGGGCAGATATTTTCACCCTTACATTACTACTGAGAAATGGAGGCTTTAAGGTTATGTGACTGCCTGAGAGGTACTCCTTACAGTCGGAAAACAGGGGGGGGGGGGACCCGGCCAGGGGAAGGGGGGGGGGGGGGTACCAGCACAGGTGGCACCAAACTCTAGAGCTAGGGGTGGGGGCGGTGAATAGAATATCCCCTTTCATACCCATACAGTTCTTCCTGCTGCTCATGCCCTCTTGACAAACCCTGTTTCAGGTCTGCCCCCTCCTTCAAGAAGCCCTCCCTGATTGATGGTTGTAAGTCCTCTGAATAGTACTGGCCCCTTAGGCTGCTTCTTCAAGGTCAGCCCTCTCCCACCACCTGGGCCTCTGTCCTGATGCTGGGAGAGGCAGAGCCAGGCACTGTGCTTGGCTGAGGACTCTGCTGTCCTTCAGAGGGATGAAAGCAGACAGTCCCTAGAGGAGGAGGACATGCCTGTTGTTGTCTTCCTCCCTCAGTGTGTTTGTAGGGCGCCATCAGAATAAACTCCAGACATTGGAGAAGGTTTGCAGAGCACCTCCGCGTGCATGCAACTTGATAGGCACTGCGCCCACAGCATGGAAGGCACGGCCGTCAGCCCGCTTTACAGATGAGAACACTGACCTGGAGGGCGAATCTTGCTCCAGGGCCCAGGGGTAGAAGAGAGCTGGGACTGGGCTGTGCCCTTTGTGTCCTGCACGAGGGTGGCCAGAAGGGCAAGGAGCTGCTTAAGGACAGTGGCTGGGGAGGTGGGGCAGGCAGCAGAGCCCAAGGAGGCTCAGCAGGGGCGGCGCCGGCCTGGCCAGGCTGCCATCAGTGCTCGCTGGTCTGGCCACGTTGCTGCTAAACACTGAGGTACTGCCACACGGTCGGGCAATGTCTGCCACTCGAGCCTCCCACCCGACTCCATGATCTTGCAACCAGAGGGCCTCTGTGCCCCCTGCCCTGAGCAGGGCTCCATTCTGATTGAGGACGCCCGTGCCACACTAGTTCAATATTTCAGTATTTCCCCAGCTCGAGGGACGTGAGTCGGCCACCTTCAAGCACCTGGACTGCCCTAGTGTGTCTCCAGGAACACTGGGGACAGCTGCGTCAGCACAGGAGACGTGCTGGAGACAGAGGAGCAGGGGTGGGAGAAGCTGTCTAGCTCTCCTTTCCCTGCTCTGCAGCCACTCGGGCCTGGGAGTGACAGGCATGGCAGGGTCGTCAGCAGAGTGACATGTGGGGCAGGGTCCCCAACTGTCTTCACTCTCCTCTGCTTCAACTTCTTGGCCTCCACTACTGACAGATCTTTCTGAGCCCTCCACTGGGTCCTTCTCTGCTTCCCGGCCCCAAGAATCAATCTCTCCTCCCTTGGGAAGCTCATTTTTTCCACAATCATAAGCCAACATTGCTACATGTGCTGGGTATAAATCTCCTCAGAGTGAGGGGGAGGGGGAAAAGCCTGACCTCTAGGGATTCTCTAGGAAGGGAATCCACAGAAATTTGACTGTCCTCATTTATAAAGGCTGATTAAACAGGAGGACTCCCCAAATATTTGGTGTGAGATAACAGCAGGAAAACTAATGTCAAAGTTCCAGGCCTTTGTTTTTTTTTTTTAGAGAGAGATTTTTGCTATAAGGTATGTGTGCTTCCCAGAGAGACAGAGAAAGTGAGAAATCATCCCCCATTCCCCACAATCCCTTTTGCTCCATTCCCCTCTTGGGATTTTGGGCATGCACACACATGCACCTGGAGTGAGGTTCACACTGCCAGGTCTGGGACTCAAACCGCAGCCAGACATGTGGGAGTCCAGCGCCTTAACCACTACGCCACCTACTGGCCCCAACTTTTTAGAAAGATTTGTTTTGTTTTAGATTTTTGCCATAGTGCTTGCTGGAGAGAGACAGAAAGACACGAGAGAGAAAGGGAAGTGAGAAATCCCCCTGGGGAGATTGCCATGCTGCAACCACATCTTCGGTTTTCTCTTGGTATTTTGGTTATGCATGCACATGTGCCTGGCACGTTTGGCAAGCTGCTGGGTCCAGGACTCAAACTGCCTAGTTGGCACATGGGATTTAGCGCCTTGACCACCACACCATCTGCTGACCCGTTTCAGACTTTGTAGTTTCGCTAAGGCCCTCTGCGCACAGCTTGGTTATAGGTCAAAGTGACCTTTCCTCTACTGGCTGGGCATGAGACTGCTGGGCTAATGACTTTGCATGGTAAGATACCAGCAGTGAGGCCAGATGGTGATGCAGAGGTAATGTACCTGGACTCACATGGGAAAGGTCCTGGGTTCGTGTCCCGAGGCCTCCTTGTGCACACACGTATGCGTGTGCCTGTGATCCAGGCTAGCTGAGGCCTAGGGTGGATTGTGGGGTGAAGACTCTGGTGGGGGTGCCTGTCTTCCTCTCTCACTGTGGAAGAAACAAGCTTGGGAAAAAAGCCAACAATTTTTAGTGGCCCCCAGGGGTTCGAAAGGGAGAACGTGAAGGGGGAGGGCAGTTGTCATGGAACCAAAGGAAGAGAAGGAAGCTCTGAGGGTGGGAGTGGTAAAGAAAAGGGCAGCCTGCCAGAAAAGGTCCCCATGACTGTCCTGGCAGGCAGGGGCTCGAAGAACACAGACACCTGCTTGTGGTCTTGTCCTTCGGGTGCCCTCATCCCCTCAGGAGTCGCCAGGCAGTCTGGCCCTGGGTGAGCCGTTCAGGTGTGGGGAGACCCCTGCCAGGCAGAGAGGGATATGGCCAAGCCCGAAGCAGGGGCAGGGCAGGTGGGGGACCCACGTGCCTGCCAGCTCCCCTGGTTTCCCGGGGACTGTCACCACGTTGCTTAGGAAGGGGCAGCCCGCAGGACTGCAGGACACTTCCAGGCCTGCGCTTCGGAGTTTCCCAAGCCTCTAAGAGATCTCTACTTGGCCCTCTTCCTGTCTCCGTTTCCGTAGCAAATTAAATAGGACCAGCCCAGCCCCACCCTCTCAGAAAGCAACAACTAAACAAACAGGTTTCCTTCCCCGAGTTCATTTCCCAGGGCACCACTGCCAATGCAGTCTTTCAAACAGAACCGGGGAGGCCAAGGGAGGCCAATCACCCTCTTTGTCCTCTGGGACCTTGCGTTACTAAGCGCTGGCACGTGTAGGGGGGAGGGGGTAACCTGAGTGGTTTCTTTGACTCCTCCCTGCCAGGCAAGACCTGTTATTGTTGATATGATTCTGTCATTGAAGAAATTGAAGCTGGGGAGGGCCCATACTTACCCAAGATCATCCATCCAAGAAGTGGCAGGATGGGACCTAAACCTAGGTTTTTCTTCCTCCCTCCCTCCCTTCTTTCTTTTTTGAGAGATTTTTGCCATAGGGTGCATGTGCCAGAGAGACAGAAAATGAGAAATCACCTCTTCCCCCCGGGAGGATGGCCCCACCGCGATCCCTTCTCCTCCTTTCTCCTCTAGATATTTTGGGCATGTGCACACATGTGCTTGGTGTGAGGTTCAGGCCTCCAGATCCGGGACTCGAACTGTAGTCAGTCATATGGGAGTCCAGCACCTTAAACACTATGCCACCTGCTTGTCCCTAAACCTAGATTTTTTGGAGAGGTTTTTGCTATAGGGTGTGTGCACTCGCCAGACAGACAGAGAAAGAGAGACAGAAAGCGAGAAATCACCCCCCAGGGGAGATGGCCACGCCGCAATCCCTTCTCCTCCATTCTCCTCTTGGGATCCTGGGCATGCGCATGCACAGGCCCCCGGCGTGAGTTTAAACCACTGGGTCCAGGACTCGAACTGCGGTGGACTACATGGGTTGGGAGTCCAGCGACATAGCCATTACTCTAACTGCTGATCCCAAACCTAGATTTTTCTGAAATCATACAGGCTTTTAACTACAGTCTCTCTAGGGCTCATCTGTCTCCTCCCTTTTTAGTTCCTCTATTTTTTCTTTTGCGGTATTTCCTAAAGGTCATCAACTGTCAGCATTTCACACCAAAATAGTACATAAACCTCACCAATCTTTCCGTCCTCCCGCTCACCTGCCACACTGCTACGTGACCCCTCCCCAAACCAATTCAAGACAGAACACCTGATCTCACCATATCACCATCCCCTGCTAAGGAATTCGTGGCAGGCCAGGAGATGGCGCAGTGGTGACAGCTGACCCACTGGGAAGGTCCTGGGTGTCCCCGTGCATGCTGGGCATCAGACATGAAGACCCTGCTGGGTGACTTTCTCTTTCACTCTGTCTTCTTCCCTTCATTGCTCTCCCTCTCATGGAAGAAATAAACTTTTTTTGGGAGAGAGATTCTCGCTATAGGGCACGTGTGCTTGCCAGAGAGACAGAGACAGAAAGTGAGAAATCAGCCCACACCCCAGGGGGGGATGGCCACGCCGCAATCCCTTCCCCCCCATTCTCCTCTAGGGATTTTGGGCACACACACACATGCACCCGGCATGTTTCACACCGCTGGATCCGAGACTTGAACCACAGTTGGTACATGGGAGGTCAGTGCCTTAACCACTATGCTGCTGGCCCCAGAAGAAATAAACGCAAAAGAATTCGTGGTGGCTCTCTCTTGTTCCCACTATTCAATGCAACCTCATCCGCGTCGCACTCTCCCGCAGCTCTGAAGTCACTGCCCTCAGCCTGGCCTGCACCAGCTGCTCACGCTAACCCTGGGCTTCAGTATCTGGCTGTTGTTTGAAACTAAATCCACCGGGAACCAGCAGTTAGCGTAATGGCTATGTCGCTGGACTCCCACGTAGTCGCCTGCGGTTCGTGTCCCGGACCCAGTGGCTTAAAACTCATGCCGGGCGCGTGTGTGTGCGTGCCCAAGATCCCGAGAGGAGAATGGAGGAGAAGGGATTGCGGCGTGACCATCCCCCCTGGGGGGTGATTTCTCGCTTTCTGTCTCTATGTCTCTCTCTGTCTGTCTGGCGAGCGCACGCGCCCTACAGTGAAAATCTCTCCCCCCCCCAAAAAAAAAGAAAAAAGAAACTAAATCCACCCACGGAGCTTCTGATCCTTCTGCTCACGGTCTTCCCCAGCCTTAAAAGTCCAACTGAAGTCTGGAGCTGCCAGGTGGCATGAAGGTTGAGGAAGCCGGATCTCATTGCTGGATGTGGGTTCAAGTCCCAAACCAAGCGACTTGCAACTCATGTTAGGTGTGTGTATGCACGTGCCCAAAATTTCAAAAGGAGAATGGAGGAGAAGGGACTTTGGTGTCGCCATCCTCCTGGCGTGGGGGTGACTTCTCATTTTCTCTCTCTGTCTCTGTCTCTATCCGACAAGTATATATGCCCTATATTAGAAACTAAAGAGAAAAGTAGAGGGATCAGCAGTTAGCATAATGTCTATGTCGCTGGACTCCCATGTAGTCGACTGCAGTTTGAGTCTTGGACCTGGTGGCTTGTGCGTGCGTGCCCAAGATCCCGAGAGGAGAATGGAGGAGAAGGGACTTTGGTGTCGCCATCCTCCTGGCGTGGGGGTGACTTCTCACTTTCTGTCTCTCTGTCTCTCTCTCTTTCTGGCGAGCGCACACGCCCTATAGCAAAAGCCTCTTCAAAAAAAAAAAAAAAGAGTAAAATAGAAAAAAGAAGCCCAACTGAAACCTTCATCTTTCTTTGGCTACTTCCGGTTTAATAGCTGAATGGCCTTCCTTCTACACCCCACCCCCACACAGAAAGGTCTCTCTGAGTCCTATCCCACTAATTGTCACTGTGACCTTATTCAAAAATGAGATCTCTGCAGGTGTGCGAGGATTCTAAGTTAAGGATCGCAAGATAAGATCTTCCCAGACTAGGGCGTCTCTAAATCTAATGACTGGTGTCTTTAGAAGAGAAAGGTGGAGACCAGCAGGTGGCGTAGTGGTTAAGGTGCTGGACACTCCCACATGGCTGACCATGGTTTGAGTCCCGGACCTGGTGGCTTATATTCTCACCTCTCTCTCTCTGGTCAAATTAAAAATAAATAAATGAGTGGATAAATAAATAAATAAATAAAAATTAAAAAAAATCTTTTTTTAAAAAATGACAAAGGCGAGGAGGACTCAGGGGCAGAGACTGGACTTCTGTTGCCACAAGCCCAGGAACACCCGGAGCTACCAGGAGCTGGAAGAGGCCAGGAAGGATCCCCTAGAGCCTCGGGAGGAAGCGGGACGCTGCCAACACCCTGGTGCCGAGCTCCTGGGCTCTAGGACAGGGAGGGAATGTGTTGCTGCCACAGCCCCTGCCTTCGTGGTAACGGACTCGGCTCCATTTGGGCCCCCTTCTTTGGAACGCATCCTGCCTTCCTCACAAAGGTGTCACC
>NW_006208857.1:1130233-1135677 GCF_000334495.1 Tupaia belangeri chinensis
GGACCCGGTGGCTTAAAACTCACGCCGGGCGCGTGTGCGTGCGTGCCCAAGATCCCGAGAGGAGAATGGAGGAGAAGGGATTGCGGCGTGACCATCCCCCCTGGGGGGTGATTTCTCGCTTTCTGTCTCTATGTCTCTCTCTGTCTGTCTGGCGAGCGCACGCGCCCTACAGTGAAAATCTCTCCCCCCCCCAAAAAAAAAGAAAAAAGAAACTAAATCCACCCACGGAGCTTCTGATCCTTCTGCTCACGGTCTTCCCCAGCCTTAAAAGTCCAACTGAAGTCTGGAGCTGCCAGGTGGCATGAAGGTTGAGGAAGCCGGATCTCATTGCTGGATGTGGGTTCAAGTCCCAAACCAAGCGACTTGCAACTCATGTTAGGTGTGTGTATGCACGTGCCCAAAATTTCAAAAGGAGAATGGAGGAGAAGGGACTTTGGTGTCGCCATCCTCCTGGCGTGGGGGTGACTTCTCATTTTCTCTCTCTGTCTCTGTCTCTATCCGACAAGTATATATGCCCTATATTAGAAACTAAAGAGAAAAGTAGAGGGATCAGCAGTTAGCATAATGTCTATGTCGCTGGACTCCCATGTAGTCGACTGCAGTTTGAGTCTTGGACCTGGTGGCTTGTGCGTGCGTGCCCAAGATCCCGAGAGGAGAATGAAGGAGAAGGGATTGTGGCGTGGCCATGCCCCCTGGGGGGTGATTTCTCACTTTCTGTCTCTCTGTCTCTCTCTCTTTCTGGCGAGCGCACACGCCCTATAGCAAAAGCCTCTTCAAAAACCTATAGTGAGGCACGGCCCATCCTCAGTGGTACAGCAACTGAAACCTTCATCTTTCTTTGGCTACTTCCGGTTTAATAGCTGAATGGCCTTCCTTCTACACCCCACCCCCACACAGAAAGGTCTCTCTGAGTCCTATCCCACTAATTGTCACTGTGACCTTATTCAAAAATGAGATCTCTGCAGGTGTGCGAGGATTCTAAGTTAAGGATCGCAAGATAAGATCTTCCCAGACTAGGGCGTCTCTAAATCTAATGACTGGTGTCTTTAGAAGAGAAAGGTGGAGACCAGCAGGTGGCGTAGTGGTTAAGGTGCTGGACACTCCCACATGGCTGACCATGGTTTGAGTCCCGGACCTGGTGGCTTACTTTCTCACCTCTCTCTCTCTGGTCAAATTAAAAATAAATAAATGAGTGGATAAATAAATAAATAAATAAAAATTAAAAAAAATCTTTTTTTAAAAAATGACAAAGGCGAGGAGGACTCAGGGGCAGAGACTGGACTTCTGTTGCCACAAGCCCAGGAACACCCGGAGCTACCAGGAGCTGGAAGAGGCCAGGAAGGATCCCCTAGAGCCTCGGGAGGAAGCGGGACGCTGCCAACACCCTGGTGCCGAGCTCCTGGGCTCTAGGACAGGGAGGGAATGTGTTGCTGCCACAGCCCCTGCCTTCGTGGTAACGGACTCGGCTCCATTTGGGCCCCCTTCTTTGGAACGCCTCCTGCTTTCCTCACATAGATCTGCCCACGTCCCTCCCCACTTAACACCCCGCTGGCTCTGTGTCATGGGTGGGCCAGAGTTCACGTTCCTCCCCAGACCGGCCTGAGGCCTGATCCGCGGAGCTCGCCTCCCAGCCTCTTCTGCTGGTCTACTTCGGCCCTACAGGCCGGGCTCTCTCACACACCTCTTCCCCGGGGCACTCCGTTCTGTGGACACGCTCTCTCGACCATTTTGCATCCTAATCCTCCTGACTGGGCTGCAGGGGTGTTTCTTTTTCTTT
This sequence comes from Tupaia belangeri chinensis, assembly GCF_000334495.1. NCBI lineage: Eukaryota > Metazoa > Chordata > Mammalia > Scandentia > Tupaiidae > Tupaia > Tupaia belangeri. The sequence goes on from NW_006208857.1 coordinate 1,132,011, forward strand.
CTTTCTTTTTCTTTTTTTTTTGGAGAGGTTTTTGCTATAGGGCGTGTGCTGGCCAAAAAGACAGATAGAGAGACAGAAAGCGAGAAATCACCCCCCAGGGGGATGGCCACGCCGTAATCCCTTCTCCTCCATTCTCCTCTCGGGACCTTGGGCACGCCCGGCATGAGTTACGCCGCCAGGTCTGGGAGTCGAACCACGGTCGACTACATGGGAGTCCAGCGACACAGCCATTACGCCAACTGCTGGTCCCCAGTGGTGTTTCTTGAGGGCAGGACTGGTGGTGTATTCTTTTTGGATTCCCTAGAACCCAGTCCTAGTGCCTGTTCCTGACAAGTGTCCCTCACATGTCTGTGAAGGGAAGATGAAATATAGAAGTTAAGGCCAGCAGTTGGCGCGGTGTTTACGGTGCTGGTCTCCCACGTGGTAGACTGTGGTTCAAGTCCTGGACCCAGCAGCTTAAAACTCATGCTGGGCACATGTGTGTGTGTGTGTGTGTGTGTGTGTGTGTGTGTGCCCAAGATCCCGAGAGGAGAATGGAGGAGAAGGGACTGTGGTGTGGCCATCCTTCCTGGGGGGTGATTTCTCACTTTCTGTCTCTCTGGTGAGCACATGAACTCTATAGCAAAATTGTTTTCTTTTTAAGAATTATTTATTGGGAACCAGGAGTTAGCGTAATGGCTATGTTGCTGGACTCCCACGTAGTCGACCGCAGTTCGCGTCCCCGACCCGGTGGCTTAAAACTCACGCCGGGCGCGTGTGCGTGCATGCCCCAGATCCCGAGAGGAGAATGGAGAAGGGATTGCGGCATGGCCATCCTTCCTGGGGGGTGATTTCTCGCTTTCTGTCTCTCTGTCTCTGTCTTTCTGGCCAGCACACGCCCTATAGCAAAAACCTCTCCAAAAAAAAGAGAGAGAGAAGGAAAGTGAGAAAGCCAGCTACCAGGTCAGGGACTTGAATGGCAGCCTGCTGTGGGAGTCCAGTGGCTCATTCACCACGCCACCCGCTGGCCCCTCTAAAAATCTCTTAAGGAAGAAATTCAGCAGTTAGGGCTAGCAGATGACACGGTGAGTAAGGCCCACATAGCTGACTGCACAGTTCAAGTCCTGGATCTGGCAGCTTGAAAAACATGCCAGGCGCATGCATGTCTGTGCCCAAGACCCAAGAGGAGAATGGAGGAGAAGAGATTGCGGTATGGCTAACCCCCCGGGGGATGAGTTCTCACTTTCCCTCTCTCTCTCTAGCTTTCTTTCTCTCTGGTGAGCACACATGCCCTATAGCAAACTAAAAAATAATAATGATACGGTTTTTAAGAAGTTAAAGGAGAAGTTCATTGTTTCAGGGTGGACAAACCTTTGCAGGATGCTCTGTCTTGGGCATTCCCAGTCGCTGACCGAAGGCTTCCTTTTATCTCCTATGAGAGGTCAAGGCTCTGTCTCCCTTGTGAGGGTTTGCCTAAGAATCTGATGGGCCTGGCTGCTCCTGTATCCACCCATGCCTGTCCTCCTCCTTCCCTCTGTGCTTCTGCTCCTGAGCACTGGGGACCCTGCCCAGCCCTACCTGCCACATACCTGGGCCTGCCGGGTCTTCTCCAGCCACCGAGCACGGTCTGCAGGGCTGGAGCAGTGCACGATGAGGGCACTGGCCACACACTGGAATTCGGTGAGGTGGATCACCAGGAAGCTGCCTGGGGGTGTGGGGAGGGACCTGCTTCAGGCGCCAGGCCTTCTCTGCGCCCCATCCCTACCCCTCCTTCCTCTCGCCAAACAAAAGGCAGCAGGAACAGTCTTCCTGCGGGAGGACGGGAGGACGGGAGGACGGGAGGACGTACTAGGGTCTCGCAGGGTTCTGAACACGAGCTTCTCCAGCATGAGCGGGGGGCGGATGACCTTGGCTCTGTCTGCCTTGCGTTGAGGCTTGGTCACCAGGAGCACGTCGGAGAAGAGGAACAGGTACACGTCCAGCTAGGGGTGGGGCGCAGGAGAGAGGGGTCAGCTGGAGCAAGGGGCAGGTTCACACGTGGCTGTGCACAGGGGCGTACGCGCGCACAGGGACGCTCGCTGGGACTGGAGGGGGCGGACACGCCAGGTTGGAACGACTCCAGGTCGGAACGACTCCAGGTTGGAGCTGGCTCTTGCTATGCAGGTGAAGAAGTGGCTGACTCAAGGTCATCGGAACCACCAGAGCCTGGGTGGAACCACGTCCTCCTCCGACACACACACACACACACACACACACACACACACACCCTCCCGCTCCCAGCTCCTCCCCTCCTGCCCTGCCTCCCACCATGCCTCCCTCCTCACTCTTCTGTTCCTCTCCCATCTTCCAGCTCCTCCCGTAGCGCCCTCACCTTCCCTTCCCGCCCCTCCTTCACACGTGCAGGTCCCTCCAGCAGCAGCTGCCTGGTGTGCTCGGGCCCGACCCCCTGCATGGGTGATGTCAGGTCCAGGCTGGAGAACGGGCGCAGGCTCTGAGAGACACAGGGAGAGGATCGGGGCCTGGACAGGCTGGCCTCTACGTCCCAGTCAAGGGCGTTCCTCGTGCTGCCACAGCACCTTCTCTGTCCGTCCTTCCTTCCTCACGCCTCTCCTGAGCTCTGCCCCTCAGCCCAGCACGGGAGGAAGGAGGGCGCAGAGGTAACGCACCTGGGCCCACGTGGGAAAGGTCCTGGGTTTGTGTCCCACGGCCTGCACCCTGGGCATGGGCACCCACCCGTCCCATCCAAGGGTGGGGGTCCTGACCTCTGCCCGCCCCCACCTTTTGCTTGGCCCGTCTCCAGGGGCCTGGCCGGGCCTCCCCCGCTCCCTCGCACCTTCTCCACCTCCTCGCTAGGCGGCTCCAGGACGTCGTAGGGGCCGATGCGCTGGGCCGTGGCCACCAGGCTCTCCTGCTCCTCGCCCTGGCGGACCCGCCCATTGATGTACTGCAGGAAGGACTCCACGGCCCTGATCTGGGTGGGACGGGGTGCCGCTCAGCCCCTACCCCGACGCCCAGAGCAGGCCGAGCGCTGGGTGCCTCACGCTCTTACACACGTGGGGAGAGAACCTGCAGTGTCCCTGGAGAGCGGGTCCCACCTCCCAGCCTCTGCCCCGACGGTCCTCCCCGCCGGGGCACCTACCATGGCCAGCAGGGCCTGGCGGGCGGGTGGCTCGGGGCTCCTCTTGAGCACGGCCTGCAGCAGCAGGGGGTACTTGGTGACGCGCTGCTGGGGCTTGATGAGCAGGTCACCCAGCATCTGCCTCCCTGAGCGCTTGTGCTTCTCACACCACTGCCGGGAGGGGGTGGGCTCAGGTGCTGCTGGCGCCCTCCTCCCCCATCCCAGAGACAGACAGCCTCGGCCCGCAGGAGACAGGGTGACGCGGGTGTCTGGACTGCACCCACCCCCTCCCAGGTCATACGAACCATCAGAGCTCAGCTGGAGCCATGTCGTCCTCCAACACACGCGCACACACGCGCACACACACACATCCCTCTCTCCTGTTACCACTGTGCCCCCCTCTCCCACCTGCACGAAGGTATGGAAGAGAGGGTTCGTGTCTTGCTGCTTCCGGGCGTAAGCCATGGTCTGCTTCACTTGCATGCAGTACTGGACATAGGGCTGGAACCGCTGGTCAAACTGGAGGACAGACACGGGGGGGATGGGCAGGGGAAGCGTACCGGAGCAGGT
>NW_006208857.1:1135763-1142788 GCF_000334495.1 Tupaia belangeri chinensis
GAGGGGAAGGGTCCCGGGGGAGGTGGGGGGGGGGCGGGGAGAGCCTCACACACACAGACCCTTAGTCTAGCTCCTCTCATGCTTGCTCTCCAGCCAGGCTAGGCCTGTGCACCCCAGGGTGGAGCCCGAGAGACAGACCCGGGGCCATCCTCTGTGTCTGCATGACCTGCCGCTCTGGACTCCTCGCCCCCCATCAATAATTCAGACGAACTGTTTCCAGAACACTAGATCCCATTTCACCCCATGGGGGGAGGGCTGACCCCGCATTTGCCCAGAAGTCCTGCTCCCGTGGGAGGGGTGCTAAAGGCTCCCAGGCTCCCCCACCTCCCTGCCCCACCACAAGATCTTCCTGCAGGGTCCGCGTTTTCCTGGCTGGGTAAAACTGGAAGGCAGGCTGGTCCTAGGCCCTCTCACTTTCTCGATCTCTGTTCTCCACAACCTGGGGCCCCCAGGGCCTCTTACCACCCCGAGGGTCCCCTCACATAGGCCCCACTCACACCAGCTGTTTGTCTAAGAGTCTCTGTGTAAGAATGAAGATGCTCTAGTTGATAAGTGCTTGGGCGTGGCCCTTCTCTGAGATAGCTGTGTTTTCATTTCGTAAGGGCCTCCCAAGCCAGAGGACCTTCAGGACGGAGAGTGAACGTGCAGAATGAAGGGCAGGTGAGGCGATATTTAGGTGTAGGGGCCCTCACATCACAGAGGGATCCAAAGTTCCACTGCCATGCTCACGGACAGACCTCCCAGTCCTGCGTGTCCAGACAGGGCCCTCACCAGCCTCACCGTGAGGAAGCCATTTTGCAGGCTGATGGGGTCCAGGGGCTGACGGGAGGCACGAGCCTCCTCCAGGGTGGGCCCCAGCACCTCCTCCCAAAAGCTCCGGTGGGCTCGAATCAGGCTGGGGACATTTCCAAACAGAGTCTCAGCTGACACCTGGGGGAAGGAGCAGAATAGAGCCACAAACCTTCCACAGGTCACCCCGGGCAGCACTGGTGGGCCTGGACGGCCTCAGGGCTCCACCTTCCCTTCCACCTTAACGGGCCGAGTACCGGAAGCGGGGGATCTGCAGCCTGCTTGGGGTCTAGAGCAAGAGCAGAGCAGGGAGGGCAAGGGGTGTCCCAGAAAACGGAGCAGCCTGGGGGGACCCCGCCCACACCCCAGCTCCCACTCACTTCCATCAGCAGTCCTACTCGCTGCAGATTCAGCAAACCAGCAGCCAGGAGCTAGAGACCGGAGAGAGATTAGGGTCTAGCATCTGACCCGCCTCCTCTCGGACCCCAGCTTAGTCCTCGCTGTCACCTCCAGTCCCCACCCACACCAGTACTGTCACCCTCTCCCCCCAGATCCCATGCAGGTCAAAATCAGGATCCGTTGGTATCCTGTCCGTCTTTTCCCACCCTCTGCCCCCATGCCAGGCTCCTCTGGTTGGGGAGAGCGGGGACAGTGCAGGGGGAGGGGGAAACGGTAGAGGATGGGGCCAGGGCTAGGGCTGAGGGATGCTCACTTCGGTCATGATCTTGAGCTTTCTCACGTAGATCAGCTCGGTGGTCAGTAACTCCCACAGCGCCTCCTGCTGGTGGCAGAGTTCGCGGCTCATCTCCTGCGTGGGGATAGTGCTGGTTCAGTTGGGGGTGATGGAGTGGAAGGTGCCACTGCGTAGGTTCTGGACACTGTGCACGACTCTGCGGTCCTCAGGCCGACCGTCCAGCGTGTAGGTGTTGTTATCCTCACGGTATACATGAGGCGACTGAGGCTCAGAGGGGCTGGCCGTCTTTTTTTTTTATTTTTGAGAGGTTTTTGCTATCGGGCGTGGTGCGTTTGCCACACAGAGAGAGACAGAGAGAATGAAAACGAAAAATCACCCCCCAGGGGGGATGGCCACGCCACAATCCCTTCTCCATTCTCCTCTCGGGATCTTGGGCACGCACGCACACGCGCCCGGCGTGAGTTTAAGCCACAGGTCCGGGACTCGAACCGCGGTCGACTACGTGGGAGTCCAGCGACATAGCCATTACGCTAACTGCTGGTCCCAGGGGCTGGCCATCTTGACCAACATCTCATAGCCAGTGTCGGAGCTGGGATTTGAACCTAGATCAAGGCGACTCCCTCCAAATGCCTTTCTGACATGATCCTACTTCCTGAGGCCCTTCTTTCCTCCGGGGCAGAAGTAAGGGGTGCGGATGTGTCTGTGACAGTACGGAGGCGGTTTCAGGCCTACCTTGTGCCCGGGCACCAGCTCCCTCCAGGACTTCTCGATAGCCAGACTGCTGTCGCCACCCTCTCCTATCTCCCAGTGTCGCCGGTCCTCGGGCGGCAGGCGGGGCATCCCAAACATGCTGAACGTGTGCAGCCTTAACTCCAGCTCGTGGGCAACGGTGACTTCCTGCAGGGCCGAGAAGGGAGTTGGTGCTGCCACAGCCCTGGCTCAGCTGCCCGGCTGCAGGGGGCGTGGGCTGTGTGTGATGGGAAGTAGCGGGCAGCGTGACTACGAGTGGGGACATGGAGACCCGGGGGACAGGGATTGGCCCTGCTGGAATTTTAGGGGAAAGGCATTGCTGGAATGCAGCTGGAGAGGTGATCAGCTACAGAAAAGTCCTCAGGCGGCGGGGTCTGGCCTGGGCTCCCTGACCAGGAAGCCACCATCCAGAGGCCTCCTGATTCAGAACAGAGGTGGGGACAGAATGGACCCTTCAAAGGGAACTTCGGGTGGAGACCAGAAAGGGACTTAGAAAGCCAGTGGTCTCAGGCACTTTTTTTTTTTTTTAGAGAGAAGTTTTTGCTATAGGGCGTGTGTGCTCCCCAGAGAGACAGAGAGAGATAGGGAGAGAGAAAACGAGAAATCATACCCCAGGGCGGATGGCTATGCCACAATCCCTTCTCCTCTTGGGATCTTGGGAACTCATGCACACGTGCCCAGCATGAGTTTTAAGCTGCCGGGTCCGGGACTCAAACCGCAGTCAACTACGTAGGAGTCCAACAACATAACCACCTACTAGTCCCATCAGGTACCATTTTAGCATTTGCACATAAGTGGACTTTTTTTTTTTTTTCCCTTAGGTTTTTGCCACAGAGCTCACCAGAGAGAGGGCAAGAGAGAAACCACCTCCTGGGGGATGGCCATACCACAGTCCTGTCTCCATTCTCCTCTCAGGATTTGGGGCATGCACACACACGTGCCCAGTGTGATTTTCAAGCCGCTGGGTCTGGGGCTGAAACTGGAGTCAGCCATGTGGAAGTGCAGCACACGAACCACCAAGGCACCCGCTGGCCCCACTGGTAGACATTTTTATGAAGTAGCATGACTAAGATCTTACAGGGGTTTGGGGTCCCAAGTCACGTGGGCGGCAGGTACTCCAACCCTCGCTGCCTCCCCACTGTGGCTCAGGAAGAGGGGTGAGGTTCACAGCTGGGGAAAAGGATGACGTGAGCCTTGGGGGTGGACGGAGCGTGTCTGGCTTGCATAATATTGGGTGATTTTCAAAAGCTGAAAGTTTCCTATTAATAATTTATCCTTTAAATTTTATCTGGATGTCTTGGGTCAGAGTCGCTGGGCCCAGCACAGGGATCAAGTAGAGCTGTCTCCTGGGAGTGTCTCTGATAGGACGAGACAGATCCCGCTTTTTGAAGGGGCTGCCAGGCAAGGGGGTTGCTGGGCCCGACCGGTGCTCATTCATCACCGTGCGGGCATTGCAGTGGGGACGGTGAGCAGGGTGGGGCAGACGAAGCCCTTACCTTGAGTTTGGGGGAGTGAAGTGGGCCCCCATAGCCTCCATGCCTCCTCTCTGCCTCTGGTTCTCGCAATACCACAGGAGGCAGGCCTCTGGCCTGGCCGGAGCTCTTGGGAAAGGGGACATAGAGCGGCAGGCGGTAGCGGCTGGCATCCTGGAGGAGGAGCGGGGGAAGCTCTGGGGTGCCTCCTTTACCCAGAAGTACCAGAGGGGTAGCAGGGGCCAGGCTTGGCTCTAGACGTGTCCCCCTCCCACAGGTTGGGCCAGCTTAGCTCCCCGCTCAGACCAGCGGGCGTAGGCTGTCCCTGAGTCACCGCCGCGGCTGCCAGGGAGACTGGCAGAGCCGAGCAGGGACATGCCGTCCTGGCTCTGTGAGTGGGCTCCCCCAGAGCAGGAGCTCAGGCAGGCACATGCATGAGGTCACCCCTCACACGTGTGCTCTCTGAGCTGTGGCATGCATGGCTGACGCACGGTGCACATTGCCTTCTGGGTCCCTCACGGCTTCCCTGGGCTACTACCCGCTTCTCGCACGTGGGGACGAGGGCACACACATGTGCAGCTTCCTGCCCAGGGGCACGCAAGCTGTGTTCTCTCCCGTGGGGAGTGGCTGGCCCTCCGGGGGGGGGGTTGAGTCCACAGCCACAAGTCTCCTCCCAGGGCAGGCCTGGTCACATTCCTTGATCCACCTGTGGCCTGAATTATCCCCACACCTCATTTCCTAGTCTCCCTTCCGCCCTCGCCCTCGGCCTTGGAGAGCCCCCTCCCCAAGGGCCAAATCCTCCTCCCAGAGGCAGGGGATAGCTCATGCCGGGAGCCCTGAGGTTGAGCAAGGACCAGGCTCTGGCTTCCACATCCCTTCCTTGGCTGGGCTGGAGGTGGGCCAGGCAGGTGGAGCAGGGGTGGAGTCAGGTCAGCCTCCTGCCACTTGCAGAGCAGGGACACCCTGAACCTTTGCTCTTCCCCAGCCCTGACTCAGAGGGAGGCCGAGCCCAGGGAGCCCAAGACCCCTCCCAGGTAGAGGCGGGAGTCTGGGAGGGGCCAGCCCCCGGGGTCTGGTGGCCTTACTGGCAGCTCTGTGTCTCAGACCTGCCCAACTGCATCTCCTCTGAGGGCTCCCTGCCTCTCCTGCCCTGCCATCTGGGACAAGGGTGTGAAGCCCTGGGAGCCCGGCCCAGGCAGTGCCCTCTCTCCCCCGCTCCGTCAGAGGATACGGGGGTGAGGACAGGAATAGAGCAGTCCATGAAGTGGACAGGGACTCTAAAGCCTGGGTGTCCTCTTTCTTGCCACACCCAGGTCGCCCTCGGTCACAGCCTGGACTCACCGGCACCGGAACTCCTCGGGAATGGACACTCTGGGCAGGGGCCCCATGCCGGCCCCCGTAGGTCTCAATGCGGGAGGCCACGAGGCCTTGGAGGGGTCCCTTATCTGGAGGAACAAAGGCCTGCATCCCTCCTCTCCTGGGTCACCTCCAAAGGGTCATAGCTCCAAGGTCCAGGAGAAAGGAGTCCCCTGAAACTGCAAGAAAGAAAATAGAGTGCTGAAGGCCTGCCCACAGCAGTGGGTGGTGCCAGCCAGAGACCAAGGCTGCTGGGGGTGGGGGTGCAGCAGAGGAGGGGGGGCCAAGGCTTAGCTCACTGGTTTCTTGGGGTGGGGACACAGCTGTCTCATCTGCGATGAGGTGAGGGTGACATGCACTGGGTAGAAAGCCCCTTGGAAAGATACTTGGCCGTCACATGGGCACACATTTGGGGTACCAGCTCCAGCACTGCCTCAAAGGATGCTGGGATCTAAGAGTAGGTGGGAGCAGTGGTCACAGACCCATCCCAGCTTTCTGACTGCCCCTAGGCAGGAGGATCCCCAGCACCTAGATCTCCCCCCTGCCCCTTTTGCAGCCTTGGGCAGCCCTGCAGGGAGATTGGGGGTGGGTATGTGGCTGGAAGCCGCTCAGTCACCACCTGTTCTGTACAGCTGCAAGCTCAGAATGGTTCTTACAGTTTAAAATAGCTGAACAAAAAGGTGGGCTAAGAGACCAGCAGGTGGCATGGAGGTAAAGGCACAGGATCCTACATGGCTGACTGCATAGTTCAAGTCCTGGACCCAGTGGCTTGAAAAGCACGCCAGGCGTGTGAACATACATGCCTGAAACTCAGAGGGGAATGGAGAAGGGATTGCGGCATAGCCACCCCCTCGGGGGTGATTTCTTACTATTTTTTTCTGTCTCTTTCTGGCAAGTGCATGTGCCCTACAGCAAAAACAAAAACAAACAAAAAAACCCTGGGCTGGCCCCATAGCAAGTGGTCGGTGCTGTGCACAGTAAGCAGACCCCGCATGGCCCACCGTGGTTAAAACACAGCCCTGGCAGCTTGGAAAACATGCCAGGTACCTGTGCGTGCATGCCCCAAGTCCTGACAGAACGGAGAAATGCAGGAAAGAGGCTCGCAGTGTGACCGCGGCCCACTGGGGGTGCTCTCTCGCTCTCTCTCCGGCAGGTGCATGTGCTGTCTAGTAATTTTTAAAAAAAAGTTGGGAAAAAAAGAATATTTTGGAACAAATTAAAATGGCATGAAATTAAAACTCAGTGTCCATCAATAGAGTTTCACTGGAACACGGCCACCTTTCCTAACTATCTGTGGCAGTGTTCCTACCAGTTAGGACAGGGACCTGTGCCGGCTGCGAGATCTGACATGTTTATCGCCCAGGTCTTTAACTGACAGGTTTGCGTACCCCTGACCTGGACCATGAACCTGGACGCCAGTGGGGATTTGCGGGGATTCCAAAGCCTGGGTGTCCTCTTCCCAAACAGACCTGGGCCACAGGCACGTAATGGGGACAGCCTTCGGGCCGCTGGCCTTCTAGACTGGCAGGAGAAAGCAGAAGCTTTGGGGTCTGGGGCTACCCTCTCTTTTCCCCAGGCTGGAGCCGGGGTGGGGGGTGGGGTGGGGCTCCATCCCTTCCTCCAACCCAGGACAGAGGCCTCACTTCTCAGAAGGCAGGGCCTGGAGAGGAGAGACCTCTTAAGAAGTGGGTCCTAGAACGCGCTGTGCGGGGTGCTGGGCCCCCGCCAGGTGGGTCCGAGGTCCCTCTGTCCTCGCCGTCCTTTCTCTAAGTTCGTCGTCTCTCCCGCTCGCTCCCAGTAACCCCCTCCCCCAGCCCTCCCGGCCCAGGGCTCCGTCTCGCGCGCACTCCTCCCTACCCAGGGTCTTTTCTCCGCTTTGGACTCGGCGGCTCTGCCCTCCTCCTCCGCAGCCCAGGCCTCCGCCCCGCGCCCGGGTCTCCAGCCCGCGGTCTGCCGCCCGCCCC
>NW_006208857.1:1143144-1146985 GCF_000334495.1 Tupaia belangeri chinensis
CGCAGTGCCGACGGCTGGGGCCCTGGGGACCGTGGAGCCCCTCTGCCGACGCTGCCCTCTCGCTCCCCACGTCGCCGCGCCCCTCTTCCCGTTTCTCCTTCACGCTGGAACGAATCACCTACCCGGCCCGGGAGGCAGCGCTGGAGCCGCGCACCACCTGCGCCCCGCGCTCGCGGCCGGACCCCCGCGAGGCGCCAGCGTAATGAAGGGGTGAAAGAGAAGCTGGGCGCCTGGAGGAGCCGCGAGGGCAGTAACCGAGTGACCGCGGCAGGTGCCCATCTCCTTCCGGGGGCAGAGAGTGAGCGATCCCGCCTCCCCTTGAACGTCTTGGACCACTGACCCCGCCGGGGAGTCGGCCTCCAGCAGGGGCGTGGAGCCCAGGGGCTCAAGTACCCGGGGACTTCGGGTGCTCTAGCTGCCCTCTGGCTGTGGAGTCCAAAGTGTGACCCTTATCACAGCAGGCCGCGTGCCTGCCTGGCCACCGGGCAGCAGGCTGTGTCTGGACTTTACCTTTGCTCCAGGGATGGGGCCAGGTGCCATGCTGAGTCTTGACCCAACTCTTCTCCCATGACCTAAGGCTGGGGTGGGAGCAGCGCGCTCAGACCCGGCACCTTTCCACGTCAGCGGTGGAGGGGCCACCCAGGCCTGCAGTGGCTGCTGAAACGGACAGCTAGAGGCAGGGCCCCGACTGGCGCCCCACGGAGGGCGCATTTCACGTGCCCAGGCGGGCTGCTCCTCTGCAGAGCTCTGCTGTGTGGAATCCCAGGTGGCTGTGGGGTGACCACAGCCTGGCAGGCCGGAAGCTGAGGACGCTGCCGGGGGCATGGACAGCTCTGAGGCCCCACCCCGCCACCCGCCTGGTGGTCTGCCTGCTGCCTGTGTGGAGGGTCTGCACGTTCATGAGACTCCCTCGGGGGCAGAATGGCCCTAGTTGCGGAGGAGAGGGCCTCCATTCCCTTCCTTCTAGCACACAGGGCTCTGGCGCTCACTCCGAGGATACTATTTTGTTTGGAGAGGGTCGTTATCACTGGATGGCGTCTAATTCTGGACCGCATTCCTTGTCCCTAACCTCATTGCCCTCCCATGTTCACGTTGTCTGAGCTCGCTGTCGGGCAATTGCTGTTGGTTCAGAAGTCTACCGGGCCTCTAGCTCTGGGACCCTACCTCCTGCTTCCTGTCTTCCAGTGCATCTATGGGACCAGGGTTAGGGGAGAAGGTGGGTGGGGCGGGAACTGCTGTGGCTTGTTCCCAGCCCTCTCCTCCTCCATTGGGGGTGTGTGCGAGTGCATGCAAGCACCTGTGAGAGATGCAGAGCACACCAGGGAAGACAAAGTGGCCATGAGGGAGTTATAAACCAGGAGGTGGTGATTACTGGCGGTACTAAATGACACCCTAGAGACAGCAGGTGCCAAGGGCCCCTAACTTCTCCCAGTGTCTCCCAAACCGAGGGGGCAGGAGGAGCAAGAGGGAAATTGCGATCCAGAGAGCGGAGGAGACAAGCCTGGGCTTACAGTGCCCTGGGGTGAGCTGGCTAGACTGGCCCAGTGGACCTGGGAGAGTTAACCCTTTCACTTCCCTACAGGCTGAGGCCCAATCTCCACCTGCCACTGCCACTGCCCAAGGGCTTGTCTTGAGCCTCTCTAGGAGTAGAGGTTCCCAGGGAAAGCTGGAGTCTGGAAGCCAAGGGTGTGGTCAGCCAGTGTGTGGGCTGGGGCGGGGCTCCCAGGTTCTGCTGTGGCTGTTCTGACCTGCTGTGAAGGTTGCTGTCACAGTCTCCATTTCCCAGCCCTTTTGGGCTGGACTGAAAGGAGCACACAGCTCCAGGGGCAGAATGCATCTCAAGACTGGGGGTGGGAGGCTTGCCTCTGCTGAGTGGAGCTGGGGGTCACCTGGGCCTTGGATACTGGATATTGTTCTTGGTTGCCCTAGACACGCCTCACATCCCTGGATCCAGAAACAGCGCCCCTCCATGCCTCAGTGTCTTTTTTTGGGGGGCTATGCTATAGGGCACATGCACTCCCCAGAAAGAGAGATAGAAAGCAAGAAATCACCCCCCCCAGGGGGGACAGCCATGCCGCAATCCCTTCTCCTCCATTCTGCTCTCTGGGCACGCACGCACACGTGCCTGGCATGAGTTTAAGCCACCAGGTCCGGGCCTTGTACTGTCATTGACTACATGGGAGTTCTTAGACATAGCCATTATGCCAACTGCTGGCCTACCATGCCTCGATTTCCCCCCTATGTGGATACCCCGTCAGGTGCTCATCTCAACCCCAGAGCTGGTGAGAAGGTATCTATCTGTCCAGGGTTGGAGCTTAGAGGATCCGATGTCACTGTCTGATAACCTGAGGGTGACTTCCTGGAGTTGGCATGAAGGTTCCCATGGGGTTAGCAGAAGGGACTTGCAGGGCAGGAAGGTCAGGGAGACTCCCCAAAGACTTGGGCTCTGCCTGGCCCAGCCTCCCAGGGCAGGGGTGGGGCCATCTGGGCCGATGAGGGCCTGGCAGGCACTGGCAATAGGGGACAGTGTCCTCCCTGCCTGGAGTGGGGAGACTCTGAGGGCTTGGACTGGGAGGCACCCGGTCATGTGAGGCAGATAAATACCAGGAGGCCAGGCCACTGCGCACTCTGCTGGTGCCTTAGACCAGAGCGGGTGGCCTCCCTCCCCTCCCTGCCTCCTCCCTCCCTTGCTCCCTCCCTCCCTTGCGTTCACTGGCAGCAGTTCACCTGTGCAAGGTCCTGGGGCTACAGAGGTTGAACGGGACACAGTTCCATTCCTCCACGGGTTACAGACTCGCGAGCAGACGGGCTGGTGGACAGAGCGTTGCCGTGTGGGCTGGACAGAGGCTGAACTGGGAGCTGTGGGAATACTTTGGAGGGACCAGTGACTACACGGGCGAGCCAGAGAAGACTCCTAGAGGAGGCAGACTTGGTGCTGGGACTTGAGGGATCGGAGTAGGAGTTTGCTGGGCTGAGAAGAAGGAAGGGCATCTCTGGAGGGGGACCCGCATATGGAAAGGTGTGTTTAAAAGGAAATTGACAAAGGGCAGGCTTCCCCGTAGACCTCTGGAGAGTCGTCCTACCCTTCAAAGAGCCAGATCTGGGTGGGGGCTTAGGAGGACAAACCCTGTCCCTGGCATGCAAGCACCTCCACAAGGTGACCCCCTGCAGACGTCCTCTTTAACCTGCTGTTCCTCTCCACCCTCCCTGGATGTGTCCCTGTCCCGGCTTCCCGAATCCCATGCCTTTGCCATTCCCCTTGGCCACACCCCTTCCCCACCCCTGTCGGCTTAGGGCTCCTTTGGGAGCTTTTCCTGTACCAAGCACAGCCCTCCCTGCCTGCAGCTGCCCTGGTGCTGTTTCTTTAAAAGCACACTCGAGGAGGTACATGCGCGTGCCAGAGAGACAGAGAGAGGGAAAGAAATCGCCCTCAGGGTGGATGGCCCCACTGCAAGCCCTTCTCCTCCGCCTCCCCTCGGGATGTTGGGCATGCACACACATGTGCCTGGCATGTTTTTCAAGCCACCGGGTCTGAGACTTGAACCACGCAGTCGGCTATGTGGGGTCCAGCTGCCTAACCACCATGCCATCAGCTGGCCCAGCACCAATCTCACTTTGCCTCCCACTGTGGATGTTCGCAGACACTCAGGCCCTCACTGGAGGACAGGCTCCTCCTGGCCCAGGGTCTGGCACAGCACTGGCACGCATGGGTGAGGGATTGCACTAGTCCACTTGCCAGAGGGTCCAGACAGTAGACCTGGAGGTGGGCTTGTCTGCACTGCCTTCTCTCCGCCCGAAGGAGCCACCTCCACTTAGCTACTGGGACTGCTTTTCTAACGTC
>NW_006208857.1:1147006-1170197 GCF_000334495.1 Tupaia belangeri chinensis
ATTCCTGGCTCATTACCATAGCTTCGTCATGCCCTTTATTCCCTCCTTTTTATTTTTTTGAGAAGTATTTAGTTCATTTTATTTGTTATTATTAATAATATTATTTTTTTGGAGAGGTTTTTGCTACAGGGCGTGTGCGCTCACCAGACAGACAGAGAGAGACAGAGAGACAGAAAGCGAGAAATCATCCCCCAGGGGGGATGGCCGCCCTACAATCCCTTCTCCTCCATTCTCTTCTCAGGATCTTGGGCACACACGCACACGCGCCCAGAGTGAGTTTAAGCTACCGGATCCAGGACTCGAACCGCGGTCGGCTACGTGGGAGTCCAGCAACATAGCCGTTATGCTAACTGCTGGCCCCGTATTTGTTATTATTTTTAAGAGGCTTTTGCCATAGGGTGTGTGCATTTGCCAGAGGGAGAGACAGAGACAGTGAGAGGGGAAGTGAGAAATCACCTCGCAGGGGGGATGGCCATGCCATCCTCCATTTTCCTCCCGGAATCTTGGGCACACATGCACATGCATGAGTTTCAAGCTACCAGGTCTGGGACTTGAGCCATGGTCGGCCATGTGGGAGTCCAGTGACATAACTGTTACATCTGCTGGCCCTTATTATTTGAATATGACCAGAAAGAGTCAGAGAGAGAGAGAGAGAGAGAGAGAGAGAGAGAGTGAGAAAGCAAGCCGCCAGTCTAGAACTCGAACTGCGATCAGCCGTGTGGGAGACCAGCACCTTAACCACCTGCCGGCCCCCCTTTATTTCCCTTCTAAAGGCTTTGAACCCTGTAACAAGAAAGCCACACAAGTTTTACTTTGTAGGCCAATTCTGGTGGGTCAATAGTGGTTTTCTAGAACACTGTGTTAAGAGGGGTCCTATGGACCTTAGTGGCTCGGCAGAAGCAGGGCTAAGATGCCTTTGGAGAGAGCAGGCTCCTCTGCCTTCCCATGAGAAGCTCGTTTATCTCGGGGCCAGCACTCAGGCAGTGCGCGGGGCACGTGCTGGAGCTGAGCGAGAGTGAGTGGAGAGAAGCTGGGCGCTCCAAGAGCAGGTCCACTTTCTGGCATTCCCTGGGGACAGAACTCGGGGTTCGGCATTGAACGTCCAGGGTTGTGCTCCGACCTCGTCCCCGCCTGTCTGGACGTGCTGCTCCAGGGCAACCCTAACCAGGCCACTCGGGCTTTGTGCCCAGCAGGTTCCTCGTTGGGTGAGGCTAGGGCCAGGCCAGGGAGTGCCCCACCTGTGGGCGGTTCCCCGCTCTCTCTGACAAGGCTGCTCAGGCCTTTAGGGACTCGAACTGCAGTCGACTACATGGGAGTCCAGCGACATGGCCAGTACACTAACTGCTGGTCCCATGCTCAGGCCTTCAGGAATGACAAGACCATGCCAAAAGTGAATGATCGTATGGGGCCAGTAGGCGGCATAGTGGTTAAAGTCCTGGACTCCCAAGTGGCTGACCATGGTTCAAGTCCTGGACCTGGAGGCTTGCTCTCTCACTTTCTCTTTCTCTCTCTCTGTCTGGTGAGTGCCTGTGCCCTATAGAACATTTTAAAAATCATGGGCTGGCAGTTGGCGTGGTGACTGAGGGTGCTGGACTCCCACATGGCAGACTACGGTTCAAGTCCCGGACCTGGCAGCTTGCCTTCTCACTTTCCGTCCCTCTCTTTCTCTCTCTCTGTCTCATCTATCTATCTCTTTCTGGTCAAATTAAAATTAATAAGTAAAAAAAGTTAAATAAAATAATTCTTTAAAAAAATCATAATTAAAATGAAATAAATAGGGGCCGGCAGGTGGCATGGTGGTTAAAGGCACTGAGCTCCCACATGGCTGACTGCAGGTCAAGTCCCAGACTTGGTGGCTTTTGCTTTCTCACTTTCTCTCATTCTGTCTCTCTCTGGTCAGATTGAAAAATAATGATAATAAGTGATTGGATAATTCTAAAAAAAAAAAAAAAAAAAGAAAGAAAGAAAAGAAAAAATAATTATTTAAAAAAGCGAATGATCTCTAGAGGCATTTCGTTTCCTGCCTTTGTCCAGGAGCTGTGGCCTCCCTCCGAGGCATCCCCGGGAACCGTCATTAGATGTGACTTGGTCTGAGGGGACAGGAGCTGACAGCCTGGCCTCGCTAGTCAGAGGGGCCCCTGTCTTCCTGCCCACGTCCCTCCCCATGTGCTTGAGTGCCTAGCGTGTGGCCGTCTCTGCTGACATCCTCTGTGATGCTTTCCCTGACAGTTTATTTCTTCCATAAATGAGAGAGACGAGCCCCCGACAAGGTCTTGATGCCATGATCCACCCCCAGCCATCCTGATGGCGGGCACTCGTGTGCCTGTGGTACTCGAGGGGGTCTCTGTGTGAACTCAGCCTTCCAGCAGGGCCAGCCTCCCAGAACGTCACACTATCACCGTGCCATCAGCTGGCCCCGGTGCCTTTAAGTGGCTCTGATCTGCAACTATGGTCACTTCTGCCATGCCCCCTTTCTCTAAGAGATGTCTGATTCCACCCTCAGGTCTGTGCCCACACTGGGTCTCCTCAGGTTTTTTCAGCCTGAGGGTGACTCAATAGTATGTGCAGCTGGGGCCGGTAGGTGGTGTGGTGGCTAAGGTGCTGGACTCCCACATGGCTGACAGCAGTTCAAATCTCAGACCTGGGGGCCTGAAACTTGCTGGGTGTGTGTGTATGTGCACCCAAAATCCTGAGAGGAGAAGAGATTGAGGTGTGGCTATCCACCCTGAGGGTGATTTCTTACTTTCACTCTTTCTTCTTATGTTTTTAGAGAGAGAGTTTTGCTATATGGCATATGCTCATCAGAGAGACAGAGAGTGAGAGACCAGCCCCCGGGGGGATGGCCACACCGCAATCCCTTCTCCTCTGTTCTCTTGGGATTTTGGGTATGTATGCACATGCAGCCAGCGTGAGTTGTTTTTTGTTTTGTTTTGTTTTTAAATAATTATTTTATTGAACTTCATTTATTTATTTATTTTCATTTGACCAGAGAGGGGCAGAATGAGAGAGAGAGAAAGTGAGAAAACAAGTTGCCAGGTACAGGACTCGAACCATGATCACCCATGTGGGAGTCTAACACATGGAGTTAACCACCATGCCATCTGCCAGCCAGAATGCCTAGTGTGAGGGTTTTTTTTTTTTTTTTTTTTGGGGAGATTTTTGCTATAGGGTGTGTGTGCTCTCCAGAAAGACAGACAGAGAGACAGAGAGCGAGAAATCACCCCCTAGGGGGGATGGCCATGCCGCAATCCCTTCTCCTCCATTCTCCTGTCGGGATCTTAAGCACGCACGCACACGTGCCTAGTGTGAGTTTAAGCCACTGGATCTGGGACTTGAACTGCGGTCGATTACACAGGAGTCTAGCGACATAGCCATTATGCTAACTGCTGGTCCCACCTAGTGTGAGTTTTAAGCCTCTGGGTCCAAGACTGAAACCACAGTTGGGTACGTGGGAGTTCAATGACGTAACCATTATGCCATCTGCTGGTCCCATCACTTTCACATTTTCTGTGTCACTTGGGCAAGTGACTGCAAAAACCTAAAACAAAACATAAAAAATAAATAATAATAAGTACATGCAATTATGCAGTTGAGGGCTCTGGGTCAGTCCTGGCAAGTGTTTTCGAAGCTGGAACAGCTCCACCTCCTCCCACCCATGGTCAGCTTCTGCTAGCACCGCAGGCTTTGCCATTAGTTCAGGGCCACAGCCAGCCGTTGTCTGTGGCACGTGTGCTTGGAGGCTCATTTACCCAGGTGGCTGGCCCAGCCCATCTCATTATGACACACCTGCCCAGCCCAGGAGGATAGGCAGATGTTTTCCTCTTACAGCAGGACTAGCACAGCAGTCCTAAATCATCATTTCTAATTTGAGTTGACAGTCCCGAATTTCAGGAAGTTCTTTCTCATCTCTGACCCAAATACCTTTAGCTGAAGCTCAGGTTCCTCATTTCCTGGGGAATCCCTTCTCTGTATTGTGAACACCATAGCTGAACCCAATTCAGGTCTTTTTTTGACAGATTTTTGCTATAGGGTGTGTATGCTCACTGGAGAGAGAGAGAGAGACAGAAAACAAGAAATCACACCCCCCCGTGGGTGGGGATGGCCACACCACAATCCTTCTCCTCCATTCTCCTATGGGGATTTTGGGTAATGCATGTACATGGCCCACATCAGGTTTAAGCTGTGGGGTCCGGGACGAAAACTGCGGTCAACTACATGGGAGTCCAGCAATGTAACCCTTATGACTTCGGCTGGTTCCAGACCTTTTTATTTTTTTAAGAGAAAGAGCAGGAGAGGACAGGCACTCCCACAGTGTCTTCGTACTGTGATCCACCTCTAGCCTTGACCAGCCTGGACCATGGCACCATGGCGTGGAGGGTGCAGGAAGGCCTCAGGCTGCAAACCTGAGACCATCCCGTGCGGGTCAGCGCTGCGAGGCAGCCCCAGCTGGCCTCAGGCTGTTTCAGCAGGTCCAGAAGCCCTGGGTCCTTCTACCTTTCTGGAGACTGGTGCTCACTCTGGGTGCACTGGGGCAGGTAACAAGGCCGAGGAGCCAGCCTGGGTGGCTTGCTGCATGTTCAGAATGGACGGTTCAATGTTTTCCTCGTAACAAGGGCAGGCAGCGCTGGTGTTACCACATTTGGTAGATGCAAGACTGAGTCTCAGAGCTGAAGGAACTTGACGAAGCCGCAAGGTCAGGATGTGGAATAGCTGGGAGTCTTCCCTGCAGCTAACAAGGCTCTAGAGCGGCATTTGGTTCAACTACCAGCCTCCAAACAGACCGCTCTGGGCAGGAAGGACAGGTGTCTTCCTCGGACCTTGCTTGCATTTTATGCTGGTTTCTGCCCTACTTTTGCATGACCCGTTTCCGTCTGCCCCAGGGCCCCTCGGCTGTGTCCTTGCTGCTGTAAATGCACACGTTGCTTTGTTGTTTGTAGAGTGCACACGTGTGGAGGTGGGCCCGCAGGGACATCCCTCGGTCCCATGCCAGGGTCTTCGCGCATAGCAAAGCCCTTCTTCAGGCTGCTGGGGCAGTCGGCCTTGGTCCGTCTAAGTCTCCATCCTTACATGTCAGGGAAGGGTAATAATGCTACTGTCTTAGGATTATAATAATAATAACAGTGGCTGACTTTGAAATGAAGCAATTACTGTGCACAGGCATAATTAAGGACGTTCCGTGTTTTATCTCATTTAATCCTCACGGAAGCCCGTGTAGGTCTGTCCCCTCCTCCAGCAGTGTGGATCTGGCCTGGAGAGGTTACATAACACAGGCAAGGCCACCGCGCCAGCGAGGAGGAAAGGCAGAATTGGGACTCAGGTTTGCCTTACTCCTAAATCGGAGCTTTACCAGTCTATAGGAAGGTAAGTGGGTTGCCATCTACCAAGGAAACCCAATTAAACAGATGACCTCCTTTTGACCTTTAGACCATCTCGGCATTCCCAATGTCTCGGGACGTAATGTTGGTCTTTCCTACCTGGAGAGCCCGGACCCTGCTACTCAGCACGCAGAAGTGATTTTTTTTTTTTTTTTGAGAGGTTTTTGCTATAGGGCACGTGCGCTTGCCAGACAGAGACAGAGTGATAGAAAGTGAGAAATCACCCCCCCCACACACGGGGGATGGCCACACCACAATCCCTTCACCATTCTCGTCTCGGGATCTTGGACACGCACACACACGCGCCCGGCATGAGTTTAAGCCACTGGGTCTGGGACTCGAACTGTGGTCGGCTACATGGAGTCCAGCGACATAGCCATTATGCTCACTGCTGGTCGCAGCAGTGATTCTTAATGTCCTCATGCATCTCTCACTCTCTGCAAAACCTCACGCTCTCTCCTGCCCCTCCAATCATCATCCCTCTCCCTGTCCTTTCTAGAGCCACCCACTTTTGTCCTCTGTTTGATAATCTTGTCCTCACTCTGCTCAGCAAAACCAAAGGGGATAAGAAACTCATATGGTGATTAAACCTGACTGCCCTTGGTTTGCTGGGCCCTCAACACTGTCCCCCAGGGGCTGAGGGGACAGCAGAGTGGGTCCCAAGTCCTGCCTCTCTTTTTCTTCCCCCTGCATCTGTATCTGGAGGAGGGTGGAGGCAGTGGGGTTATCTGGCCCTTACTCAACATTGACTCAATTCTTTATTCTTCAAGAGCCGGCCCAGCCCTGTCCCTGACCCTCTCAGACCACTCTGCCGACAGTACCTCTCCCCCTTAGGGCTGCTCTCGCTTTTGCCACCTGTACTTCATTCTTACCAGACTCTCCATGGTGGGCGGTCTTGTCTTCTTATCCAAGCTGTGAGCTCCTCAAAGCAGGACCTTGTTGGGCTGGCCCACTTGTATCCAGGTTGGCCTTGGGCATAGGGACCAGGATCCCATGTGGCTGACTGCAGTTCGAATCCTGGTCCCAGCGGAGGCATTTTGGTGTTCTTTAGTTTTGTAAATGTTTATAAATATTTTAAGTCTGGGATAAAAGCAGACGTGTCACAAGGCAGTTTCTAAGAATGTTCCTTAAGACATTTGTCCTCAAGGCCAGCAGAAGGTGTAGGGATTACGTAGTTGGACTCCCATATTGTGGTTCAAAACCTGGGCACTGGGTGCCTGTGTGTGCATACCCAAAAGCCCGGGAAGAAAATAGAGGAGAAGGGATTGCGTGGGGGCTATACTCCCAGGGGATGATGTCTCACCCTCCCTCTCACTGTCTCTGTCTCTCTCCCCAGTGAGTACATGTGCCCTAAGGCAAAAATCTCTAAAAAAAAGAGACTGTTGTCTTCAAACATTGTACTTGCTTCCAAAATAATTTTGGAAAATTACATATATTCTAGCATATTTTTAGACCTAATTTTTCTCTTCCTATTTTTAAATGATAATTTTTAACATACTGACCAGTACCAACATGTAGGTCACCTGTCTGGGACTTGAAACGTGGTCGGCTATGTGGGAGCCCGGTGTTGTCATTGTTATGCCATCTGCTGGCCTTGGGATTTTTACTTGAAAAATTTAAATTTAGGGCCAACAGGCGATGTGGTGGTTAAGGTGCTGGATTCCCACATTGCTGACCACAGTTCGAGTCCTGGACCTGATAGCTTGAAAATCACAACAAATAAATAGATAAATAAATGATTAAAAAAATCAATGTTATAAAAAGTTGCAAGAATACGGGAACCAGCAGTTAGCGTAATGGCTATGTCGCTGGACTCCCACGTAGTCGACCGCGGTTCGCGTCCCGGACCCGGTGGCTTAGAACTCACGCCGGGCGCGTGTGCGTGTGTGCCCAGGATCCCGAGAGGAGAATGGAGGAGAAGGGATTGCGGCGTGACCATCCCCCCTGGGGGGTGATTTCTCGCTTTCTGTCTCTATGTCTCTCTCTGTCTGTCTGGCGAGCGCACGCGCCCTATAGCGAAAATCTCTCCAAAAAAAAAAAAAAAAGTTGCAAGAATACTACAATTGTTTCTCCTTTTTCCAAAATATTTATTTCAGTCCATTTGCTATTATTATTGTTATTATTATTCTTAATTTGACCAGAGAGGGTCAGGGAAAGTGAGAAAGCAAGCTGCCAGCTCTGGGACTTGACCCATGGTTGGCCATGTGGGAATCCAGTGCCTTTTTTTTTTTTTTTTTTTTTTTAGAAGATTTTACTATAGGCACTGCGGCCCAGACAGACAGAGAGTGATGGAGAGACAGAAAGCGAGAAATCACCCCCCGTGGGGATGGCCACGCTACAATCCCTTCTCCTCCATTCTCCTCTCGGGATCTTGGGCATGCATGCACATGCGCCTGGTGTGAGTTTAAACCACTGGGTTTGGGACTCTTACTGTGGTCGGCTACGTGGGAGTCCAGCGACACAGCCATTACGCTAACTGCTGGTCCCTGAAAATCCAGTGCCTTTAACCACCATGCCACCTGCCGGCCCCATGATGGCCTCTTACCTCTTACCTAGATCTGTCAGTTACTAACATCCTGCCCCATCTGCTCTCTCACTCTGCATAGCATTACAAATATTATTAGTGTGTGATGGATCAGAGTATGTTTTAAGTATATATTAAACTGAAAAAGAAAACGTGTACTATGACTGTATTTCCCCAGTGAGACTCCTCCCCAAACCCCTGGGCTTTACACGTGCGGGTAACACGTATGGGGAATGAGTTCATGTGTGCAGTCAGACAGTCGTAATTTGAATGCTGGTTCTGCCACTTACTGGCTGTGTGACCTTGGGCAAGACTAGACTCTGTTCCTCGAAATCTTCCTTATAATCGTGTGTCCCTCATAGCTGTGGTAAGTGCCAAACCACTTGATCTGATGAAGTGCTTAGAACATTAGCTGATATTGTAAGTGTGGTCTATGTGCATGATGGAGATAGAATACGTCGATGCCTAGTTACTTATTGTTAGCATACTTAGGGTTCAGGGCAAATGAGCAAGAGAAGATATATCACTTGTAGGTCCGTCCCTGTAGTCTGAGGTTAAGGGAGCTGGGTCCCACATGGCTGACAGTGACTCGAACCCAGCTTGAAACACATGTGAGGCACGTGTGGCTGTGTGCTGTAAATCCCGACAGGATGGAGAAATGGAGGAGAAGGGACTGTGGGCGACTGTGCCCCACTGGGTGTTGCGTTCTCCCCCTCTCTCTCTCTCTCTCTGGTGAGCACAGGTGCCCTCTGGCAACTGAAGGATTTAAACAATGTGTATTACAAGTAGATCAGAGGCTTATTAAAGACGTACTAATAATTATTGCTAGATGTTTCATTTACAGTAGAATCATGTCAGTGTTAACCGAATAACGTGGTGGGATAAATAAATGAGCAGAGAAGGGATTGAGAAATGACAGCAATGTTTAAAAAGTGACTTTATTGGGAACCAGCAGTTAGCGTAATGGCTATGTCGCTGGACTCCCACGTAGTTGACCGCGGTTCGTGTCCCGGACCCGGTAGCTTAAAACTCACGCCGGGCGCATGTGCGTGCATGCCCAAGATCCCGAGAGGAGAATGGAGGAGAAGGGATTGTGGCGTGACCATCCCCCCTGGGGGGTGATTTCTCACTTTCTGTCTCTATGTCTCTCTCTGTCTGTCTGGCGAGCGCACGCACCCTATAGCAAAAATCTCTCCAAAAAAAAAAAGTGACTTTATTTTTAAAAAGCTTTAAAAGATTTATTATCATTATTATTATCATTATTCAATTTGATCAGAAAGAAAATGAGAATTAAAAAGTAAGCCACAAGGTCCAGGACTTGAACCTCAGTCACCCATATGGGGGTGCAGTAACTTAGCCACCATGCCACCTGCTGGTCCCCAAAAGGTGACTTTCAAAAGTTAATAAAGGCGTGTTTTTTCAACAAGTCAGAATAAATGTTTACAAAAGTACAAAACTCGAAAATGCCTCCACTAAATGTTCCTTCTCTTTGAAGATACGCTCTTTATCTGTTGAAAGTCAATGCGAAACTTTTCACTTCCTCCTCCTTGAAGACCTGCGAAGTACACCAGGGAGAACAAACCCAGAGAGGAGGGTGAAGAGTGCGGGTTAAGTATGTTTTTAACCACGAGAGGTTTCGATGTGAGGGCTTGGAGGTGCTTTGTAGCAGCTTGGCACTGCCCTGGTGCTTTTTAAGAATCACGCACGGGCCAGCCCATGGCCTGGTGGTTAAGGCTGCTGGGTCCCGCACGGGGGGCTGTGCAGTCTGAGTGCTGGATCCGGTGGCTTGAAAAACATGTCAGGCAGGTGTGCGTGCGTGCCCAAAATCTTGAAAGGAGAAATGAAGGAGAAGGGATTGTGACGTGACCGCACCCCACTGGGGAGTGCTTTCTCCCTCTCCCTCCATCTGACTCTCTGACCAGCACATGTGCCTTCTAGTAAATTAAAAAACAAAACAAAACGAAAAACTCATGCAGCCTATCATAACGTCCCCTCAGGCTAACCTATTTTACCTCAAAGGTTGAGTGGACTAGCCAGGCACAGGAAAAAAAATGTTACGTGCCCTCATATGTATTCTCACTTACATGTGGATTAGAAAAAAAGAACTAAACAAAACAGGCCCAGCTGCTGTGGTGCAGTGGTCACCGGTGCCCTGAGGCTGGAAGCCATATGGCCGGCCCCGTGTTTGGATCTCTGGGCGGCCTGAAAACACACGAGGCACATGTGTATGGGGGCCTGGAGGACCCTGAGGACCTAGAGGGCTGGGGAGACAGGATTGTGGGACGCGAAACCTCGTGGAAGGGGCTTCTCTCTCTCTACCTCTCTCATTCATGGGAGAAATAAGTAAAAAAAACCTTAAAAATAAGTGGGAAAATTGTTACTCTAATCATTGGGACTTTGAAATGTCTTTCTCGGGACCGGCAGTTAGCGTAATGACTATGTCGCTGGACTCCCACGTAGTGGACCGCAGTTCGAGTCTCGGACCCGGTGGCTTAAACTCATGCCGGGTGCATGTGCATGCATGCCCAAGATCCCGAGAGGAGAATGGAGGAGAAGGGATTGCAGTGTGGCCATCCCCCCTGGGGGGTGATTTCCTGCTTTCTGTCTCTCTGTCTCTCTCTGTCTGTCTGGCTAGCGCATGCGCCCTATCACAAAAACCTCTCCCAAAAAAAAGAAAAAAAAATGTCTTTTTCTTTGGGGCCACAAGTTTTTTTTTTTTTAATTTTATTTATTATTACTTTTAAATTTTACTAGCGAGATAGAGAGAGAGAGAGAGAGGGAAAGTGAGAAAGCAAGCTGCCAAGTCCAGGACTTGAACTGCAGTTGGTCATGTGGGAGTCCAGTGCTTCCACCACCATGCTACCTGCCAGTCCCGGGGCCATAAGGTTTTTACACTCCAAATATTGTATCTTAAAAGTCAGGAGAGGTATGGGGCTGTATCATACTTAGTGTTCGACGTGGCATGTTGAACACCACCCTGTCTGTTAGACAAAATTATTTTTGGTAATAATCATGAATGGAAATGACTATGTTTCCTGTTCACATTTACCAAACCAAAAATATTACTTATAATTGTGTCCTCCTTTTCATTGTTTTATTATTATTAATTTTTTAATTGCCAAAGAGTGTCTGTGCTCATCAAAGAGATATGGAGATAGAGAGAGAGAGAGAGAGAGAAGCCCCCGTGGGCCGTGGTCACTTTGCCATCCTGCTCCTCCGTTTTCCATCTTGTAAGGATTTGGGACATACACATGTGCCTGACATGTTTTTCAAGCTGCTGGGGCCGGGATTTGAACTACTGTTGGCCTTGTGGGATCCAGCTCCTTTAACCACTGGGCTCCAGGTTTGGCCTCTTGGTTTAACATTTTAAACAACCTCTAAGTAGACAGAAGTGACAGTTCTGCCGTTTTTACAATCACAGTGCAGCCTTCATTTCTTTTGCTCTTACTGGCAGGATGCAGATGCGCGGTCTCACAGGGACACAGGAACTGAGCCAGCCTAAGAGGCGCTGGGTGACTGCGGGAAGGAACCTTTAGAAACTTATTCTGGAGGGACCAGCAGTTGGTGTAATGGCTGTGTCGCTGGACTCCCACGTAGTCGACCACAGTTTGAGTCCTGGACCCGGTGGCTTAAACTCATACCGAGCGCGTGTGCGTGCGTGCCCAAGATCCGGAGAGGAGAATGGAGGAGAAGGGATTGCAGCATGGCCATCCCCCCCAGGGGGTGATTTCTCACTTTCTGTCTGTCTTTCTGGCAAGCGCATGTGCCCTACAGCAAAAACCTCTCAAAACAAAACCTCTCAAAACAAAACAAAAACAAACCTCTCAGAAAAAAAAAAAAAGAAAAAAGAAAAAAGAAAGAAACTTACTGTGGAGAGGAATGTGCCTGGCTGAGTCTTCAGGGGTCAGTGGCCCACTGTAAAGAATTAACTTATGGAAGCCAGCAGGTGGCGTGGTGGTTAAAAGCACCGGACTCCCACATGACTGACAGCAGTTCAAGTCCCAGGCCTGGCAGCTTGCTTTCTCACTTTCTCTGTCTCTCTCTGATCAAATTAAATAATAAATAAAGCTAAATACAATAATTGCTTAAAAAAAAAAAAGGAATTCACTTATGGAGGGGCCAGCGGGTGGTATAGTGACTTAGGTGCTGGGCTCCCACATGGCTGACTGCAGTTCAAGTCATGGACCTGGCAGCTTGAAACTCATACTGGGTATGTGTGCACGTGTGCTCCAAATCCCAAAAGGAGAATGGAGGAGAAGGGGTTGGGGCATGGCCATCTCCCCGGGGGTGATTTTCACTGTCGCTCCGGTGAGTCCATGTGCCCTATAACAAATATATCTCCCCTCCAAAAAAATAAAAATTCTCTTCTGTGTTGAATATAGCATTTTCAAAAGGCTCTTATAGGAGAGCCACTTGGAGGTGGCATAGTGGTTATGGGCGCTGGACTTCCACGTGACTGACCACGGTTTGAGTCCCAGACCTGGCGACTCGCTTTTTCACTCTCTCTCTCTGTTCCTCTCTGGTCAAATTAAAATAAATAAATAAAGTTAAATAAAAATAATTCTTTTTAAAAAACAGGCTCTTATAAAAATGCGCTAATCCAAAGCTCACATGCTGAAATACAGTGGCAACTACAGCACATATTTATTATAGATTAAGAACTTAGACCAAAAAAGTATTTTTCCAGGGAGGAATATCTTATCACTGACATTGTGTAGAATTGCTTTCCGGGATGATAAGGCCAGCTTTGCGTTAATTTTTGGTTTAAAATTCTCCATATCCGATGCACCCGCTGCTGCCTGCCCTTGGTGGTGGGAGGCCGTCCCCACTACCTGCTCTGGTGCCCATCGACGAGGTCCATCTTTCCTTCATAAAGTGGCAAGAGAGACTTGAGTCAATGGCGGGGGGGGGGGAAGAAAAGCCAGGTGCCTGAGTACAGTCGGGGATATTTGGGGAAGGAGGCGATGAGCAATTTGAATTGGTGGAAACCAGCCGTCTGCAAACTGTCCGAGTGACCTTGGCTGATGGAACAGGGACCGACTGCTCTGGGCACCAGTCCTAGGCCCCTCTTCCAATTCTTCCTGTCTTTGTCCTATCCCTGCCTTCATCACTCTCTTGGACTGGGCGTGTCCCATCCTGGACATGGGGCTGAGAGCCTTCTCTCAGGCTGGGGAGGAGCCTGGGGCCCTACGGACTCCATGGGGAGCCCTCCAGATACCCAGATCATTTGTGTAAGAGAAAAGGAAGATCCCAGGGCCCGTGGCAGGCGTGGAGGTGAAGGCCGCTGGCTCCCACATGACTGACTGTGGTCTGTCCCAGGTCTAGTGGCTTGAAAAACACACTGGGTGCACGTGTGTGTGTGTGTGTGTGTGTGTGTGCCCAAAATCCCAGGGGAGAATGGAGAAAAAGGGATTATAGCGTGGCCATCCCCCCGGGGGATGATTTCTCACTTTCCCTCTCTCTGTTGTCTTTCTCTCTCCACCCACCCCCATGGTGACCGTGTGTACCTATAGCAAATTAAAAATAAAAAATTAAATAGGGACCAGCAGATGGCGTAATGGTTACAGTGCTGGACCCCCACGTAGTCGACTGTGGTTTGAGTCCCGGACCTGGTGACTTAAAATGCACTGAGCCAAAAAAAAAAAAAAAAAAAAAACCAACCCACACGCAAAAAAAAAAAAAAAAAAAAAAACCACACTGAGCACATGTGCCTGTGTGCCCCAAATCCCAAGGAGAGTGGAAGAGAAGAGATTGTGGCATGGCCAGCCAAAATCACCCCTGGGGAGTGATTTCTCACTCTCTGTCTCTCTATCTCTCTGGCGAGTACATGCACCCTATAGCAAAAATCTCTTAAAAAAACAAAACTAAACAACAACAAAAGTCTCGCGCTGGTGGAGCGGAGTGGCCAATGGCCTGCGGACAGCATGCCTAAGATTTATCGTGACTGCTGTGACACACACCTCACCCATGATTCGCCGTCCGTGAGAAAACACAGCGCAGTAGTAGGGAACACAGGGAGAACGTGAGACTACCCTCAGAAACGGGTGGGCGAGCAGGCCCAGAGCCTGACTGACCCAACAACCGGGGCCTTCCGACAAGGGAAGGTACCTCCCGCTCCATTCTCTGCTCCTCCTCCTGCAGGGGTGATGATCCCACCTCCCCCAGTCTCCGGGTCCTCCTCGCCCTGGCATGATGCCAGCACTCCACATGGGGGCCCTCCCATGATGCCAAAGATGGGCCCTCCTCCTCCTGGGATGAGCCACCATGGGAGGCCCCATGCCCATGATGCCTGGGCCCCGAGTGATGAGACCCGCTGCCTGGCCCATGATGGTGCCCACTCGGCCAGGGTTGACTGGGCCAGACAGACAGGGATGGAGGGAGGCCTCTTTATGTCGGTTTTACATGAACTTGTTCTACTTCATTAGATCACGGTGGTGATCTAAACACACGCTGGGTGTTTTCTAACGGCATGCCAAGGAAGACCTTCTCCCCCTCCCTATTAAAAAAATAAAATAAGAGGAGTTTTGGAGGAGAGAACTGAGATTAAAACAAAAACAAAAACAAAAACAAACTCATGCCGAGTCCATGTACCTGTGTGCCCAAAATCCTGAAAGGAGAGTGGAGGAGGAGACATGGCGGCGTGGCCTCCTCTGGAAGGGGTGATTTCTTGCTTTCTGTCTCTGTCTCTCCAGCGAGGGCACATGCCCTATAGCAATAAATAAATAAATAAAATAAAAAACAATTGAATAAAAAATAGAAAAAGAGAAGGAAGAATCCATCTCTCCCGGGTTCGTGAGTCCCGGTGGGGTTTGAGCAGAGAAATACAGGATGACTTGGTGTTTTCTGAGTCAGAGGAAGGCAGAGAATTCCAGGGACTGGGAGGCTTGGGGAGAAGGTCAGGAGCCAAGGGGCAGCGCCATGAGTTTGAGGAACAGGAGCTCAGGATAGGCACTCAGAGTCCCGGGGGGCCAAGGAGGAACCTGAAAGGAGCGCCCTGAGCAAATGATTTACCTGTGCTCCTGGGCCTCCTCTAGTACAGTCAGGGAGCTGCGGGGCTAGCAGGTTCTCAGAGCCAGACCAAGAGATCCAGAGCCCTGCCCTCCCAGGGTTGCCCAGGCAACCTCTGTTGTGAAGAATCCAGTTTACTACCATCTGAGTCAGAGTCACCTGGGGTTTCCATGGTTCCCACCAACAAAGAAGCATAAATCCCTTCCTAAGGGTGGGGTCCGCTGGTTGGGGCCTCCTCTCCCTTTTCTGGCTTAGAACCCTGCACACCTTCCCTGCCTGCAGTGGGGTGACAGGGGTGGGGACAGAGCCTTTGTCTATGGACTCGCAGCTGTGGGTTTCCTAGAGGGGATGAGAGAGGCTGGGGCCGGGAGGTCGGTGGGGTTGAGCCCCTCCCAGGCCCGACCCATGGTGCAGTGGTAATGCGCTGTTGAAGAGCAGCCGGTCCGTGTGGTGACTGCCTTGGGATCCCCAGCCTGGTCAGGCTGGGATGCCGGGCATGGGTGCGAATGCCCAAGATCCAGTGGCTGGAGGGTGGAGGAATGGGGTCGCGGCGTGACCAGGCCCTGCGGAGGATGCTTCTCTTGCTCTCTCTTTCTCACAGGGGTGTGAATGTGCTCTGTCATGAATCAAGGGAAAAATAAAAGGCCTCTTCCATCCGGGCCAGGGATGGTGCAGCTACAGGAGAGAACCCCGAAGCTCCAGGCCCATCACAGCCCCCCTCCCTCCACATCGCTGCAGGGGGACAGAGGCAGAGAAACTCCCGGAGCAGAAGAGTTAGAGTAAGATTTGGGACACCTGGCCACTGTCTTCGGGGGCAGGCAGAGTTTGCTCCCCAAGGTGGTGGCAGGGGCAATAGGCCAGACGTCTAAATGCAAAGCTGGGAGAACAGCTTGTTGGACAGTTGGTGGAGACGTACACAAAGGAACCCAAAGAAAGAGAAGCCCAAGGGCCGGATGGCTTCTGAAAGACGTCTCGTACAGCTGCGTGAAGTCTTGCAGGTTACAAAGCACTTGCCCATCCGTTTTCTCATTTGCTTTTTGCAGAAGCCTTGTGAGAAAGCCAGGGCAAGGAATACCAATCTAGTCTAAAATGGATAAGCTGGGACCAGCAGTTAGTGTAATGGCTATGTTGCTGGACTCCCACGTAGTCGACCGCGGTTCGAGTCCTAGACCCGGTGGCTTAAACTCACACCAGGCATGTGTGCGTGTGTGCCCAAGATCCCAAGAGGAGAATGGAGGAGAAGGGATTGTGATGTGGCCATCCCCCCTGGGGGGGTGATTTCTCGCTTTCTGTCTCTCTATCTCTCTCTGTCTGGCGAGCGCATGTGCCCTATAGCAAAAACCTCTCCAAAAAATAAATAAATAAATAAATAAATAAATGGATAAGCTAAGACTTACGTAAGTTGCTTAACATAGCCAAGGTAAAAATCAGGCCTTCAGTCTAGGCCTCCTGGCTCACAGTCAATGATCTTTTGACTAAGTCAGTGTTTCTCAAACCTCAGCATATATGGAACTTTTTAAAAATAATTTTTAATTTTATTTATTATTATTATCTTTTAAATTTTGCTATAGGACACATGCGCCGCGAGGCAGAGAGGGACAGATATAGCCAGAAGCCTGCCTGGTCTAGGACTTGAACCACAGTTGGCCATCTAGCACTTTAACCACCACACCACCTGCTGACATTATATGGAGCATTTAAATGGGAATCTAGGACATAGGGCTAACATTTTGGTAAATTTTAAAAAGCCACAAAAATTTAAAAGTATTAAAAAATTTAAAAAGAAACAATCATGGCTCTGTTGTTTTTACTTCAGAGAGATTTTTGCTATAGGGCGTGTGCACTCCTCAGAGAGAGTGACAGAAATCGAGAAGTCACTGCCCAGGGGGGATGGCCACGCCGCAATCCCTTCTCCATTCTCCTCTCGGGATCTTGGGCACGCATATACACGTGCCTGGCGTGAGTTTAAGCCACCGGGTCCGGGACTCTAACTGTGGTCGGCTACGTGGGAGTCCAGCGACATAGCCATTACGCTAACTGCTGGTCCCTCCCATAAACTTCTTTGAAGATCCCCTTATTATTTGTAATCTTCACTAGAGTTTTGTTTTGTTTTGTTTTGAGATAGAGATTTTTGCTATAAGGCACATGTGCTTGTTGGAGACACAGAGAGACAGAAAGTAAGAGATCACCCCTCGAGAGTTGGGGGGGTGGCCATGCCATAATCCCTTCTCTTCTATTCTCCTCTCGGGATCTTGGGTATGCACACACATGTGCCCGGTGTGAATTTTAAGCAGCGGGGTCTGGGACTTGAACCACGGTTGACTACGTCGTTATGTCCAGTGACATAACCATTATGCCACCTGCCGATTCCCTCTTCACTAAAATTTCTACATCAAGCTTGATGTCATGTAGTTTGGGCCATGGTTCGGGTCCCATATTCAGTCTTATTTTCCCCATCTCTAAGAATCAGAGAAAACATGTTGTGACAAGACTTTGGAAATGGGGTCAAGTGTTTTGTGGCTGTCATATAATTCCAAATAAGTAGTTAAAACTTGAATTCAGAGGGGATTCTCAAGGAAAACGGTTTGCCCAACTACCAGGACCTGAGTCCACAATGCAAACAGGGTATAGGACACTTAGAAGTTGGGAGAGGGTAGCAAACAGACTCCTTATCTGATCGATCGCGGTTGGTTATACCGGAATCTAGTGACACAACCACTGCGCCATCTGCTGGTCACCGCCCAATATCCTTTCAAATGAAGAACATTACATTAGGTGAATCATATGGCAATAAAAGTGTTGAAACAAAATTTATGTGAGCACCTTTGCCCTGCAGGGTCAGAGTACATCATGGGGAAGGAGTTTAGGGAGAGCAGCCAGACCTGGTCGAGCACGAGCGACCTTTACAGCAGAGATGACCTTTGTGCTTAGGCTCCAGGCAGGCCAAGCTCTAACAAAAACACACTGCCCTTCCACTGCAGAGCAGTGTTAACTAAGGGAAGCTGAGCATCAGCCAGAGAAGGCCAGGGGAAGCTTGTGTAGAACTGTGAGACACAAGAACCATGGACGCACAACGCTCCACAGCTGCAGCTGACAATAGAAGACACCTGGCTTTACCTTCCGCTTTCCCCTCCCCCCACTGCCCTATTAAAGAATAAACCTGGGACCTGCTCAGGGCCACAGTGATCTCCATCAGAGACGCCTGATCCGCCCACCCCCATTTTTCTCTCCTTGTCTGTCTGTTTGCGTATTCTCTTTAAACCCACAGCTGGTCCCACTCAGGGTTTGCCCGACCACTTCGTTGGTCTGGGGCCAAGGAAGAGGAAGCAACTCTTTGTCCTTGTCACCTAGTTCTACATGAACACTAAGGAAAGAATGTGTCCTTGGTGACTGCAACTTGAATCATAGTGTAAATGCTTTTTTCCCTTCAATTTTATTCTGGGTTCAGGAGGCAGATGGTGGACTGCTGGTGGTTTCCTGTGAATTCAAGCCAGTATTATCTGTGTTATGGTGATGGTATGCGCCAACACTTATTGAGTACTTTCTACTTGCCAGACATTTCTAAGTGCTGTGCATGTATTTCTTTACTAGCTGTTGTGGAGAGTGGCCAATGTGAGCAAACATGTGACCTTTAGATGCATGCGGAAACGCACTTCCATGAGATTCATTTGCATGGCCATGAAAGCATTTCCATATAAAAAATGCTAACTACCTGTTGTTGTCAATACAGAGCAGTACCAGGCTAAAGGAAGCCACGTGTGTTTATCAGATTCCACCCCAAAAAGATCACAGACATTACATGGCGCCAGCTGTCTTCACATCTTCAGACAATTTACATCCAAAAACAGCTGGCTTTGCCTTCCATTTCCTCTCCCCCCACTATCTCCCCTTTAAAAGGATAAACCTGAGGATGTTCAAGGTTGCCTTGCGGCTTTCTCCACCAGAGAAGTTGGGCCCACCTGATCCTCCTTACATTTACTTCTAATCCACAGCCTCCTCACTCAGAAATCATGTTCTGCCGAGTGGGTCCTGGCAAAGTGGCGCCCATACGTGGGGCTTGAGTATGGGGGAACTATAAGGAGTCAGGAGAATGGACACTCCTTGAGGCTGGCAGGAGATAACTGAGTAAGGTAAGAAACCTAGAGAGTAAAATAGAGACTAAATCAAGTAGAGAAAGAGATAAGAGTAGAAGGAGATTACGGTAAAATTGGGAGCTAACGGAGCAAGAGAAGGAGTGGATTAGATTATTGTCTAAAGGTTGTAAAACATGGGACATCCCTGTATAAAGTCACAACCTTAATGGCCTTTGCTGGGGCATTACATGCCAGTCTATTAAAAGAATAATAATAAAATAATAAATAGTAATAAATATTGTTTTTTGTTTTTTTGGAGAGGTTTTTGCTATAGGGCACACGTGCTCGCCAGACAGAGAGAGAGAGACAGAGAGACAGAAAGCGAGAAATCACCCCCAGGGGGAATGGTCACGCCGCAATCCCTTCTCCTCCATTCTCCTCTCAGGATCTTGGGCACGCACGCACATGCACCTGGCATGAGTTTAAGCCACCGGGTCCGGGACTCAAACCGTGGTCGACTATGTGGGAGTCCAGCGACATAGCCATTATGCTAACTGCTGGTCCCAATAGTAATAAATATTAAGTCATAGTAAATAGTGCTAATAATAAATAGTAATAAATTAAACTAATTGTACTAAACTAAATGTAATGCCATTAGTCACAAATTAGATAATTGTCTGTAAATACTATATATAATAAAAACAACTAGTTGTCTGTCTGTCTGTATACTTTGTTCTCGCTGTTTGCAGTTCTGTCATTCCCAGTTTCAAGATTGCTTCCCGTGGAACAGACTCTAACAAGTACCCAGGCTGTCAGAGCCCTTGAAGAAACACTGTAAATAAGCTAATTATTCTTGTCAAGAAACTTCTTAAATCCCACCTATCTGCTTTACATTAAATAATTATGCCTCTAATGGTTTGCTTCTCTTTACGCAGGTATGGATACCCTCTTAACTCCTTCCAAAACATGTTAATGCTGTTCTTAAATTTATTAAATTAGGACGCTTTCAACATACTAATCTTGTTAAAAGTTCCTTTTTGCCTTCCACAGTTCCCACCTGCAGCTTCCCCTCAGACTATTTTGTGAGTCTTCAGAGCTCCCACTAAACACTGTTTAGTTCTAGCATTCCATTATATAAAACGGCCCAACCCCTACTCAAAAGATTTGTCAACGGAAAAATAACCAACTGTAAAAATTAATAATTAATAATTAATGTGGTTTATTTTCTAGCAAATATGAGTGACCTAGGCCCGGAGAAGAGGCATACATGCCTTTCTCAGGGTGATCACGTACAGGGGTTCCTTTTATTCGTTTTTGGGATTGACAGACAAAATTTAGTGTAGAGATTTTCCATTGGTCCCGTCCAAAAAGGCGGAACATGTGGAAGGGGAGATGGGAGGTTGGGGGGGCTTGTAAGTTATAGGTGGGTTCCACAGTTCCTAGGTTGGTGATTGGAAGGGAAGATCTATGTCTTGGGAAGAGATTAAAGAAAGGCTTAATCTACATCTCAAGGAAAAGGAAGTTCTGTGTCTTGGGAAGAGATAAGCACAAGAATATACTGTAATGGTTGAAATATGCATCTCAAAGATACTATGCCAGGGACAGGATGAGGAAGAGTCCTGTTAATGGAGAATAAATGGTCTGTTAATGTTTGTGGCATGACTTCCCCAGTCCCTTTTGAAAAGATTTTAGAAAATAGGAAAAGTAGTCAGACTTCTGTCCACAGATTTTTAAAAAGGGGGAATAATTATTGGGAAAATAGCAAAAATATATTACTTACATAACTTATATATCTCAGATAATTTTTGATTTATCACTTTTAGAGCTCTGGTTTTATGAAAAAGAAAATGTCCAGAATTGGTGTTACGTGAAAACCAGGCATAAACGCGAGTGGACAAATGTTACTTTTGCTTGCTGCTTACAAACAACAGCAGCCTCTTAAATAAGTGTAATCTCTTGCCCTAGACTAAAAAATGACAGGGCAGTGTAATTGTTGCTATTTTCTTATTCCCCAAACAGACTGGTTGTCACTACCCTTCTGATCCTACTATACAACTTCCTTGCGCTACTGAATTTTTTTTTTCCCAAAGTAGTCTCACGTGAGCCCGTTCCAAGTGTTCTAGTGGTACTCACTGTTACTGCAAGCGTTGGGCATCCCATTAAATACTGACAAACAAATCGCTGTCCGTTTGCTAGAGCTGGAAACTACTGTAGACCGCTTAAGAGAACAGGTGTTTAAAATGCAGCTATAAAGTCATTTGAAATGTCACGCGTCGTTTCAGCATATCTGTGTAAGTCCTTTACCTTGTAATGACACATTGGATCTGGATTTCTCTCTCTCCAAAAAAAAGAAAAAATAAATTTAAAAAAATGAATGAATAGGGAACCAGCAGTTAGTGTAATGGCTATGTCGCTGGATTCCCACGTAGTCGACCGCGGTTCATGTCCCGGACCCGGTGGCTTAAAACTCACGCCGGGCGCGTGTGCGTGCGTGCCCAAGATCCTAAGAGATTAAAGAAAGGCTTAATCTACATCTCAAGGAAAAGGAAGTTCTGTGTCTTGGGAAGAGATAAGCACAAGAATATACTGTAATGGTTGAAATATGCATCTCAAAGATACTATGCCAGGGACAGGATGAGGAAGAGTCCTGTTAATGGAGAATAAATGGTCTGTTAATGTTTGTGGCATGACTTCCCCAGTCCCTTTTGAAAAGATTTTAGAAAATAGGAAAAGTAGTCAGACTTCTGTCCACAGATTTTTAAAAAGGGGGAATAATTATTGGGAAAATAGCAAAAATATATTACTTACATAACTTATATATCTCAGATAATTTTTGATTTATCACTTTTAGAGCTCTGGTTTTATGAAAAAGAAAATGTCCAGAATTGGTGTTACGTGAAAACCAGGCATAAACGCGAGTGGACAAATGTTACTTTTGCTTGCTGCTTACAAACAACAGCAGCCTCTTAAATAAGTGTAATCTCTTGCCCTAGACTAAAAAATGACAGGGCAGTGTAATTGTTGCTATTTTCTTATTCCCCAAACAGACTGGTTGTCACTACCCTTCTGATCCTACTATACAACTTCCTTGCGCTACTGAATTTTTTTTTTCCCAAAGTAGTCTCACGTGAGCCCGTTCCAAGTGTTCTAGTGGTACTCACTGTTACTGCAAGCGTTGGGCATCCCATTAAATACTGACAAACAAATCGCTGTCCGTTTGCTAGAGCTGGAAACTACTGTAGACCGCTTAAGAGAACAGGTGTTTAAAATGCAGCTATAAAGTCATTTGAAATGTCACGCGTCGTTTCAGCATATCTGTGTAAGTCCTTTACCTTGTAATGACACATTGGATCTGGATTTCTCTCTTTCAAAAAGAATTATTTCATTGGGGAACCAGCAGTTAGCGTAATGGTTATGTCGCTGGATTCCCACGTAGTCAACCGCGGTTCGTGTCCCGGACCCGGTGGTTTAAAACTCACGCCAGGCGCGTGTGCATGCGTGCCCAAGATCCCGAGAGGAGAATGGAGGAGAAGGGATTGCGGCGTGACCATCCCCCCTGGGGGGTGATTTCTCTCTTTCTGTCTCTATGTCTCTCTCTGTCTGTCTGGCGAGCGCATGCGCCCTTTCAAATAGCAGTGGACCATGTGGGAGTCCAGCACCCTTCACCACCACACCACCTGCTGGCACCAGATCTGGATTTCTATACAAAAACATCTCCGTGGGGCATGGTCTTCTACCAATACTGCTGCACACATGAAAAATCTTCATAAATAGATCATAGGTTTGCAAAATAGTTTCCTGCCCTCGTTTTATCCTTCTGACTTTGCCTCTAGCATTTAAAATACTTAGACACTCCCATTGGATATTCTCTTTTAAAAGCCTTGTTTTATCACAAACATTTTCTCATAAAACTGACTTAGAAGATTTTTGTTGTTGTTGTTGTTGTTAAGAATTATTTTAGGGGGAACCAGCAGTTAGTGTAATGGCTATGTCGCTGGACTCCCACGTAGTCGACCGCGGTTCGTGTCCCGGACCCGGTGGCTTAAAACTCATGCCGGGCGCGTGTGCATGTGTGCCCAAGATCTCGAGAGGAGAATGGAGGAGAAGGGATTGCGGCGTGACCATCCCCCCTGGGGGGTGATTTCTTGCTTTCTGTCTCTATGTCTCTCTCTGTCTGTCTGGCGAGCGCACGCGCCCTACAGTGAAAATCT
>NW_006208857.1:1170287-1190697 GCF_000334495.1 Tupaia belangeri chinensis
CGACCATGGTTTGAGTCCCAGACCCAGTTGCTTAGACTCACAACGGATGTGTGTGCATGCATGCTCAATTTCCTGAGTGGAAAATGGAGAAGGGATTCCATTGTTGCCATTTCACCTGGGGGGTGATTGCTTGCTTTCTGTCTCTCTGGCTCTCTCCTTTTTTCTGGTGAGCTCATGTGCCCTATAGGAGAAACCTCTCCAAAAAAAAAAAAAAAAAAAAAGAATTATTTTATTTATTTATTTTTGAGTTTAAATGCATTTTGTTTTTAGACAACCTACATGACATGTTTTTTTTCCCTTAAAAACAGTATCTCCACTCCAAATAAATCACAGTCAAATAAACGAAGAGCTCAAGATGACATCAGTCCCATTTGTCTTTAGTCCTGGTGTTTTGTGGATAACAAGCAGCAGTTATGACGACAGGTGATAGATCCAAAGTAGTTACCAAATTTGTTCACATTTTTCCATTTTTTTAAAAAATTAATTTATTTATTCATTTATTTTTTAGACAGACACACACACACACACACACAGAGAGAGAGAGAGAGAGAGAGAGAGAGAGAGAGAGAGAGAGAGAAGCAAGCCACCAGGTCCAGGACTTTAACCGTGGTCAGCCATGTGGGAGTGTCCAGCACCTTAACCACCATGCCACCTGCTGGTCTAAACATTTTTCCATTTCTAAACCATCCTTAAAATCATATATGGGGTCACACCATCCTCACGGTCGTCCAGTAGAGCAACCATGCTGTCTGGATTTATGTTCTCATGCATTAAGAACTGGTAGTTTTGGAAGTTAGTGAGAATATGCTTGGTTTGTTCTGCAGCCCCTGTCATAAACGGTTTTATTCTTTCTGGTCTCTGTTCTTCAAGTTTGCCTTTGATTGATTTCATATAATCTTTGATGTACTTCTTTTTTTATTTTTCCTTTCTTTTTTTGGAGAGGTTTTTGCTATAGGGCACGTGCGCTTGCCAGACAGACAGAGAGAGACATGAGACAGAAAGCAAGAAATCACCCCCTGGGGGGGATGGCCACGCCACAATCCCTTCTCCTCCATTCTCCTCTCGGGATTTTGGGCACGCATGCGCACGCATCTGGCGTGAGTTTAAGCTACTGGGTCTGGGACTCAAACCGTGGTTGACTACATGGGAGTACACCGACATAGCCATTGCACCAACCGCTGGTCCCTGATGCACTTCTTTTGTGAAGCCGGGTTCCTGCAAGTGATGGTTCATGACAATGTCAACACCGGTGACTGTTGTGCTTTTAGTACCTTTGCCCTCAGGGCCTTCAATGGAGGCATTTTCTTTTCTTTGGTTTTTTTTTTTTTTTTGGAGAGGTTTTTGCTATAGGACACATGCGCTCACCAGACAGAGACAGAGACACAGCAGAAAATCACCCTCCAGGGAGGATGGCCACTCCGCAATCCCTTCTCCTCCATTCTCCTCTCCGGATTTTGGGCACGCATGCACACGCATCTGGCGTGAGTTTAAGCCACCGGGTCTGTCGACTACGTGGGAGTCCAGCGACATAGCCATTATGCTAACTGCTGGTCCCCAATGGAGGCATTTTCACCAATGAACAAGTCATCAATGTTACCCTCTGTCCTACTGACCATCTTCCCCTCCACCTCCAGGCACAGCCCGTCCGCGATCTCCCGGATCTTGTAAATGTCGGAGAACATCTCACTGTGGCTGATGAAGTCCCATTAGATAATTATGATGGCTGCTGGAGGGAGACCAAGAATTATTTATTTTATTATTATTATTTTTAATTTCATCAGAGAGAGTGAGAAAAAGAGAGGGAGAGTGAGAAAGCAAGCCGCTGGGTCCAGGACTTGAACCACAGTCAGCCATGTGGGAGTCCAGCGTGCCAGTCACCATGCCACCTGCTGGCCCCTAGGAAATTGTTTTAAAATCTTTTGGTAGGTGTGTGTGTCCATACATGTGACATGTTATTTTACATACTATATGTTGTATGTCTGTGATAAAAGGCCTTATGGAATTCCATTCAATTTGATTCATAAAAAAGAGAGCTCATGGGACCAGCAGTTACCGTAATGGCTATGTCGCTGAACTCCCATGTAGTCGACTGCAGTTCGAGTCCTGAACCCAGTGGCTTAAATTCACACCGGGCGCATGTGCATGCGTGCCCAGGATCCCGAGAGGAGAATGGAGGAGAAGGGATTGTGGCGTGGCCATCCCCCCCAGGGGGTGATTTCTTGCTTTCTGTCTCATGTCTCTCTCTGTCTTTCTGGCAAGCGCACGTGCCCTATAGCAACCTCTTAAAAAAAAAAAGCACTCATACAAATTAATTTAAATACTTTTCTAGTTCAAATCATAACTTAAAATCATTGACAAATACGCCGCCTTCAGTAGCAAGTGAAGATCTTCACAATTTCCAACATGTACTTTGTTCAGAGTTTTATTAATCAGGCAACATCAGGTTTCATTTATTATAATTGGTTCAATAAAACAGCTAATATTCATGTTATACATTATATGTTACATGGTAGATATCTGACCTACAGGGAAAATGGGTGAGTTACTAAACTTCTTTAACATTTTGTTCCTCACAGGTAATTAAAATATAATAGCTAAAAAAAGTTTTAAGTGCTGTTTAATAAGACTGATTTTCCTAAACTTCAAAATTTTAATTCTCTTGTGGTTCAGTTACAGGACTACTGGCTAAAAACAGTAAAAAGTACATCTCTTACAATAATTATATGTAATCCATGCATTGGTCTTTCAGTCATTTTGTTTGTCTCTAAAAGTCATATCTGACTACGGTAGTCTACCATGTATTTTTTTTAATGCTAACAAACAAAGTTCACCCTTTTCATCCCTAAGACACTTAAAACAGTTAACTTTCATTTTCTACAGTTAAGTTAAATATTTAAGCTTTTGCTATTTTTAATAAGTTTTCCCCAGAATAAAATTCTAAATTAAGTTCTTTTTTTTTTTTTTTTTTTTTTTTGAGATGTTTTTCACTATAGGGCGCATGCGCTCGCCAGACAGACAGAGAGAGACAGAGAGACAGAGAGAAAGAGGGAAAGTGAGAAAGCAAGCTGCCAGGTCCAGGACTTGAACCACGGTTGGCTATGTGGGAGTCCTGTGCCCTTAACCACCATGCCACCTGCTGGCCCCTAAATAGGTATTTTTAATATATGTTTTTAATTTTAAGAAAGGAAGTTTTAGCTTTAATAAATCAAAATAAAAAAATGTTAAGAGAACTTTCCTTAAGACTTAGAGCAAGGAAGCAGGTTAGGATTCTGTTCAAATAGTAGTTACCTGGATCTGTTGACAATTCAAGAGACAACAAAAATCCTTACATCTGGACTACAAAGCATAGAAAAAGATCAGTATTGTTTTAGTCAAAATCATAAAATTCTGTTTCATCAGCTCAGTCTCATAACTTCTGTTGTGGTCCAAACTTTCCATTTGAATTCTAGAAGATAATATTCAACTCCAGACTTGTCCCTACCATTAAGCTGGCCCTTTTCTTAATAACATTTCTTAAAAGTTTTTAAACTCTTATTTCTGTGTGTCTGACTTCAGTTTTCCTGATATAACACTCCCTTTAGAACTTCTTGGAGAACTGGTCTGGTTCTATTGGTAGAATAGAACTGGTTGGTAAATTCTTTCAGGTTTTGTTTATCTGAGAATGTTTTTGTCTTCTCTTCCCACATGAAGGATAGTCTTGCTGGGTATAGTATTCTTGGTTGAAATTGTTTTTCACTCATCACTGTGAATGTATTTTCCCATTTTTTCCTTGTTCACATTGTTTCCAATGAGAGATCTGCTATTAGCCTGATGGGATATCCTTTGTAGGTAACTTGCCGTTTCTCTCTTACTAGTCTGAGTATCTTGTCTTTGTGGTTTTGGTCAATCTGGCTATAATGTGTCTTGGAGAAGATCTTCTTGGCCTGATTCTATTTGCAGTCCTATATATTTCTTGGGTCTGGATCTTTGAATGCCTCTCTAGGTTTGGAAAGTTTTCTTCCAGGATTTCATGGAATAGATTATCAATGCCTTTATTAGTCTCTTCTTCTGGGACACTGATTATCCAGACGTTTAGGCATTTAATGGTATCTAGTATTTCTCGTCTATTATTCTCATTTTTGGACTATTTTCTGTCTTTATGGTAGATTTTTCTAGGCCAGCAATTCTGTCTTCTACATCTGAGATTCAGTCTTCTGTATGATCTAGTCTGCTTTTAATACTTTCAAGGGAGGTTTTTATTTCCTGTACTACAGCCTTCATCTCTATCAGTTCCATTTGATTCTTTTTTATGATGTGTATTTCTTCTTTTAGATTGTGTGAGAACTTTCTCACTTCTTGGAACTCCTCAGCTCTATTCTCTGCCTCTTCTGGAATTCATTGTCTCTCTTCTCTTGCATCTCTGTTAGCTTTGTCACTATGAATATTCTAAATTCTTTACCAGACATTTTCATGTGTTCCATTGTACTGTCTGTGGATGAAGAGGAGTTATTCTTTTCCCTTAGGGGGGAGGTATTATTTTGGTTTTTCATATTTCTTGTGCCTTTGCAGTGATTTCTAGTCAGCTAATGGGTTATACTATTCTTCCTAATTTCTAGAAGTTCAACCTGAGTGTGCAGGGATGTACAGGAGGAGGTGATCTGCAACCTTGTTGCTGTTCCATTTTTATACCTTTGTGCAGCAGATGCAGTGGGTATTGAGGAATTTGTTTACCTTAATAGTATTTGGATGTTTGGCTAGGGTTTCCTTAGATCTGTCTAGACACTCAGTGCATGGAGACTGAGCAGCAAAGTGATGAGGAATAAGAAAAGAGAGAAAGAGAAAAAAAAGAGAGAGAAAGGGAAAGAAAAAGGAGGAAAAAAGAAAAAAAATTAATTAAAAAAAGCAAAAAATGAAAACTGTGAGACTGAATTATCAGTAGACAATCTTGGTTTCTCTTATTCCCTGAAAGCACTAGTTTTCAGCTGCAGTGGAGGAGTCTTATTCTGAAGGCCTGCCCCTTGCCTCTCCACTCGAGTATGGAGGCTGGAGGCTGAATTATCAGTAGACAATCTTAATTTTTCTTATGCCCTGAAAGCACTAGTTCCAAAATAACTTTAGGATGTTTATAGAGGGCCTCTGAAACATCTAAAAGACAAACGTTAAACCAGTCAGGCTTATTCTAGTATTAAATTATACGAGAAACATTGTCAAATTGACTAATTTTAATTTTCTTTACATTATGTTTAAGTTATATGTATAGATAAATTATACATATATTTTCGTGTGTGTGTATATATTTTTAATTTTTCTGTATTTATATATGTATTGTATTCCAAAATAGCTTAAAATTCCTAGCAATCTATAATATAATATTTATCTGGCATGTCATACTTTATATTAAACTGGTGTATGTTATAAATATAGCCAAATTTCTTTATCAATTATAAATTCTTGTCAGAGCATTAGCTAGAGCAAGTTCAAGTCTTATCGTCCATGGGTAATTGCTTTAACACTTTTTTGAAAACTTTTTGCAGATGACTATAACCCTAATTGTCTCTGGCAGAGAAGTCGAGTCCACCTGATCCTCAGTTTTCTATACTTGTGTGTCTTTGTTGTTACATTTATTTCTAATCCATAGCCTCCCCACTGAGAAACTGCGTTCTGCTGAGTGGGTCCTGGCAATCTGTACCAAACCTGTTGTTACATATTTATTATTATTATCATTATTATTATTAGAGAGATTTTTGCTACAGAGTGTATACACTTGCCAAATAGACACAGACAGACAGAGAGACAGAAAGCAAGAAACCAACCCCCAGGGGAGATGGCCACTCCTCCATCCCTTCTCCATTCTCTTCTTGGGATTTTGGGCATGCATGCACATGCACCCAGCATGAGTTTTAAGCCACCAGGTATAGGACTCGAACAGCAGTTGACTACATGGGAGTCCAGCGACATAACAATTGTGCCATCTGCTGGTTTCCATTTTTTTTATTGTTTTTAGTTTTTGCCATAGGGTGTGTTTGCTCACTGAAGAGAGACAGAGAAAAAGTGAGAAATTACCTCCCAGGGGCATAATCACTCCCATCCCTCCTCCATTTTTTCTCTAGAGATTTCAGGCACTCACACATGTACGCCTAGTGTAATTTTTAAGCCACCAGATCTGGGCGTTTGAACCATGGTCAGCCATGTAGAAGTCCAGTGCCTTATCCACCATGTCAACTGCTGGGCCCTAGTCATTATTATTAATTACCATCACTCCCCAATTTTAGAGGGAAAAACTGAAGCACCCAGAGGTACCACCTCTTTCGTTAGAGCATCAGACCCTGCTTGCCTGCCCTCACGCCGGTGCTCCAGGATAGTGCCGGTGTGCCTTTCTCATTCACGACGTGATTGCTGATAGAACAAAATGGCAGTGCAGTAGATGATGTAATGGTCACGTCGTTGGACTGCCACACGGTCGACCGTAGTTCGAACCCTGGACCTGAAGGCTTGAAACTCACACCAGGCATGTGCGTATGTGCGTGCAAAATCCCAAGAGGAGAATGGAGGAGAAGGGTTGAGGCATGCTCATCCCCATAGGGGGTGATTTCTTGCTTTCTGTCTCTCTGTCTATCTCTATCTCTGGTGAACACATATGCCCTATAGCAAAAATCTTTCTCAAAAAAAAAAAAAGTTTTTTTCTCATAGTAGGAGATTTTAGAGAGAAGTAGAAACAAACTCATTGAATACTTTGCTATCATATATGTTTTCCACAAGGCACATGCTCTCACAGGAGAGAGACAGAGAGAAGTGAGAAAGAATTCCCCAGGAGGAATAGCCACACCACAGTCTCTTCTTGGGACTTTTGGGCACGCACACACATACACCTGGCATGATTTTCAAGTCACTGGGTCCAGGACTTGAAGCATGCTGTCAGCCATGTGGGATCCAACTGCCTTAACCAGCACTCCACCAACTCCTGTTTGACATTCCTCCCGTTTTTAAAGCAATTTCACATCCTGCACTTCGGGATTAGCCAGCCATAAAGAGAACTATGTGCTGGCATGCATGCACGATGGCGATTGCTCCCACACGCTGCCCACCATTCTTGGGTGACATCCAACAGTGACGAT
Organism: Tupaia belangeri chinensis; assembly: GCF_000334495.1. Classification (NCBI taxonomy): domain Eukaryota; kingdom Metazoa; phylum Chordata; class Mammalia; order Scandentia; family Tupaiidae; genus Tupaia; species Tupaia belangeri. Next base: position 1,177,382 of record NW_006208857.1, read on the forward strand.
GGTAAAACTGTTTCTAAGTATTTTTTAATGGCCAGAGGGCATGCGCACTCATCAGAGAGAGAGACAGAGAGACAGAAGGAGGGAGAGGGAGAAAGCATCCACCAATGGAGCATGCTCATGCCACAGTTCTTTTCTTTCATTTCTCCATCCTCTTGGGATTTGGGGCATGCTTACACATGCGCACTCCTCTGGGCACAAGACTCAAACTGTGGCCGGCCATGTGGGATCCCGCTCCCTTAGCCACTAGGCCCCAGTGGTCCTGTTCATTGCTGTTTTATTTTTTTAACTGGTAGATTTTTGCCATTGGGCATGGGTGATTGCTGGAGAGAGACAGATAGAGACAGAGAAAGAAAGTGAGAAATCACCCCAGGCAGGAGTGGTGGATGGTCATGCCACCATCCCTTCTCCTCCATTCTCCTCTCAGGCATTTGAGCATGCACACGCATGGGCTTTTTTTTTTTTTTTAGAGATTTTTGTTATAAGGCATGTGTGCTCTCCAGAGAGACAAAAAGTGAGAAATCCCCCTCTGGTGGGATGGCCATGCCACAATCCCTTCTCCATTCTCCTCTTGGAATTTTGGGCACACATGCACATGCACCCAGTGTTAATTTCAAATTGCCGGGTCTTGGACTCGAACTGTGGTTGACTAAATGCAGTCCAGTGACATAACCAGTATGCCATCTGTTGGTCCCAGGCATGGCATGTTTTCTAAGCCACTGGGTCTGGAACTTGAATTACAGCGTAGGCCGCGTGGGATCTAGCACATTTACCAGCACGCCACCTGCTGGCTCCTTCATTGCTACTTGTAGGAGTCAATGAAGCACTTCTGAGCCATTCAGGTCCTTTCTAATTTGGAGATATAACACAGCAGTGTGAATAATTAAGCACATTTTAAAACAAAAATATGCATGTTACTGGAAAATAAGATTAGCCAGAGTAATTCAAGTAGTCCTGGAAACTCATGTACAACCTTTAAGATGGTAATAATTAAGAACATAATCATTCTGTCTTTTTCCTTCCCTTTTTTCTTTCTTTTTTTTTGGGGGGGGTAGGGGTCAGGATTTCAGCATAAGAACATAATGAGCCAGCACAGTGGCATGTGCTTGTCAGTCCCGACTACTGCGGAGGAGAGGCAGGAGGAGAGGCAGGAGGACAATGAGTTCAAGGCCGGCCTTGGCAACATAGCAAGGCCCTAGCTCTCTCTCTCTCTCTCTTTTGTTAAGGTTTTTGCCATAGGGCATGTGTACTCACTGGAGAGAGATGGTGAGAGGAAAAGTGAGAAATCACCCCCCAGGAGGATGGCCATGCTGCAATTCCTCCCCTTCCATTTTCCTCCAGGGATTTTGGGCATGAACGCACATGCACCTGGCATGATTTTTAAGCCACCAGATTTGGGACCTGAACTGTGGTCATCCATGTCAGAATCCAGTGCTGTAACCACTATGCCACTTGCAGGCCCTGGTCCTGTCTTTTAAAAAGAACAAAATACAGGGCTAGGAGGTGGCATGGTGGTTAAGACGCTGGTCTTCCACATTGCTGACCATGATTTGAGTCCTGGACTTGGCAACTCACTTTCCCTCTGTCTCTCTGGTCAAATTAAAAAATAAAAATAACAAATAAAATGAAATAATTCTTACATAAAAAAAAAAAAGAACAAAAACAGTGGGTCAGCAGATAGTGTAGAGGTTAAGGCAACATTGTGGTTCATGCCCTGGACCCAGTGGTTTAAAAACCATGCTGGGCACATGTGCATGTGTGCCCAATGCTGAGAGGAGACTGGAGGAGGAGAGACTGTGGTGTGGCCATCCCCCCTGCAGGATGATTTTTCACCCGTCCTGTCTGTCTGTCTCTCTGGTGAGTGCTTATACCTTATGACAAAATTAAAAAAGAAAAACCACAAGTATAATGATATTTCAGTGATGGCCATAATTAACGTCATGTTTCAAATTTGTGAAAAATAGAGGAACAAAATGACCACTTTTTCCCCCCTGAAAAAGGTTTACCCTGAAAACCTATTAATAAATTGTCCTTGGGCTTCACTCTGAGAAATTTTACTGCTCCAAGAGATTTAAAATTCCTGAGAGGTTATCTATGGAGGAGATAGTTGGAGGTCAGGCAGGTAGACAGAGGCCGTTTGAAATTTGGAGAGGAGGCTGGGAGAGTGGATTCGGCACAACTTCCCTCTGGCTGGGAGCCCTATGCGCTACTTCTAACCTACCACCAGAGGGCACTGTAGAACTAGGGACCATCTTCCATTCAGGGCTCGCGTTATCTCCTCCCTGAACGCATCCGCCCCGAGCTCTTTCCACTTGAATTTTGTTTCTCTCCTTATATTCAGGATTTTTAACCTGGTTGCAATAGTTGGTCCTTGGTGGTTAGTGAGTGTAGAGACTTACGTATAAAATATGTGTACTTGTGATCAGGTGCATTAAAAATTTTAAAAATGTATTCATTCATTTATTTTAATTTGACCAGAGAGCGAGGGAGAGAGAGAAAGTGAGAAAGCAAGCCATCAGGTCCGGGACTCGAACTGTGGTCAGCCAAGTGGGAGTGTCCCGTGCCTTAACCACCATGCCACCTGCTGGTCCCCAGTCAGGTGCATTTTTCTATAAAGATGGAGGTTTTTATTTTATTTTATTTTGTATTATTTATTTTTCTAGAGACAGATCTTTGCTACAGGGTACATGCGCTTGCTGGAGAGACAGAGAGACAGAAAGTGAGAAATCTCGCTTGGGGCTGGGGTGGGGGGTGGCCATACTGCATTCCCTTCTGCATTCTCCTCTGGGGTTTTGAGTACACACACACACACACACACACACACACACACACGCCTGGCATGAGTTTTAAGCCACTGGGTCTAGGACTCGAACTGCGGCCGACTATGTGGGAGTCCAGTGATGCAACCATTACACCATCTGCTGGTCCCTAGAGGGAGGTTTTAAAGTTTTAGTCAAATTCTCAAAGAGAGATATGATCTTTCCTCAAAAGCCAAGCAGCAGGAGCCCTGGAAGGGGTATACTGTGTTCACTGTGAACACTGTGTATTGGGTACCAAGTGGCAAGCATCTCACACGTGTTATTTAATATGGTTCTCAGAACTCCGGGTCCAGTCTGAAGTTCCAAGAGGTTAAACTGTTGTGCCCCAGATCTTACCAACTAGGCAGTGGCGAGACTAGAGCTCAGTTCTAGGCATGCCTAACTCTCTTTGCGTTGTTGCTATTCTGAGAAAAAAAAGGAGAGACTCACTCATGCTTCAGCAAGACGTGAGGTACTGCCGAGAGTTCGGCACCGAGTGCTGGGTGCTGGGCCTGAGTGTGAACAGAACAGCCTGCTCTGGCCTTGGGAGGTTGGCCCCTGGAGGTGGTGGTGGGGGGTCACGTTAATAGGTACAGACAATGAACAAGCAGATGTGTAACTGAATTGAGCAAAGTGCTCTGAAGGAAAGAGACGGGACAGTGGAGGTGGGCCAGGGAAGGCCTGCCTGAGAGAGAGCATATTCGCTAAGGGGAAAGGAGGAGCCTGCCCTGGGAGGAGACAGGCAAGAGCTTCCAGAAGGGGAGGGGCCTGGCCTGGGTACTCATCTAAGAGGCCAGATGAGAGATTCAGATTTTTCTTTTTTAAGAGAGATGTTTGCTATAGGGCATGTGGACTTGCCAGAGATACACAGAGAGACAGAGAGTGAGAAATCACCCCCTGGGGGAATGGCCACGCCACAATCCCTTCTCCTCCATTCTCCCCTTGGGATTTTGGGCACGCACACAATGTGCCTGGCGTGGACTCAAACTGTGACAACTACGTGGGAGTCCGGTCGTGTAACTGTTACCCGTCTGCTGGTCCCAAGAGATTCAGAATTTATTCTAAGTGCAATAGGACGTTTTTGCAGGGTTTAAAAACCACAGAGAGAGGGAAAAAAATGAGTTAATTTTTTCAAAAAATTAAAAATGTATTAATTTATATCATTTTATTTATTATTATTTTTAATTTGACTAGAGAGAGACAGAGAGAGAGAAAGGGAAAGCGAGAAAGCAAGCCGCCAGGTCTGGGACTTCAACCGTGGTCGGTCATGTGGGAATCCAGCTCCTCTAACCACCGCGGCATCTGCCGGCCCCAAAACACCTTTTAAGTTAAGTTCTAACATAGAACTGGTCAGCTTCACTATTTTGGATTGTACGTTTCAGTAGTGTTGAACTCACGTTGTTGCGCAGCGACTCTCCAGAACTCTTCATCTTGCCTAACGAAAACCCTGTACCTGATGAGCAGGGACTTCGCGTCTTCCCTCCCCCGGCCCTGGCAGCCGGCCTTCTTTCCAGCTCTATGAATGGACGCTCCAAGAGGAATCGTGTAGGATCTGTCTTTCTGTGAGTCAGTCGCTTCACTTAATATCGGGTCTTCAGAGTTCATGTATGTTGTAACACATGTCAGAATATCCTTCCATTTCAAGGCAAATGTGTGGAAGTTTCAAATGATCTCCTTTTTAAAGTTTCCGTGATTTTTAGTCTGTGAAATAATCTGACAGCCAGGGTAACAGGGAAGTAGATCAAATGTTCTTTCTTCTCTTTTTTGACTGTCATACCAAAAACTCAGGCCTGAAAACAAAAGTAAATCAACGGGACTCCATCAAACTCCAAAGCTTCTGGGACCAGCAGATGGTGTAATGGTTACGTTACTGGACTCCCATGTAGCTGACGAGGATCAAGTCCTGGACCTGGTGGCTTAAAATTCACGCTGGGTGCATGTGCGTGCATGCCCAAAATCTGAGAGGGGGACCAGCAGATGGTGTAATGGTCGTGTAGCTGTATTTCCACGTGGTCAGCTGCAGTTTGAGTCCCGGACCTGGCAGCTTAAACTCAGTCTGGGCACTTGCGCATGTGTGCCCAAAATCTAGAGAGGAGAGTAGAGAAGAAGGGATTGTGGCATGGCCATCCTCCCTGGGGGGTGATGTCTCACTTCCTTGGTCTCTCCACTGAGTGCATATGCCCTATAGCAAAAATCTCTCAAAAATAAGTAAATAAATAAAAATAAAAACTTCACAAAATCCTGAGAGAGACTGGAGAAGAAAGAATTACAGTGTGATCATACCTTCTGGGGGGTGATTTCTCACTTTCTGTCTCTCTTTCTCTCTCTCTTCAGCGAGTGTACATGCCTAATAACAAAAACCTCTCTTTAAAATAAATAGGGGGCCAGCAGTTAGCGTAATGGCTATGTCACTGGACTCCCATGTAGTAGACCGCGGTTGGAGTCCCGGACCCAGTGGCTTAAACTCACGCCAGGCGCGTGTGCGTGCGTGCCCAAGATCCCGAGAGGAGAATGGAGGAGAAGGGATTGCGGCATGACCATCCCCCCTGGGGGGTGATTTCTCGCTTTCTGTCTCTCTGTCTCTCTCTGTCTTCCTGGCGAGCACACGTGCCCTATAGCAAAAACCTCTCCATAAATAAATAAATAAATAAATAAATAAATTAATTAATTAATTAAATACCTTCTGCACAGGAAAGAATCAGTAAAATGAAATGGCAGCATACAAATTGGGAAAAAAGATGTGCAAACTGTACATCTGAGAAAGGACTAGTATTCAGAATTTATAAAGAAGTACAACTCGGGCCGGCAGGTGGCGTGGTAGTTAGGGTATTGGACTCACACATGGCTGACTCAAACTGCAGCTGACCACGTGGAAATACAGCTAAAATTAAACTAAATAATTCCTTTTTTCAAAAAGAAGTCATATAATACAACAGTGGAAAAACAAATAACTCATTTTAAAAATGGGCAAAAGGGGGACTGGCAGATGGAGTAGTGGTTATGTCGTTGCCCTCCCACGTAGTTGACTGCCGTTCAAGTGCCAGACCCAGCGGCTTAAGCTCACACGATGAGCTTGTGTGTGTGTACCCAAGATCCCGAGAGCAGCATGGAGAAGGGACTGCAGCGTGGCCATTCCCCTGGGCAGTGATTTCTCACTTTCCCTCTCACTGTATCTGTCTCCCCCAACCCCAATGAGTGCACACACACACCCTAAGGCGAAAACTTCTTAAAAAAAGAATTGTTTAATTTATTATTATTATTTAATTTGCTATTGGACACGTGCTCACCAGAGAGAGAAACGGAGAGGGAAAGTGAGAAAACAAGCCACCAGGTCCGGAACTCGAACCATGGCTGGCTAAGCTGGAGTTCAACACCTTAACCACCAGGTCACCTACTGGCCCAAAGGTGTGCAACATTATTAATCAGAGAAATGCAAATCTAATCCACTATGAGATACCATCTCATGCCTGTTATGAAGGCTGTTATCAATAAGTCAAAGGATAAAAAAGGGCTAGGGGCCAGCAGGTGGTTAAGGCACTGGGCTCCCGCATGGTCAACGGTGATTTGAGTTCTGGACCTGGCGGCTTGAAACTCACGCCGGGTGTATGTGCATGCATGCCCAAAGTCCCAAGAAGATAATGGAGGAGATAGGATTGTGGCATGACCATCCCCGGGTGGTGACTTCTTGCTTTCTGTCTCTGTCTCTCCAGGGAGTGCTCGAGCAAAAACATCTCAAGAAAAAAAAAAGAATGTTCATGAGATGATCACACCCTATTGAACCAATCATTGAACTGATCATGTGCCTGCCCCTAATTTTGCCCTTAAAAACGCATGTGGGGAACATCTCGTGGAGACCGGGGCTTTTTAGCATGAGCTGCCCCCGCTCTCCTTGCTTTGCGCTTTGATTAATGCTGTGCTTGCCTTCACCACACCGTGTGCTCATGGTTTGGTTTCAGAGCGCTTGGGCGAGCGAACCTGACTTGAGTGCGGTAACAACTATCTTTCTAAGCTGTTTGGGAAAGGAAGTCTATTTAAATTTTAAATTAGGTTGTCAGGAATCAACCTCAGGGTTGATTTAAGTCTTTTTTTTTCTTCTTCCTTTTAAAGTTTTTTTGCCATAGGGTGCATGAGAAAGACAGAGAAAGAGACAGTGAGAAGGAAATTGAGAAATCACCCACCCCAGGGGATGACCATATGCACAATCCTTTCTCCTCCATCCTCCCCCTGGGTTTTGGGTATGCACGCACATGTACCTGGTGTGAATTTCAAGTCACTGGGTCTGGGACTTGAACCGTGGCCTCTCATATGGGAGTCCAGCACCTCAACCACCATGCCACTCAGTGACCCTGAGGTCAATTTAAGGGTTTTATTTTGTTTTATAAATGAGAGATTTTTGCTATAGAGTGTGCACACTTGCCAGAGAGACAGGAAGCGAGAAGTCACTCCCCGGAGTATGACCACACCACCGTCCCTTCTCCATTCTCCTCTTGGGATTTCGGACATGCACACATATGCTCGAGTTCTTTTTTTTTTTCTTTTCCTAATAATTATTTTATTTAACTTTGCTATTTTAATTCGACCAGAGAAAGACAAAGAGAAAGAGAGAGAGAAAGTAAGCTGCCAGGTCTGGGACTCGAACTGCAGTAGGTGATGTGGGAGCCCAGTGTCCTTAACCACTGCGTCACCTGCCAGGTCCGGGACTCAAACCACAGTCAGCCGTGTGGGAGTCCTGCGCTCTAACCACTGCACCACCAGCTGGCCACCGATTTAAATGTTTAATGACCCCAGCAAGGCAAGGGCCTGAGGCCCTGGTTACATCCCTAATTATGTAAACAGACCTCAGCTGAATTGTAGATCTCTACAATGGGACCCTCACCCTCTTCACCACCTCAATGTCCTCTAGTTCTGGATGTAAAGGGGCAGCCAACTGTTCTTGGCAAGCATTTGCAACCTCCCTCTTCTGCTTTTCTCCTTTTTTTTGGAGAGGTTTTTGCTATAGGGTGTGTGTGCTTGCCAGAAAGGCAGAGAGAGACGGAGAGACAGAAAGTGAGAGATCACCCCCCCAGGGGGGATGGCCATGCCGCAACCCCTTCTCCATTCTCCTCTTGGGCAAGCACATGCGCCCGGCGTGAGTTTAAGCCACCGGGTCCAGGACTTGGACTGCGGTCGACTACGTGGGAGTCCAGCGACACAGCCCTTACACCAACTGCTGGTCCCGCTTTTCTCCTTGCTCTAATAAACTGGCTTAGCACATGTCTAGGATGCCAGTGGTAATCCAGGTGAATTTGTCCCAAGCCCTGGTTCAAATAAACCACTTTTCCTTCACCTATTACACCCTTCTTTGTAGATTGATGCATTTTCCTGCTACATCAGTGTTGGGTGTCTGGCCTTTGCTTAGGTCAAGGGAAGGGAGAAGAAGGCAAGCCTCCTGTGCACATGTGTTTCTTAAAATACACGTGCATTGGGACCAGCAGTTGGCGTAATGGCTATAACGCTGGACTCCCGTTAATTGACCACGGTTTGAGATCTGGACCCGGTGGCTTAAACTCACGCCGGGCACGTGTGTGTGCGCGTGCCCAAGATCCCGAGAGGAGAATGGAGGAGAAGGGATTGCAGCGTGGCCATCCCCCCGGGGGGTGATTTCTCGCTTTCTGTCTCTCAGTCTGTCTCTTTCTGGCAAGTACACATGCCCTATAGCAAAAGTCTCTCAAAACATACACGTGTGTGTCTTTGCCCTTATTACTTTGTCCATTGCCAGCGATTTTCAGCAGAGCTTCTGAGAGGGTTAGATTTCCTTGCAAGCTAAACTGGGGGGAGGGGGCAGGAGGAGGTGTGCGGTAACCCTGCAGAGAGCAGAGGGAGAACTTACTTCCCGCCCTCTTAGGGTGGTTAGGTGCTGGCGACTACCCACCTGAGCCTGGTGAGTGGGCCATGACGACTCAGGTGCCGGGTGGCCGAGTGAGTTTGCAGGGTCGCCCCTTAGATGGTCTCAGTTGCAGGGGAGGGTGAGGACGAGCTCTGCAGGCTCCTCTGGGTGGCGGTGTTGGTCACACCCCAGGAATACAGGGCTTCTTCGGTGCTTGCCTGCCCGAGGTGAGCCAGCTGGATTAGGAAGATCTCCCTGCTGTGGAAGCTCTGCTGAGGCTTTATCTTGGGCTCTTAGCACCCGAGCAAGTTTTTATCAGTCCTTAGGAAAGGCTCCTCTGAGGTCCTGCCTGCTATTTCCTTACGACCCTCCACAGATGAGGTCCGGGATGTGGCCCTTGTAGGCTGAGGCGGAGGGAGCGGTCATCCGAGAGGAGAAGCCCAGGGTGACAGATAGGGGACCCAAATGCGTGTCAGTCTGCCTAGCATAAAGAGGAATGGTCCCATGAGGCCAGAGGTGGCAGCAAGAGGGAGGAGAGGTGCTAGGGCTGGCCGTCTAGGCCCTAGAGGGTATTTGTAAGGGGCGTGGGGGATGTGGCTCCTGGAAGCAGCCGGGGAGCCAGGAGGATGCCAGTGTCAAGTTCTGCCCCTGAGGAACGCGGGGAGTGTGAGGACAAGACTAGGGCTTCCTATGAGACAGAATTTTCTGACCTTTACAGAGCATGGGACTTGAAGATGGGCAGCGAAAGGAACTCTGGGAAGATCTTCTTTCTTCTGGAGGCAGATGAGAGGGTTTGGACCAGAACCGACCCCTCTTCTCAAGCGTTCTCCTCCTTATCTCCCGCTCTTCACGAGGTCTGCCCGGAGCTGGCTGGGTCGCTCACTCAGTCCAAGTCTCCCGAGTCCCAGGCTGCTCACTGCTGCGTGCACGGAGATGGCTAGGGTCAAGCTAAAGAGACGCCTGGCCCCAAGGTCACTTCCTGGAAGGGATCTGTGTCACAGGGGATCTGTTTAGCTTGGGGTTTGCAGCAAGAGCCCTCAGCAGGTTGCGGAATCTCATGTGGGCTGAGGTGAGAGAGTGAGTCACTGTTGTCGTCTGGGGGTGGGGAGAGGTGGGTGGCCCTGGAGGGACCGGAGAGGAGGCCATCGCTTGGTGTCTGAGGCCCAGGGCAGCCTTTTCATTTACATTTCCTGCTAGCTGACCTGTGGAATTAAACAAAAATGATGTCTGAATAATTAAGCCCTATGCAAGTGACAGTTATACCATTACCTACGCATTCAGTTCTGTCTCCGAGTGTGGGCACAATGATAGCCCCTCCGCCCCCACCACCGCTGAGTGTTAAACACAATACACACAAAAAGCTTAGCACAGGGCGGGCGTGTCATGCTGGGCGAAGGCTGGCCACTCAGGGCAGGCTCCATACGCTCAGCTGTCCTCCCCAGCCCTTCCCCCTGTCTCCCTGAGTCCCAGCCTCCCGGAGGCTGCTGTCGGACCGGGCCTCCTGAACGTGCACGCGGCCCTCACCTCATGGAACTGGCCTCTGGCAGGACCACTTCAGAGGTGAGCACGCCCTGCCACATGGACCTCACTGGATTAGGGGCGCTGAGCTCCAAACTCACTGGCTGATTCTGGAGCTCGGTAAGCTGACCGTTGCTGTAGGCTTCAAGCACTGTATGAACACACCAGCCCCCTGTCTCAGCAGCACGGAGTCTGCAAGGATCTTCAGTTGATTTACAAAGGCTTTGATCTCGTTCTATAAAACCTGACCCTATGCTTGGAGCAGGTGGACCATGCCCCGCTCAGGACCATCCTCCCACCCGGCGGTTCCCCCAGTGTCACGTCTTCCGCTGCATCTTTGGGTGTGTTTTTTGGGATGGGTAAACATTGAGGGCAAGCCCGCAAAGATTTGGGGCTCCCCTAGGGGACAGCCACCATCATTAGCCTGGTGCCCGTGCATTTCCAGTGAATTCTTGGCTGTCTCAGGACCGAGCTCCAACCAGAAAGGGAAACAGGTAAGTGGCCTAGGTCTGGACTGGGAGTTAGAGGCCTGGGCCTGCTCTGGAGAGCAGGCTGGTGAAACCCAGCAGGACCCCCAAGAGGATGGCTCCTCAGTTTCCCCTTCTGTTAAAGAAAACAAAGAATTTCCAAACTGAAAATGAGTAAGGGCTGAACTAAAAGTGTATTTTCTAAGGTGCTTAGATGACAAGGTCCGTTCGCATTTAATGACTCAGAGTAAGGGGGAAGACTTCAGGTTTTGACTATGATAATGAAACAACATTGGCCACAATAAGGGCCATTTGACCTCTGAAACTGTCACTTAAAGGAATGAGAAGGCTTTCATGTTAGGATGCGAGATGTTTGGTAGGTTGTCAGCTCTCAGACCCCAGGCTGACCGGCTCCAGAAACCTGAACAGAAACTAGATTGTTTGAGGCCTCACCAATCAGGGATGCCCACGAGGTGATCACGCCCTCTTGAACCAATCACTGAACTGATCATATGCCTGGGGCCCTTGCCCGGAATTTTGCCCTTAGAAACGCATGTGGAGAACACCTCGGGGAGACCAGGCCTTTCAGCATGAGCTGCCCACCCTCCTTGCTTTGCACATTGCAATAAAGCTGGACCTCCCTTCACCACACCACGGGTCTATAGTTTGGTTTGTAGTGCTTGGGTGAGCGAGCTTGATTTTGAATTCCATAACACTGGGCACCCATACTCACTGTCTTCGTTCCTGAGGGGTGAGGAGGAAGAGGCAGCTCCTGAGGAGGAAGTCTCTGTCTGCTTCCTTCTCCCTGCACCCCCAACTCCCCATCCATCCATTCTGTTAGGTGCATTTTCATGGAAGGCCCTGCTGTGTGAAAACGGGCTTAGCAGTTGGGGTGGGGTGGAGAACCAGAAAGAACGTCACTGCTCGTGGGACCTGCAGTCCAGGGAGGTGACCAGGTGCCATCATCTGCCTGGAAGCTAAAGAACATTTCTAGTGTCCCCTGAGGTGGGGAGTGCAGGGGAGGAGGGTGGGTATGCTGTCCCAGGGTCTAGTCCCAGTCACCCTTGGCTGGGGGTCCCCAGGAAAAGGCCTAAAAATGCATCTTTTTATTTTTTATTTTTTTTTATAGAAAGTTTTGCAATAGTGTGCACTCGCCAGAGAGACAGAAGTCACTTCCCAGGGGGGATGGCCAGGCCACAATCCCTTCTCTCGGGATCTTGGGCACACATGCAAACATGCCTGGCATGCATTTTAAGCCATGGGGTCCAGGACTTGAACCGCAGTGGATTACACGGGAGTCCAGTGACATAACCATTATGCCACCTGCTGGTCCCAAGACACACATCTTTTAAAAGTGGAAGTGTGGGTCAGCAGGTGGCATGGTGGCTAAGGGTGCTGGGTTCCCATATAGCTGACTGCGGTTCAAGTCCCAGACCTGGTGGCGTTCTCCCTCTCCCTTTCTCTATTTCTGTCTCTGTCTCTCTCTCCAGTCAAATTAATAATAAGTGGAATTAAAATAAATAATTCTTTTTTTAAAAAAAGTGGAAGTGTGTGGGACCAGCAGGTGGTATAGCAGGTGGTGTGGTGGTTAAGATGCTGAACTCTAACATGGATGATCATGGTTCAAGTCCCAGACATGGTGGCTTGAGAGTCAAGCCCAGTACATCTGCATTCGTGCCAAAAATCCCAAGAGGAGAAGAGAAGAAGGGATTGTGGTGTGGTCATTCCCCCTAGGGCGTTAGTTCTCGCTTTCCCTCTTTCTGGAGAGCTCACGTGCTCTGGGGAAAACACCTTAGAAAAGAAAAAAATAGAATGTGCATCAGCCTAAAAGAGCTGGATCCATTGCTGATGGGAGTTGGAATCCCTGAACCAGTGACTTAAAAAACACGCTGGGCACGCGCGTGTGTTTGCCCGTCCTGGTGTGCGTAAAACCTTAACAGGATGGAGAAATGGAGGTGATGTTGCACTGCGACCCCATCTCAGTGGAGGGGAGGGTGCTTTCTCCCTCCCTCTCCCCGGTGAGTACGTGTGCCCGCTGGCTAGATAAGTAAAAGTAGAAGAGTATTGCGTGGAGAGAGAGACTGCAAAAAAATCGAAGTGAAATGTGTTTTGTATGCGTCCGTGTGTGGCGGGGGGAGAGGTACGTATCCTCCGACAGCTGTGGGCATGTTCATGTCTACAAGGAAGTGGGCTGAAACGACACTGAGTCCCACATCTCCTTTGCTTAGTTCCGCTGGGCCAGCGCAGGGGCGGGAGCAAGGCTCCAAGGAGGCTGCAGGCCAGCGAGCAGGAGGGTACGGGCGCATCCGAGCGCACCGCCAGGGGGCGCGGCCAGGACGCCCAGTGGGGCAGAGTCCGTCGTGGGCCCGGGCCCGGGCGACGGCGGTGACTCACCGCCCCGATGGGAGGATGAGTCAGCCCTGCTCCCGCTTCCTGCAGCCTCTCCGTCCCTCGCCTCCCACCGCACGGCAGCGCCCTGGCCGCCGGCCCAGAGCTGGCCCCGGGGAGAGGGCTGGGCGCCGAGGCGGGCCCCTCCCTCCGCAGGCCAAATCCCCCGGGCTTGCCTTGCCCTGCCCTGCCCTGCCCTGCCCTGCCCTCGCGGGACTTTCGGCCCAGCCCAGGGACCCCGAAGTCGCGGGCCGAGGCCCGCCCCGAGGGGGCTGGGGGGGG
>NW_006208857.1:1192193-1243611 GCF_000334495.1 Tupaia belangeri chinensis
CGAGCCCAAACCCCCCGGGTTCGCCCTGCCCTGCCCTGCCCTGCCCTGCCCTGCCCTCGCGGGACTTTCGGCCCAGCCCAGGGACCCCGAAGTCGCGGGTCGAGCCCCGCCCCGAGGGCGCTGGGCGGAGCTGCTTGCGGCCCCTCCAGGTGCGCGCCGGTGCTGCAGTGCGCATTTTCCTTTTGGGCTCCGGCCAGGGCTTCGGAGGCAGCTCTGGCGGATCTGGCGGACTCTGGGCTCGCTCCTCTTCCCTTTTCTCCCGGCTTCCTTAGATCGAGTGCGGGGGTGGGAGCCTCCTCTAACCCTAGGCACGTGAGGAGGCCCTTGGCGCGCCAGACGGGTCGTGTCTTATAGGCCCCCCTTGTCTAGCCTTGCCCTGGAGCCAGGAAGTGCTTCAGTGCAGAGCTGGGGTCAGCGCCCCGCCCTAGCCAGTGGACCGCAGGACTGCTCTGTGTCAGGGCTGGGCAGTGGGCGGTAGCCCTCGGGACGGCTGCCCGCTGCCAAAACTACTCGGAGAAAAGCTACTCTGCTCTGTTCCCTGGGCGTGCTGGGAGCAGCCTCTTCAAAGAGTAAGTCAGAGGAAGAGGAACCTCCCTGGCTGGGTCCTGGCTGCAGGTTGAAGAAGATGCCGGCCAGAGCCTCAGGGTGTTATAGCTGCAGCAGGCCATGGGCCAGCAGATGGCATGGTGATTAAGGCGCTGGACTCCCACAAGGCTGAACTTGGTTCAAGTCCCAGACCTGGCGGCTTGGTTTCTCACTTTCTCTTTCTCTCTCTCTCTGGTGAGCGCACGTGCCCTATAACAATTATTTCCCCCAAAAGCGGTAAAACTTAAAAAAAAAAAAAAAAAAAAAGCTGCAGCAGGCCTTATAGAACCAGGGCCACCGGCCTCACCTTGGAGACCCTCCCAAGAATGGGAGTGGCTTGCCTTAAGGCACGGACCTCCTAGTGCTGGCCAAGTTCCCACCCACAAGGTGCCTAAAATATGCCTGGCACATAGTGCTTACCAAGCATGCTGTACATGTTACTATGTATGCAGATTGTGTGTGCATATGTGTGTATATGTGTGTATGTACATGCACCCCCGATGTTCCAAGCACTCTTCGTTAACGTTCACTTGAGTGTCACACTGTCACCAAGGCATAGGCATGGCTACCCTCCCATCCCGCAGTGGAAGAAACACGCTCGGACACGGAAGTGGCTTCGGCAAGAGCTCACAGGTAGGAGGTGCGGCGAGGAGCAGACCCCAGCCCCGTGCCCTATCCTGGTGGAGTCTAGCCCATACTGTTGGCTCTCTGCCCCTTCACAGCGTGACAGTCGGCCTGGGAGGAGGCGCCGTTCTCTGCGTTCTCTGAGCCCTTGCTAGCCCTGCCCTTAGGCCAGAACACCCAACTCTGGTGGCCCCAGGTGACAAAGGGCTGGACAAAGGAGGACCACTGAGGCCTTGAGCAGTTTCCCAAATACCTGTTACAGAATGGGAGCACTGGAACGACAGGCTCTCAGGGGGCACGTTGGGGGGCGTGTTGGATGTCCACAGTTGAGAGCAGGCCTGATTGTGCATCCACACTGACTTGAAAACGCTGCTGCCCGCCCTGCCCCGGGAGATTCGGCTGCACAGGTCCGGGGGTCAGGATTTCAACACACTTCCGGTGAGCAGCCAGACCTCGGGCCCGAAGGCTGGCTCAGAATGCCTAGGGGGGCCTAGGGGCTGGCCTGTTGCACCCCTGGGCAGAGCTCCCTTCCCTGACTGGCTGCAAAGGGGGTCTTCCACAGCAGTGCCAGGGCCACCACCTGAAGAAGCCCTGTGCCTTCCCGCCTCTCCTGGCTCTTGCCTCAGTTGGCTGGATTTCTCCCCTCACCAGGCACCAGCATTCTCCCTCGCTTCCTCTGAGCTCTCCTGCGTGGAGTCTGTTGAACTCGGCTCAGAGTGCCCTGTGAGCTCCCGTCCGAGTTCCCTGGCTCCCCAGTGGACAGCGGTGTCTAGACACAGGAGCTGGATGGAGTGATTACGCCCTCCCTGCAAAGTGTTTATCCCCCCCCTTTCTGCAGTGCATTCCACTCTCCAGTGAGGTTATATGGACAAGGGCCAGCAGGTGGCATGACGTTTAAGGTGCTGGACTCCCACGTGGTCAGCCATGATTCGAGTCCCAGACCTGACAACTTGCTTTCTTACTCTCCCTTTCTCTGTCTCTCCCTGGTCAAATGGAAGAATAATAATAAATAAAATTAATTAATTCTTTTTATTATTTATTTATTTATTTATTTATTTTGGAGAGATTTTTACTGTAGGGTGCGTGCGCTCGCCAGACGGCGTGAGTTTTAAGCCACCGGGTCCGGGACACGAACCGCGGTCGACTACGTGGAAATCCAGCGACATAGCCATTATGCTAACTGCTGGTTCCCAATTCTTTTTATTTTTGAAGAGTTTTTGCTATAGGGCGCATGTGCTCGCCAGAAAGACAGAGACAGGGTCAAAAAGTGAGTTTAAGCCACCAGGTTCTGGATTCAAACTACGGTTGACTACATGGGAGTCCAGTGACATAGTCATTATGCCAACTGCTGGTCCCAAGTAAGTAAGTAAAAAAAAAAAAGTTATACCAAACATCTCCCAGTTTGTAGTATTTTTTTGAATACTAGATATCTGGTTGAATACTGGATGTTAGGCCAAGCGTCTTGGGACTGTATTCTGGATCGTGTCCTGTCGCTTAAGCTTTTGTTGTTGTTGTTTTTAGTTTTGTTGTAGGGTATATGTACTTGCCAGAGACAGAGGGAGAAAAGTGGGAATCACCCCCGGAAGGGACGGCTGCACCGCTATCCCTGCTCCATTCTCCTTGAAGGACTTGGGGCACACACACATATGTGCTTGGTGTGATTTTCAAGCCGTCAGGTCCGGCAGTTGAACCACACAGTTGGTGATGTGAGATCCAGTGCCTTAACCATGACGCCACCTGCTGGTCCCCGCACTTCAGCGTTTTGACCTCCGGTTTCCTCATCTGGTTAATGGGTACCTCACAGGGTTGCAGTGGTTCGAATAGGGCAGTCTGCCAAGGTGTGCCTCGTGACCGCGGATCGCCTGCCGGGATGCAGCTGAGCTGGGTAAGCGGAGCTTTCTCCTTCCTAGTTGGCAGAGGGAGGGGTGATCCGCCCCTTCTCAGGGCAATCCAGCTGGCATTAAATCCCCGATGGCGATGACGGTAGATCCTAGAGCCTTGCCTCCGCTTCTCCGGAATCATCGAGTGTGTTCAGTGCTGCCGTGAGCATGTTTCAGCCCATGGAGAAGTGAGGCCGTCTCCATGGGGATGAGGGGCGGTGCTGGTGAAGACGGAGGGCCACCGGCAGTCAGCGACCTGGGGTTCCAGGGAGAGTGCAGCATAAGTGGCAGAGCACACATGCGGAGGGGGGCCCTGAACTGCTCTCCATGACAGACTGCACCTGGGGCAGGGAGGACAAAGACGCCCTCCAAAGATAAGGTGTGCAGAGCAGGCCAGAGCGGGAGGCCAGAGGGGGCGGAGGTGGGGTTCCCAGGCACCCCCTCCGGTGACCCAGCTCAGCAGCTCTGAGCCAGACGCAGGCTGTCCTCTCAGACACCAGCCTCCAAAGAGGGTGTCAGGAGCCCGCTGTGGCACAGTGGTCAAGGCGCTGGACTTGGTCAAGGCTGCGGTTTCAGTCCCGGGTCTGGCAGCTTGCTTTCTCACTTTTCCTCTCTCTGGTGAGCACATGTGACCTATAGCAAATAAAAAAATAAATCATTCTAAAAGAAAGAAAGAAAGAAAGAAAAAAAAAAGATGGTGTTGATGGGGCCAGCAGGTGGAGTGGTAGTTAAGGCGCTGCATTTCTGCATGGCAAACCATGGTTTGAGTCCCGGACCCATAGGCTTGAAAATCACATGTACATGTGTGCCCAAAATCCTGAGAAGAAAATGAAGAAGAAGGGATTGTGGTGTGGCCATCTCCCCTGGGGAATGATTTCTTACTTTCTCTGTCTCTCTCCAACAAGCACACATGGCCTATGGCAAAAACATTATAAATAAAAATAAATAAATAAAAATTAGAAAGGTGGTGTTGCTGGGGAAACTCAACCCTTGGGGTCTCTCTGGGGTTTGAGGGTCCTTCGCACAGGAAAGAATTCACGAGAGTCGACGAGGGAGCGTGATTGCAGGTTTATTAAGGGAAGTGTGCAGAGCAGACTACTCCATAGCTGGGCAGCCCCAGGAGGGGAGACGGTGAAGAGTTGCAGTCCTTCCTCCGGGACGAAGGGGAGAACTGTTACCCAAAGGAAAGATGGAAGGGTACCCGTTAGGCAGGGCAGCCCCGAGCATCAGAGGGTGTCTGACTTACGTGGCTCAGCTTAATGCCAGGCTGAGTAAGGGGCAGTGTATTCCTGACTTTTCCAGGAAAGGGGCGGTGGTGTTCCTGGAACCACTGTTCCTCCCATTTTCTGGCTTTACTAGGGCATTTCCATTGTTGCCATGGGTATTCCGAACTGTCATGGCGCAGAGGAAGTGCAGTCTACCATGCTAACACTGCAGTGATGGTTAATGAGTCTGGAGCAGTGGTTGTTTTGGGCGCCATCTTGATTCCAACTGGTCAGACCGCTCACAGCCACTTCTGATCTTAGGCGTCCAGGCTGTCTCTCACTTTGGGGCCAGCAGGCGGCATGATGGCTAAGGTGCTAGAATCCCACATGGCTGATTGCGTCTGTGTCCCAGAACTGGCTCGTTTTCTCACAGTCCTCTTTATTCCTCTGATGAGTACATATGACCTGTACAGATTTTAAAAATAAATAAATAAAATTAACTATTAAATAAATATGTATTTACTTAATTTAACTTTATTTATTCATTTTAATTTTGATCAGAGAGAGACAGAATGTGAGAGAGATGAAGGAAAAGTGAGAAAGGAAGCCACCAGGTCCGGGACTCAAACCGTGATCGGCCATATGGGAGTCCAGTCCTCTTAACCACGACATCACCCACTGGTCCCAATAATTTTTTTAAAAAAGAATGTCCCTCACCTCAGTTTGGAGCATCTTTCCTTTTTCAGGGTGATCAAGCAGTCACTCTAATAAGGTTGTGACCCCTTCCCTTCCCCACCCTAGCTTTTCTCTTTTTAAAAATATACCTATTTATTTATTTATTGGAGAGGTTTTTTTTTTTTTGCTATAGAGTGCGTGCGCTCACCAGAAAGAGAGAGACAGAGACAAAAACCGAGAAATCACCCCCCAAGGGGGATGGCCATGCTGCAATCCCTTTTCCTCCGTCCTCCTCTCGGGATCTTGGACACACATGCACAAGCGCCCGGTGTGAGTTTAAGCTACTGGGTCTGAGACTCGAACCACAGTCGATTACATGGAAGTCCAGCAACATAGCCATTATGCCAACTGCTGGTCCCCAAAATTATTTATTTTTATTTATTATTTTAATCTGACCAGAGAGAGAGAGAGAGAGAGAGAGAGAGAGTGAGAAAGTAAGCCACTAGGTCCAGGACTCGAACCGTGGGAGTTCAGAGCTTTAACCACCACACCACCAGCTGGCCTCAACCCATCTTAGCTTTTCTTTCTTTCTTTCTTTCTTTTTTTTTTTTTTTTTTAGAGGTTTTTGCTATAGGGCGCGTGCGCTCGCCAGCCAGACAGAGAGAAACATAGAGACAGAAAGCGAGAAATCACCCCCCAGAGGGGATGGTCACGCCGCAATCCCTTTTCCTCCATTTTCCTCTCGGGATCTTGGGCATGCACGCACACGCGCCCGATGTGAGTTTTAAGCCACCAGGTCCGGGACGCGAACCGCAGTCGACTACGTGAGAGTCCAGCGACATAGTCATTATGCTAACTGCTGGTTCCCCCCCCTTACCTTTTCTGAGTGAACAAGAACACCTTCTTCCAGTGGGCCCTCCTGAGGGAGACCCGGTGCCCTGTGTCTCTGGGCTGTGGCTCCCTTCCATCCTGGGGTCTCCCTATCGCACTGGCAGGGGCAGAGATTACATCCGTACATTGCCTAATGTGTTAGGTGTCCATCAGCCCTCCCAGAAAGTGACCCCCATAGTCTCTCCTTCCCTCGGGCCCCCTGGCACCTCTGTGTCCCCCACTCTGTTCCTCCCTTCCACCCCAGCACTGCACAGTCTGGGCTTGCACTAGTGACCCCCCCAGACTCAGTCCATTGTTCGAAGAGCGACTTGGGATACAACCAGGGAAATCGCGGTTCCAGGCCAAGGAGGAAGGAAGGAGGGACAGGACGGGGATGGGTGGGGGTGGAAAAGGTGACTCCCAGACACACCCTGGCCTTGGACCCAGATGGGAGCTCCTGGTGGTTGTCATGGTGACAACCAGACAAACAAGGCCCGCTGCACCCGAATAATGGTTTTTGTGCCCTTTCCTCCCCACCGCAGCCCCTCCAGGCTTCGCGGATCCTGCCGGCCTCTCAGTCTGACCGAAGGAAGCAGGTGGGGGCCTGGGATGAGGGGAGTGTGGCCGCTCCCGAGTGGCTGGGGAGGCCCTCTGCCAGCCTTCTCTGCCGCCCTGTGCCCGCTCTGTGCCCTGCAGGCTGACCTCACAGACCCCCGGGCTGCTTCATCCTCCGGTTTTTGTGAGCCAGTGGGTGACACCAGCAGGAGCTCGAGGGTGAGAGGAGAGGGGGACAGGTGCTCAGTCCCCTGTCCACTCGCGGCAGGGCTGTGGCTGGCAGTGGCTGCCTTCCTCCCAAGGCTACAGCTCCGGTCTGGGGGTCCCTAAGCCCCACACCCTTCTGCCTTCCCTTCGTTTCCTGTCACTCCACAGTGGCTGTGGTTTCTAGCACCAGGCTCCCCAGGATCAGCCCCTCCCCTAAACTCCCCTCCATCCCCTCTCCATTGGTTGCTGAGACCCTCAGGGACTGTCCCAGCAATGGGAGGGAGGCAGTCCTCTGAGGCTTTTTCCTCTGTGGCCTGTCCCTGGCAGGTGGCTGCCCTGCTCAGAAATAACCAGGCTCAAATTCAAATCCCTTTTTTTTTGGGAAACAACAACAACAACAACAACAACACAAAACTTTATTTAACTTCATTTATTTTAATTTGGCCAGAGAGAAAGAGAGAGAGGGAGAGAGAAAGTGAGAAAGAAAGCCGCCAGGTCTGGGACTCGAACAGCAGTCCACCATTTGAGAGTCCAGTGCCCCCACTGTGCTGCCTTGTGGCTAGAGTACCCTCTCCCCCCATGCCTCTCCTCACCTGTTAAATGTTCTGACAGTCTAACTTTTCCCCATTCCTCTCTGTGCCCCCATAAAAAGTTACTAGAAAGGGCCAGTGTTCCTGGATTTCTGACCATTCTAAGCC
Organism: Tupaia belangeri chinensis; assembly: GCF_000334495.1. Taxonomy (NCBI): domain Eukaryota; kingdom Metazoa; phylum Chordata; class Mammalia; order Scandentia; family Tupaiidae; genus Tupaia; species Tupaia belangeri. The sequence continues at coordinate 1,199,493 of NW_006208857.1, forward strand.
CTTTGTAATGGCCTCATAGATGTGATTAGGAAATCTGGAGCTCGGGGTCCGGCAGTTGGCATAGTGGTTAAGGCGCTGGACTCCCACGTGGCCGACCATGGTTTGAGCCCTAGACCTGGCGGCTTGAAGCTTAGGTCACGTGTGTGTGCATGTCCAAACTGGCGAGCACCCACCCCCTCATAGCAGAAATCTCTAAAGAAACCTCTGGAGCTCCTCACATCCAGCTGCTTCGATAATACAGGCTGAAGAACGGGCAGCCGTGAAGTTGCTACGCGGTCCCGAAACGGCCTACACGCGATCGCAGCTCTGACCTGAGTAAAGTTGTTACCATGCGTGTTGACACCACACAGTTGGTGACCAGCAAAAAAACGTTCTCTGTAAATGTGTCACAACCTCCAGGAGAGTGAGCACATTGCCTAGTCACCCGTTTCTCAACCTGCGTTAGTTCTTTTTTACCAGAGGGTGTGTGCACTCGGCAGAGAGGGGAACAGACACAGAGAGGAGGGGGACAGCGCCCGCTGGGGACTGGGCAGCTAAATCAGCCTCCAGGCTTCCTCTGCACGGTTACCCCCTCCTCTGGGTAACTTTCTGACCCCACGCTCCCTTCCACCCCTCACTCACTGTTCCAGCCTCTTGTTGCTAGGAAACACTAACATCCTCCCACTGCAAGCCTTGGCACCTGCTCCCTGCTCCTCTCTGCCCGAAACACTCCTCACCCAGACTGTGTGCCTAGCCGATCCCTTTCCTCCTCTCTCACCTTCTCATTGAAACCTACCTTGGCCCCTGTATTTGAAAGTAGGCTCTGGGGGCCAGCAGGTGGCATGGTGGTTGGACGCTGCACTCTCACATGGCCAACTGTGGTTCGAGTCCCAGACTTGGCGGCTTGCTTTCTCACCTCCCCCTCCCTCACTCTGTCCTTTCTGGTCAAGTTAAAATAAATAAATAAATAAATAAATAAATAAATAAATAAATAAATAAATAAATAGAAAAAAAAAAGGTAGGCTCTATTACCCACCATATCCGCTGTGACCCCTTTTATCTGGTCCTATTCTATTTTTGCGAAGCACTTACTGCTCCCTAACACCCTATGTAGCATGTTCGGGTGTCCTCAGGTGTGTCATCCATGTCTCACAGCCAGAATGTGGGGTGCAGAAGGACTGGGACCTTGTCTGTTTTGTTCACCTATGTTCCCAGGGACTTAACATAGAAGCTGACACACAGTAGGTGCTCACGAAATAGCTGGTGAATGAATGAATGAATGATTGGATGATGGGACAAAGAATACACCTGAGGGACTGGCAGATGGCGTGGTGGTTAGGTCACTGGACTCCCACACGGTCAACCACAGTTGGAGTCCTGAACTGGGTGAGTTGAAATGCACATCAGGAGCATGTGCGTGCGTGCCCAAGATCCCAAGAGGAGAATGGAGGGGAAAGTATTGTGGCATGGCCAACCCCTGTGAGGGGTGATTTCTCACTTTCTGTCTCACTTTCTCTCTGTGTCTTTCCTGCGAGCTCACATGCCCTATAGCAAAAATCTCGCTCTTAAAAAATAAAAGCAAAAACAAAGAATATACCTGAAAATGAAGCCAACACGGGAAAGCAGAGCTGAGCACACAAAGTCAGGCCAGCCTCTGATGGCGGTAGCTGCACCCAGAGACAGCTGTGTCGGACTGCCGGCCACACAAAGCAGGCAGACTTCCCTTTACACATGAGTCAGTCTGGATTCGGCGTGCTGTCACCTGCACCCAGGTTTAGCACACGGGATTAGTGAGGAGCACATTGTCAATGAGATTCGGGGGGGGCAGAAAAGGAGAGTGCTCGAAGAGGGGGACCAGGAGGGACAGCCCTTGTGGAGCACCCACCCTCTGCCGAGTAGCAGACAGCTTTGTCGTGAGCGTCATTTCCTGTGGTTCTCATGACAACCACGTGAATTAGGCATCAGTACTCCTGTGTCACCGATGAAGAAGCTGAGGTCTGACGGGGTTGGGCGACTTTACTGAGAAAGAGGTAGAACGTGTTTTCCATGGGCCAGGGCTGCGTGTGGGTGGGGAGGGAGTGGTTTCTGAGGGTTCAAGTGCATTACATTTACAGTGAGCTTTATTTTGGTTATCGTTACATCGCAATAATAAGGACTAGTACTGGTCCGGAACCAGCATGTGGCATGGGTAAGGTTCTAAATCCCCACAAGATTGACTGCGGTTGGGGCCAGCAGTTAGCGTCATGGCTATGTCGCTGGACTCCCACGTAGTCAACCGCAGTTCGAGTCCAGACCCGGTGGCTTAAACTCACACTGGGTGTGTGTGTGTGCGTGCCCAAGATCCTGAGAGGAGAATGGAGGAGAAGGGACTGCGGCGTGACCATCCCCCCTGGGGGGCGATTTCTCGCTTTCTGTCTCTCTCTGTCTTTCTGGTGAGCACACACGCCCTATAGCAAAAAAACCTCTCTAAAAAAAAGTTCTTCATTTTGCCCTCCTGCTACGGTCTCCTCTGCTATTGTCTGTTTACATGCCACTGAATTAGGGGGAAAGCTTCTTTACAGCTGCTGACATCTCATCTTCATGGCATCAGCAACTATTAGGTCATCGAGAGGGTCATGACATATTTTTCTATGCAAAAAATGCATCATGACGGGAACCAGCAGTTAGCGTAATGGCTATGTCGCTGGACTCCCATGTGGTTGACCACTGTTCGAGTCCAGACCCGGTGGCTTAAACTCACTCTGGGTGCGTGTGTGTGAGTGTCCAAGATCCTGAGAGGAGAATGGAGGAGAAGGGATTGGCGTGACCATCCCCCTGGGGGGTGCGGTTTAAGTCCTGGAGCTGGTGACTTGGAAATCAAGCGCAGGGGACCAGCACGTGGTGTAATGGTTACATCACTGGACTCCCACGTAGTCGATCTGGGTTCGAGTCCTGTACCTGGCAGCTTAAAACTCAGGCCGAGTGTGTGTGCATGTGTGCCCCAAACCCCAAGAGAATGGAGGAGAAGGGATTTCAGTGTGGCCATCCCCCTGGAGGGTGATTTCTTGCTTTTCTGTCTCTCTGTGTCTCTCTGGTGAGTGCATGTTCCATATAGCAAAAGTCTCTGGACCCACATGTGGCTGACTGCAGTTTGAGTCCTTGACCTGGTGGCTTGCTTTCTCATTTTCTCTCTCTCTTTCTCTTTCCCACTCTGTCAAATTTAAATAAATAAATATGTGGCTAAATTTAAAAAAAGAAGAAGAAAGAAACGAAAATCACGCTATGTGTGAGCGTGCCCCAAATTCCTAGAGGAGAATGGAGGAGAAGCGATTGCGGCGTGGTCGCCCTCTCTGGGGGAGATTTCTCGCTTTTCCTCCCTTTGCTTCTTTCCTGTGAATGTGTGTGCCCTATGGCAAAAACCAAACAATAAAACAAAATAAAATAAAACGTTAAAATCCGGGTCTTTCTCGTTTAAACCCTCAGACTTTCTCTGTGCTTTCTTTCTCTCTCTTTGTGCTCATGAATTGCCCAAAGTCTCCAAATATTTTTGCCACTGCTGGAGCCCTGGCAGGGCAGCAGGTGGGGAGGCTGCCAGAGCTGGGGCGGAGGAGGGAGAGGGAGTTGTCAGTCGCCCTTTGTAGCCAGGTGTTTATAGATTGGACCTTCTCCCTGGTGACAAATATCAGAGATATTTCTCCTGGCTCTTAGGCCCGGGGAGGTACCCTTGCCCCTGTTTGCAGGAACATGCCGGAGAGAGGCCGTGCGCAGAGGTCAGGTGAGGCCAGGCGGGGCCAGAGAGGTGAGCTAAGGCCCAGATCGAAGGTGCGCTGGGGGCTTTTACGTATCATGTGACCGCCGGCCTGCAGCTGCTTCAGAAGGAAGGCACATTCCCCTCCAGTCCCTGGCGAGGGTGTCTGAGGTGGCATGTTCACGTGTTCCAGCCCCCCCTCCCTCCAGTCCTGCCTGCTTTTGCCTCAGCTGAGTGGTCCTGCAGTGTCACCTGACCCCAGGGCAGCCCCACCTTAGGCTTCCCAGGGCCTGGGGGCTCTGGTGTCAGGGCTGTGCCCAGACAGGAGGCGCAGAATCCCTTGGGCCTCTGCATGGGGAGGTCGCCCTCCAGAGAGATGCCTGTCTCCCAGGTGCCCTGGGCTCTGCATTCTTGAATTTTGAGGCTCACTGTACAGCTGAGTTCTTCGGGCCCCCGCGCTGTCAATTCCTCGTCAGAGTCCCTCACTGCACAGTAACCTGAGTGACCCTGACTGTGGTAACCCAGAGGCAAGGGACACACGTGTCGTGCCTCACCCACGGGGCCCGGCCTAGGGGCCACGCATGTTCCCAGCCGCGGTGTCCTGTGGTTTCCATGGAGGGCTCAGGGCCAAGCCTGGTGTAGGGGCAGGGACTGGGCTAGAAGCCAAGGGGACGAGGGTGGAAGGGCCCAAGGGGACCCCAGGGCCCTGGGTTTCCAGTCCTGACATCACACTGGCCTCAGTCGGGTGTGGTTTAAGTATCAGTAGTGTGCTACTTGTGAGAGTCAAAGCACGTGTGTGTGTCAGCGACGGTTCCCAACCTTCGTGGGGGTCTGGTTTTGTGGAAGGCAGGTTTCCTACGGACCGGGGCCGGGCGTGGGTGGGAGATTTCTGGATGGTTTAAATGCATTACATTTCTTGTGCATTTTTTTTATTATCATTACATCAGCATAATAAGGGCCGGTACTGGTTCATGGCCCAGATGTGGGGACCCCTGTTTTATTTTGTTTATTTATTTATTTCAGTGGTTTTTGCCTTAAGGTGTGTGCCCTCGCTGGAGAGAGAGAGACAGACACAGTAAGAGGGAAAGTGAAAACCTACCTCCCCCCCCGGGGATGGCCACACCACCATCCTCCTCTGTTCCCCTCTCGGGATCTTGGGCGCATATACACACACATGCCTGGCTGAGCTTCAGGCCACCAGGTCTGAGACTTGAACCGCAGCTGGTCATGTGGGAGTCCAGTGACATAACTGCTGTGCCATCTGCTGGGGGGATCCCTTTTTTCTTTGAGAGAGACTTTTGCTATAGGGTGTGTACACTCACCAGAGAGACAGAAAGCGAGAAATCACTCTCCCTCCCCGCCCCCCGGAGGGATGCCCACGCCGCAATCCCTTCTCCTTTTAGGATTTTGGACACTCATGCACATGCGCCCGGGGTGAGGTTTTGTTTGGAGAGGTTTTTCCTATATACGTGCGCTTGCCTGAAAGACAGAGAGAGACAGAGAGACAGAAAGCGAGAAATCACCCCCCAGAGGGGGTGGCCACGCCGCAATCCCTTCTCCATTCTCCTCTCGGGCACATGTGCCCAGTGTGAGTTTAAGCCACCGGGTCCAGGACTGGAACCGTGTCAACCACATGGGAGTCCAACGATGTAGCCATTACACCAATTGCTAGTCCCACGCCCGGCATGAGTTTTAAGCCGCTGGGTTCAGTGCTCCCACCGTGGTCGACTGCGACATAACCATGTGTCACCTGCTGGTCCCTGCTTTAGAGCACCTCATTACTTCTTCCAGTGTCCAAAAGCCCTGGGGTACACAGACAGGTCCTCTTCCTTCACACCAGGAACCCCCTCCCCCAAGGCAACCCTTGGTGCCAGTTTCCTGGGGCGTCCTTCCACAAATGCTTGTACACACACATGCACACACATACCCGTGTGCACTCTTGTTTTCCTCCCGCGCAGTGCCCGTTCTCACCGTCTCACGCTGTGTTCTCACCTGCGGAGGCAGATCCGAGACCACCCTGTCAGGTCACTGTTGCTCATTTGTATTTCAGTACCTCTTTCTGTGAGGGACAGAGGGAGTGAGCACTCTGGGCTCATTGGGGATGTATGTGTGTGCTCATGGCTGTGTGCGTGTGTGCACTCATGGGAGTGTGTGTGCACGCTCATGGGTGTGTGCATACTCGTGGGAGTGTACACATTCATGGGTGTGTGTCTACTCAAAGGTATGTGTGTGTGTTCACAGGTGCGTGCATACTCATTGGTGTGTGTGTGCTCACAGGCGCGTGCATACTCATAGGTCTGTGTGTGTGCGCGCTCACAGGCGCGTGCATACTCATAGGTCTGTGTGTGTGTGCGCTCACAGGAGCATGCATACTCATGGGTGTGTGTGTGTGCTCACAGGTGCGTGCCCGCTCATGGTGTGTGCATGCGCTCACAGGTGCGTGCCTGCTCACGGGTGCATGCATGCGCTCACAGGTGCGCACCCGCTCACGGGTGCATGCGCTCATGGGTGCATGCCCACTCACGGGTGTGTGTGTGGACTCACAGGTGCGTGCCTACTCATGGGTGTGTGCCCACTCATGGGTGTGTGTGTGTGCTCACAGGTGCATGCATACTCATGGGAGTGTACACACTCATGGGTGTGTGCTTACTCATGGGTGTGTGTGCACATGCTCACAGGTGTGTGCCTACTGATGGGTGTGTGCTCACTCATGGGTGTGTGTGTGTGCGCTCACAGGTGTGTGCCTACTCATGGGAGTGTACACACTCATGGGTGTGTGCCTACTCATGGGTGTGTGTGCACATGCTCACAGGTGTGTGCCTACTGATGGGTGTGTGCTCACTCATGGGTGTGTGTGTGTGCTCACAGGTGCATGCATACTCATGGGAGTGTACACACTCATGGGTGTGTGCCTACTCATGGGTGTGTGTGCACATGCTCACAGGTGTGTGCCTACTCATGGGTGTGTGTGCACATGCTCACAGGTGTGTGCCTACTCATGGGAGTGTACACACTCATGGGTGTGTGCCCACTAATGGCTGTGTGTGTGTGCTCACAGGTGTGTGCCTACTCATGGGAGTGTACACACTCATGGGTGTGTGCCTACTCATGGGTGTGTGTGCACTCACAGGTGTGTGCCTACTCATGGGTGTGTGTGCGCGCTCACAGGTATGTGCCTACTCATGGGAGTGTACACACTCATGGGTGTGTGCCCACTAATGGCTGTGTGTGTGTGCTCACAGGTGCGTGCATACTCGTGTGTGTGTGTGTGTGTGTGTGATCATGAGTGTGTATGTGACTGTGTACTTCCTGCTCAGGGCCCTGGTGCAGAGGCCCCAGGGAAAGACCTGGTTCTCCTCTGGGGCCCACAGACCAGCTGGGGCCTGACCCCTGTGGTCTGTTTCTTCCCTGCCCAGCTGAGTGACAGACTGTCCCTGGGGCTGCAGTGAGGCTGGAAGGAGGACTTGAGAAAGCAGCTCGGGAATGGCTGGCCCCGGGCAGTGGGGGGCTTCCCCAGGGCTTCAGGGTGTGTCTGACTTGATCTCTGGTCTCTCCACCTCCCTGCCCTTCCTCACTCTCAGCTGATGGAGTCCCCTCTTCCTGTGGCGTGGACCGGGCTGCCTCCCCAGCCTCCTGCCCCATCCCACCTCACCCCCTTTCTGGGCAGCCTATGCTGTTGAAGGTCAATATGAGGACAATCAAGCCAGGCAGCAGTTCTTTCTGAGAGATGGAGTAAGCGAGTGTCCCCGGGAGCTGAGCAGAGGCCGTCGGGCTCCTAGAGAAGGCCTGGAGGACGCAGACCCGAAGGTCCAAGAGCAGATTGGTCACTGCAAAGTCACTTTCCTTGTCAGTAATTGGAAGACAGAACAATAACTGAGACGTTAACTTCAGGTCACTTCAGGTCACTTCTTTTACATAAAGTCTGTTACCTCTCCCTGCTGATGGCTTGGGAGGTTGGGTAACTCAGTTTTGGCATGGTGACAGGGAGACATGGGTGACTGTGCCGTCTGCTAGTCTCATCTGTGGGGCCTCCGCAGAAGCCCAGTCCACACGATGGCCTCCTGTCATTTTTACTTAACGACTCTCAGTACCTTCGCCTGCTCAGTTCCGGTCACTTCTCAACCCACCGTACATATTTGTTAATTGGCAGAGGGCGTGTGCACTAGCCAGAGAGAGACAGAAGCCCCGATGGGCGCGGTCACTCCGCAATCCCTTCTCCTCCATTTCTTCATCCAGTTGGGAGTTTGGACACACACATACCCAGTGTGTTTTTCAAGCGGCCAGGAATGAGATTTGAACTGTTATTAACCATATGGAATCTGTGTCTTTTAACCACTAGGCTACAGGGCCAGCTCTCCGTATATGTATAATATAGATTACAATGAATTAATGTAATACATTAACATACAATAATTATAATATGCTAAATATAAATATATATACAATATATATACATAAATATGTATATATTTAAGCTTATTTATTTATTTCCTCCATTTGTGAGACAGAAACAGCCAGAGAGAGAGCCAGAGAGAGTGCGCCTCCTACAGGGTCCTGAGACTACAACCCACCCCAGTGACCGTCAGTTCCCCGCATGGCACGTGTGTGCCTGGCACTCAGGGAGCTCTGTGACATGGCCTTCCCACGAGGGTCGGTCTCACAGTGGGCCCTACTTTACTGCTGTGCCCATCCGGCCCCGGTCCCGGCCCCAGCCCCAGCCCCCGGAATATAGTTAACGGAACATTTCTTGAACTGATGTGTCAGGTTTCTAAGCACTTGCAGGCGTCAGCTCTAATCCTCACAAGGACCCCAGGAGGCAGGAACTCTCGGCCATCACACAGATGAGGAACCGGGCCAGTGAGGGCGTGCGATCGCGCTGAGCAGACACACACACACACACACACACATACACATACACACACACACACACACACACACACACACACGGCAGGGAGTGGTGATGCTGGTTTCCCGAGGCACCTGCCGGGGCAGCCTGAATGTGAAGCCCTCCCTCTCCTTGCCCTGCCTCCTCCGTGAATTCTTGGGAGACCTTGGGTCTGGGCTGAACGTTGCTTTGCCAGCAAAGTGTTTCCGCAGAGCCTCCTACAGCCGAAGTGGCCTTGCTCTGTGCTCCCGGGGGCTCCTATCTCAGCCCTGAACTCTGCCTCCCTATTGACTGCACTAAACAAGGTAGGCGGCCATTGTCTTAGACAGAGCTCCTGTGCTAGGCCCGACAGACCAGACTAAACCAAAAGGAGTTGCTCATACTAGAGAGCCCCATCACCCCACCCAGAGAGTCTCTGAACTTCCAGAAAATGAGAAGGAAGATAACAGCCACACTTTCAGAGAAGCCAGTTTCGGTTGGCAGAGTAATAACGGTCATTCCCTTGTTTGAATCCTTATAAAAAAAAAGTAACCGGAAGTTATCCAGTTCTGTCTCCCAGCCCCACCTCTCGGGAGAGTACCTTGGAGGACCAATCTACTCTTTGATCTTTGCCGGTCAGGCCTCCTTGGTCATAAAACCAACCTTCTCTGCCCCCCTCCCTGGAACACTTACTGTATTTTATGGGCGGAAGTTCTGCCTGATTTTAGAATCTCAGGGAGCTCCAATTAGGGTCATTAAACTAAATTGTTGTTCTTTTGTCTTTTGACAGTTGTCTGTGCCTATCCCCGCCCTGCTCCTCCCATAACAGCTTCTGGGATTTGTTTCCCTTTAGGATTGTTCTAAGGTTGCACCTCTCACTTAGAGAGCAGGCCAGAAACGTGTGCTGAGGCTGAGTACTGAGTAACTTTCTTTCTTTTCTTTCTTTCTTTCTTTCTTTTTTTTCTTTTACCTAAGGGAGAAAGTGAGAAATCACGGGGTGGGGGGAGTGGGGGTGAGGGGGGGGTCACACTGCAATCCCTTTTCCTCTAGTCTCTCCTTAAGGAGACACGTGCCTGGCGTGACTTTCAAGCCACCAAATTGGGGACTCTAACCAACAGCGGACATGTGGGATCCAGTGCTTTAACCTCTATGCCACCTGCTGGCTCTGTGTGACTTTCTAAAAAAGTTTATGTATTTCTTTCATGAGCAAGAAAGACACAGAGAGACAGAGAGACTGTGTCCTGGTGTCCCGATGTCATAATCCACCCCAGCCCCAGCCAGCCCCAGGTCGCGGTGTGGGCGATCCCAGCGTATTTAGTGAGGATTGTGGACAGTAACCTGGAGCTCTCCCATGTGGGTCGGCCTCGCTTTGCTGCTGTTGTCATCTGGCCCCGCCAGTGATATTTTCTTTCTTTTTTAAAAATTATTTTATTTAACTTTATTTCTTTCTTTATTTATTTTAATTTGACCAGAGAGGGAGGGAGGGAGAGAGAGAGTGAGAAAGTGAGAAAGCAAGCCGGCAGGTCTGGGGCTCAAATCACAGTCGGCCATGTGGGAGTCCAGCGCCCTTAACCACCACGCCACCTGCCGGCCCGGACCCCAGCAGTGACACTTTAAGGACACGAATCTGTCTGGAACTGTAGAAAGGAAAGGATCACGTGGTGGTAGCTTGGTTCCAGAGAAATCTAAGGAAGCACAGAAATCGGAATATGGGACCGGAAACACGTCTCACACCGTGAAGGGGCGGTGCAGAGAGCACGGGCGTCGGCATGGGGAACTGTGTTCTGCACGGTCTGCTCAGCGAGGGGCAAGGGGACATCCAGGCCCAGCCAAACTTACCGGAGCTCACTGATTAAGCCCACGGCATACCGGGGACTCATGACTCAAAACCCCACAGCCCCGAGCAGAGAGAAGGGCGCTTACAAAGGCAAAAGCCACATGTGGGTTGATGTGGCAGGAGCAGTAATCAGTGAGGGCGGGAGGTGAGAAGGGGAAGGAGTGGCCATTCCTGGGTAAGGTTATGGAGGACAGATCGAGCAGGTTAATACTCTCTAGACCTTTGCTTCAACACAATGGAATCTTAACGGTCTTCATGGCTCAGGGCAAGGGGTCTGGCTGCTGATGACATCACTAAGGAACATCTTGGCGTTGGGAGTTTCCGTTTCTGGTTACTTAGCAAAGACTGTAGGAGTGTTAATCACTCTGTTTAGTGCCCGCCGTACCAGGCTCGTGCGCGTGCATTCCCACAATCCTGAGAAGAGACGGGAGAAGGGATTGTGGTGTGGCCATCCCTCTGGGGAGGATCCCTCACTTTCTCTCTCTGACGGCACATGTACCTTAAAGAAAAAAAAAATGAGAACCTTGGCCAGAACTTTTTTCCCAAAAAATTTGCCAGAGGGGGACCAGCATATGGCATAATGGTTACACTGCTGGACTCCCACGTAGTTGACTGTGGTTTGAGTTTTGGACCCAATGGCTTAAACTCACATTGGGCTCAGGTGCATGAGTGCCCGAAATACCAGGAACAGAATGGAGGAGAAGGGGGATTGTGGTTTGGCCATCCCCGGGCAGGGGTGGGGGGGGTAATTTCTCACTTTCTGTCTCTGTTTCTCAGGCAAGTGCACGCATCCCATAGCAAAAATCTCATTTTAAAAAAAAATTTGCCAGAGGGCACGCACGTGTGCCTCACACACAGACAGAGGGAGTGAAAACACCTGGCAACAGGACATGGTCACACTGCCATTCCTTCTCCGTGTTTGGGGCACTGAGGGCAGAAGTCTGACTGCTTTTTCCTATTTCCCAAATCCTTTCTAGAGGGCCTGGAGGGAGTCACGCCCACAAACATTAACAGACCTTTTTGACCCTCAGTAACGGGACTCCTCCTGCCTCCCCACCCTGGTATAGCACCTTTGGGATACCTATTAAGCTCCTTATCATTGTTAAAGGACATTCTTTTCTGATCTTGGCAACCTTCCTCTTCCAATTGCCAACCTAAAAACTGTAAACCCCACCTATACCCTACAGGACCCCCTCCACATGTCCCCCCCTTCTGGGCCAGACCAATGGTAAAGCTCTTCACTAAATCCCAAACTTTGTCTCTCACTCTCAAAATCAAATCAAAGGAAGCCCTGTGCTTGATCACCCCAGGCACGATTTGCCTCCTCTCCAGGCCTAGGTCACACATATTCTGCTTAGAAATAAGCCATGTTATTATTTTTGCAGAGTTGGTTATTTCCATTGACAGCACATATGCACATGTGTCCAGCCTGTGTTTGAAGCTTCTGAAACCAGGACTTGAACCATGGTCGGCTTGTGAGACCTGGCTCCCTTAACCATCAGGTCATGAGCCAGCTCTTGTTTTAATTTTATTTTGTATTTATTAATTTTTTTTTTCGCTATAGAACACATGTATTCACCAGAGAGCCACAGTGAGAGAGGGAAAGTGAGAAATCGCCCCCCAAGGGGGGTGGCTATGCTGTCTCTTCTCCTCAGTCTCCTCCCTGGATTTCGGGTATGTACACGTGAGTACTCGGAGGGTCTTTCAAATCTCTGGGACTGGAACCGTGCTGTTGGCCACGGGATCCCGCTGCCTTAACCTCTGTGCTGCCTGGGCCTGCCGAGCCCTCATTGGCTCTTTCAAATGTGACTGGGCCCACTGATGTGTGTCATTGACTTCATCAAATGTTGCTTAGTCAGCTAGACAAACCCGTTAATCTCCTGCTTAATTACCTTGGGCAAGGAATTTTGCCTTGATTTTTAAATTTTTTCTTTTCTATCTAGCCTCATGGGAAGATGCTCCAGCCCCCTTAGCTGCTTCCATTTGCTGGCTTTCTCCTGCCTCTGTTGGTCTGGGAAGTGAACCTGGGTCTGCCCTGTGGCTCAAGGTTTCCGAGGGCTGGCGCTACCTGCGTGTCACCACAGCTGGGCTTGGCCAGAGCGTTCCTACAGACACCGTGTGTTTAAGTCCCTAGACCTCGGTAGACAGCCCTCAGATTTTACAGTCGGGAGCATTTGGGCACGGCGGGGAGAACCTCTCCTGGAGGGGGGGGATGGGGATGTTTCGCCCAGCAGTGATGCCCATGAGCTCGCATGCCTCCGGCCAGCAGAAGTGTGCAGAACAGCTCCACCAGAGGCCACCTCTGCCTGGCAGAGCTGCGAGGGGTCAGGTGGACTCTGGCTGCTAAGATTCCACCAATTAGTGTGCAAAAACTTATCTCCTCCCAAGTTCACAACAGCCTTGGGGGATGACCTTGACTAATCGTGCACCACATGCTAGATACAGGGTTCTTCAGAGAAACAGAACCAAAGGCGTGTGTGTGTGCGTGTGTACTCTCACAGGGGTCTCTCTCTCTCTCGCTCTCTCTTTTTTATTTTTACTTTTATCTACATTTATTGTATGCTGACTTTATTCCCATGCCATAAGTTTTTGTTTCTCTAGTTTCTCCTGGGATATCTTTTTCTTCTGTGCGACTTCCTCTTCCAGTTTAGAAACAGCTTGCTCCTTTTCAGTGAGGATCACCTCGCTGTGGCAGGGGGAGCTCGTGTGTGGGTTAATCCGTCCATGAGCTCTGTACATGCGACGGCGTGTCTTGGGTGCCTTGTTCACCCGAATGTGCTCAGTGACCAGAGAATCCATGTCCAACCCTGCATTTTTAAGCATGTGCAGTAAAAATTCAGTACTGTTTTGGGCCACCGACCTTGTGTCCAGCCCCTCTGTCTGGCCTGGACAGATCCTACCAACTCCACCACTGTAACGATGGAATGGCACACATGGCTTCTGTAAAGTGACGTATTTCAGATACTTGGTGGCTTTTCGGATATGCATACCCTGGAAGGCTTGGGCAGTTTCACGGGTGTCCTTTTATTTCTTTTTTTTTGGAGAGGTTTTTGCCATAGGGCGCATGCACTCGCCAGACAGACAGAGAAGGACAGAGAGACAGAAAGCGAGAAATCACCCCCCAGAGGAGATGGCCATGCAGCAATCCCTTCTCCTCCATTCTCCTCTTGGGATCTTGGGCATGCACGCACACACGCCCGGCATGAGTTTTAAGCCACCGGGTCTGGGATGTGAACTGTGGTCGACTACATGGGAGTCCAGCGACATAGCCATTACGCTAACTGCTGGTCCCCAAAGGTGTTCTTAGAGTGAACATGAAGATTTGAACCTCTTGATTTGTATGACTTGGTGGGGTTCTCTGGGTCAAGTGAATAGTGAACCATTTTCAAAGATCACCTCTGGCCGCTTGTGAAAAGAGCCAGAGGTCTCTTTTAAGGAGTTGGCTCCTGGGATTATGAAGCCTTGGTGAGCCCAGACTCTGCTGGGTGGGCTGCCGGGCTGAAGACCGAGGGAAGAGACTAGGTTGTGGATCAGGCCTGAAGGCTATCTGCTGCAGAATTTCTGCTCAGGGAGGGCTGTTCTATTCGGGCCTTGAGCTGATTACGAGGTCCACTCACATTGTTGGGGGGAGAATTTGCTCTCCTAAGACCTACCAATTAAAATGTTAATCTTATCCAAAAATACCCTCAAGGACACATCCAACATGATTGACCCAATACCAGAGCCTTGGCCCAGCTGAATGGACACATCAAAATAACCATTCCTGGAGTTTTCTGTTAAATTCCTCTAACCTTCAAGCTTGGGGCTGGGGTCACTATGACTAGGAAGCTGAGGCTCTGAGGAGTGAACCGGTTGACTCAGAGTTACAGTGAGTAGCTGGCATGCTAAGATGGCATGACGTGCAAGTCTGTGTGGGTGTTGCACTTGACGACCTACACCCAGATGGCCAGAGTAGAGACCTGTCCCATCACTGACTAGAACCAGGTATGCAGCTGGGTCGCCCTACCCCTCGAGATCTGGATAAGGTTGGCTCAAATCCTCATCCCCCTGTGGTGGAAAGTTCAGGGTCTTCCTCTGGCCTGGGTGAGGTTGGGGTTCACTCTCTTGACCAATCTGGACTCCAAGTTCCTGCTTCTGTTCACACGATGAGCTTAGCATCACTTGTCTTTGGGGTTCCTGTTTGTCAACCAGAAACCTTTTCCTTTATTTCAACATCCTCCCCCTCCCTGCCCTACCACGAGACATCTGTGTTTGCAAAAGACTTTACTGATGGTCTGGTGAGATGGGGGCCCAGAGCAGTGAGGACCGCTCCAGATGGCTATCAGACAGCTCTGCTCTTACTAGATGTTCCTGCCCTGGCCACTCCTGTAGCCCTGCCCCAGCTCCCTGCTGTGGGTCTAGCTCCTCTCAGTTCCCTTCCCTGGGCTCTGCTCACCACCGTCTTCCTCTCGGAAATAAAAACCCGATTTCTCCATTTTCTTTGGCAGTCACCTTATGCTTTCTCACACCATGAGTATGTCGGCTCCCGGCCTCCCTCTGGGTGTCTTGGGAGTGGGCAGACCTTTGTGAGAGCTCTTGATGGAGTTCCTCCTCCCAGGCATTCTGGGAGGGTGGGGTCTGGCCCCAGGGTCAACTCCTGGCTCTGCCTTTCCCAGCACTGCCAGGTGAGGAGGCCAGCCTGCCGCGGGCCAGTCTCTGTGGTGAGGACAGATCCCCAGCCACCTGGGCTGCAGCCCTACAGGCTCTGATCCCAACCCCTTCATGATTCTCCTCCTCTGTGACTTGAGTGGCACCCTGCTGGAGGCAGGAGGGTCTGTTTAGGAAACTGCACTTGAGGTGTGTCAGTGTCGTGCTCAGGTAGCCTCCGACACCCACCATGAAGTCCACGGTACCTCCTCCACTCCAGGGCCTCCTCCACTCCAGGGCCTCGGGGTTCTTGTACCCTGAGCTCTCCCCTCGCCCCCCGTGCCTGTTAGCTGTTTCTTGTTAGAGGCACCGAAGGCCAGAGAGCAAGCATCCTGGGCATCAGATTCTGGGGGTTTGGAAGCCTTTGGGTTCTTGGAAAGTATGTGCTGAGGGAGGGCCGTGGGCTTTAGAGGCAAAGAGATCTGGTTTCAGTCCTGACCCATCAATTACCGTGTATTTGTTCGCTCAGTGTATTCATTCCATGCTGCGTCTCTTTCTTTCTTTTAAAATATTTTTTGGGACCAGCATTGGTGTAATGCTTACATAGCTGGACTTTCATGTAGTTGACCGCAGTTTGAGTCTCGGACCCAGTGGCTTAAACTCACACTGGGCGCATGTGTGTGCGTGCCCAAGATCCTGAGAGGAGACTAGAGGAGAAGGGATTGCAACATGGCCATCTCCCCTGGGGGGTGATATCTTGCTTTCTGTCTCTCTGTCTCTCCCTGTCTTTCTGGCGAGTGCACACGCTGTGTAGCAAATACCTCTCCCCCCAAATAGATTTTTGCTGTAGGGTGCATGCACTCACCAGAGAGAGGCAGAGAGAGGGAAAGTGAGAAATCACTCCCTGGGAGGATGGCCACACTGAAATTCTTTCTCCTCCATTCACCTCTAGGAATTTTGGGCACACACATGCACCCAGTGTGATTTTTCAAGCCACTGGGTTTGGGACTTGAACTGTGGTTCAAGTGGGAGTCCAGAACCTTAAGCATCATGCCACCTATTGGCCCTAGACTTGTTTTTTTTTTTTTTTTTAAGAATTATTTTATTTAACTTTATTTATTTATTTCGATTTGACCAGAGAGGGACAGAGTGAGTGAGAGAGAGAAAAAAAGAGAGAGAGAGAAAGTGAAGAAGCAAGCCACCAGGTCTGGGATTTGAACTACAGTCAGGCATGTGGGAATCCAGTGCCCTTAATCACCATGCCACTTGCCAGTCCCTGAAACTTAGTATGTTTTTTAAGCTGCTGACTTGAACCATGGTTGGCCATGTGGGATCTAGCAGCTCCCTTCACTATGAGGCCACGGGGCTGGCCCACTCAATACTATTCTTCTTCCTCTTTTAAAATTATTTATTCATTTAATTCCATTTGTTATTATTATTTTTTTAACTTAACTAGACAGAGACAGAGAGAAAGAGAAAGCGAGAAAGCAAGCTGCCAGGTCTGGAACTTGAACCACGGTTGGCCATGTGGCAATTCAGTGCCCTAACCCCCACCAATCCAGTACTATTCTAACCTGTGTCCTTCTTTGTGACCTTATGATGTATTCCCCAAAGGGAGCCTCTTGGGACATACATCAGGCCTGGCACTCCCATGCTCAAACCCTGCAATGACTGCCCATCTGCATAAGTCGTTGGCATGGACTGAGATCATCCACCCACTCGCTTCCTTTCTGCCCTTCCTCTCCCTCTCGCTCTCACTGCCCCAGCCTGCTCGGCCTGGTGCTGTTGGGGGACCTGCAGGTTCCCTCCCACCTTGGGCCTTTGCATTGGCCGTTAACTCTGAAACAGCTTAAATGCTCTGGTTCATTTTCTTACTGTCTGTCCCTTCCCAAAGAAAAGATGGCCATGGGCAAGGCCTTTGCTGGTTCACCCCTGTATCCTCAGCAGGAGAACAGTGTTTGGCTCTCAGTAACCAGGCAAATGCAAGCAGGTAAGGGGCTGGGGCGTCTGCCCATGCGGCTAGATAGAAAAACCCAATCAAGGTAGAAAATTCCCCATCCAAGGTAATGTGGGCAGGAGATTAGTGGGGGTTGTCTAGCTGATTAAGCAACATTTGATAGAGCCAATGAGATAAATCAGTGGGCCTGGCCATACTTGGAATAGCCAATGAGAAATCAGTGGGCCCAGCCACATGTGATAGAGCCAATGAGATGAGAACAATCAGTGGGCCCAGCCAATGATGAACCCACACGACCTAGGTTAAGAATTATAAAGTGGAGGAGAGAGCAGCAGATGGCGCGGTGATTAAAACGCTGGACTTCCGCATGGGTGACCACGGTTCAAATCCTGGACTCTGTGGCTTGCTTTCTCACTATCACTCTCCCTCTTTCTCTCGATCTGTCTCTCTGGTCAAATTAAATAATAATACTAAAAAATAAAATTAAATAAACAATAAAAAAATATAAACTAGAGGGGGCCAGCAGGTGACGTGGTGTGGTTAAGGGCATTGGACCCTCATATGGTTGACCATGGTCTGAGTCTCGACCTGGCTGCTTACTTTCTCACTTTCCTCTCTCTTACTCTGTCTCTCTCTGATCAAATTAAAATAAAGTAAGTTACATAAAATAATTCTTTAAAAAATGTATAAAGCAGGCAGAATACAATGTTGGGGCTTATTGAGCCACTATTTCTCCATCCACTATTGCTCCTACCTCTCAGGAGTGCACTTTTATTCTTACTTAATAAGCTACCTTTTCCTTACACTATTTGCGTGTTTCATTCAATTTCTTGTCCAAACCACCGAGAACCTGGATACCATCACAGAAGCCCTCCTGCAACAGTAACTACTTATTGAAGGAACCATAATGGACTATTACTATGAGCTCCATAATCTCAACCAGATAAAAGGAAGTGACGTATGAGGAGGTGAGAGGCAGGGAGAAGACGCCAAGCTCGGTGGACTGGAGGGTCGGGGTAGGGCAGATAATGGCTGTGTTTAGAGCCCTGGGGGGAATGCGTGTGACTGACAGGAAGAGATTAGAGAGGGCTGCTTGGATGAGCTCCCGATGGGCCTCTGTGTCCTTCTAGCTCATTGGCTACGTTAGCTCAGTCTCCATGGCTTTTTCTGCCTCAACTTGTAGGTCTCTAAAACTACAAGGAAGCAATTAAGAAGTTGAAGGCAGTGTTTCCAAACTGAGAGACACAGTCCATTAGCGGATCATAAAATTAAGTGAGTGGGTTGCAACTGGCATTTCTAAAAAGGAATTAGAGTAGAATAGGAAATAGCAGAGCCCGTTGCAAGGATAATATCATATTGTACAACTTTCCTTTTATTCAGGGGTATGCGACATGGGTATTTATGAATGGTACATGTTGTACTGACTGGGCCATGGACAAACAAGTTTGAAAGCCCCTGGCCGTGACAGTAGGTGAGGAGGTCAGAGGATGCTGAAGTCTGGTCACTGGAAAGGTTTTCTTGTGAATCTTGAAATCACTGACTTGATGAGTGATCCTCAGAAAGTGTCTGGAAAATATAGGTTATGAAAAAACTAAGCATGGGTTTGAAAATTTTTTTGCACCATAATAAACTTGTACTTTAACCCTATTTTCCACAAACTTTTTGAAGTTCCCTCATATAAAGGCAGTGCTGGAGAGAGAGATATTTATGCGGATCAAGCCTTCAAGAAATGGGGGCCAGCAGGTAGCGTGGTGGTTAAAGATGCTGGACTCCCACGTGGCTGACTATGGTTTGAGTCCCAGACCTGGCAGCTTGTTTTCTCACCTTCTCTCTCTCTCTCTTCATCTCTGGTCAAATTATAAATAAATAAATAAATAAAGTTTAAAAAAAAAATTCTTTAAGAAATGGTCTCAGGAGTGTGTGGATGATGTGACCAGCTGGTCCTTCCTTCTGGTCCTGAGACTTCTAGTTCTAACCCTCATCTGCTTTCTCCAGATCTGAACCCGCTGCTGGCTCTTCCCTTCCTTAGTAGCGCCAGCAGCCCACCTCCAGCCTCCTGGGTTGAGCCCTCATACTGAATTTCTTAATTTATTCCTCTCATTCTCTCCAAGGTACTTAAAAAAAAAAAAACCATTTAATTTGACAGAGAGAGAGAGAGAGAGAGGGAGAGAAAGAGAGAAAGCAAGCTGCCAGGTCTGGGACTTGAACCACAGTCAGCCACGTGGGAGGCCGGCACCTCAACCACCTACCAGCCTCTCCAAGGTACCTTTTTTTTTTTTTAAACAAAATTTATTCATTTTAGGCAGGTCCCATAGTCTAGAGGTTAAGGGGAGCTGGATCCCACATGGGATTTCCGGACCCCATATCGAACCCATATTGAAGTTTGAGTCCTTGCCTGGTGCATAGAGACAGCACCCCAACGTGGTCTCCATGCTGTGATCTGCCCCCTGCTTCAGCCAGCTCAGGGTGGTTGGTCTCTGGACGGGGGCCCACAACCTTCCCATGAGGATCAGCTTCGCAGTGTTGTATTTTACTGCTGTGCCACTGTCTGGTCCTGTCTCCAAGGTACTTAGTGATAATAACACATCGTAACAGGTCCGCCATGTTTCTCTGCACCCCTCTGTGTGCTCAGGTAGGCAGTTACACGGGAAGGTAGAAATTGCTTCACATTTTATGGAGGAGAGCCAGGAGTTCAGAGGTTAAGTGACTTGTCCAAATTATCAGTAAGCAGTAGATCCAGGATTTGAACTCAGATCTCTCTCATTCCCTGCTGAGGCCTTTGTCATGCATCCCACAACCCTTCTCACAAACTAGTCAATTTGCTCTTTTTTAAAAATTATTTTATATAATGATATTTATTTATTTAGTTTATTTTGAACAGAGAGGACAGAGAGAGACAGAGAGAGAGAGAGAAAGTGAGGAAGCAAGCCACCAGGTCTGGGACTTGAACTGTGGTTGGCCATGTGGGAGTCCAGTGACCTTAACTACCATGCCACCTGCCAGCCTCTTGCTCTCTCTCTCTCTTTTTTAGTATTTATTGATTTAATCTTATTTGTTACTATTTTTTAACTTGACGAGAGAGAGAGAGAGAGAGAGAGGAAGCGGGAAAGCAAGCAGCCGGATCTGGGACTCAAACCATGGTTGGCCAGAATCCAAGTGCTTATAACCACCAAACTACCTAGAGGCTCTCAATTTGCTCTTACTCAGAAAATGAAATTCAGATTTCACTTTTTTTTTTTTTTTTAAGGTTTTTGCCATGGAGCACGTGTGTTAATGAGAGAGAGAGAGAGAGAGAGAGAGAGAGAGAGAGAGAGAAGGAAAGTGAGAAATCACCCTCTGTGGGGTGGCCATTCCTCAATATGTTCTCCTCCACTCTCCTTCTGGGATTTTGGTCATGTACACACATGTGCCTGGTGTGATTTTTAAACTGCCAGGTCCAAGGCTCGGATCGTGGTCATCATGTGGTAGTCCAGTCCTTTAACCCCAGATTTCACTCTATGCTGCACCTACGAACCATTGCATTTCATGGACATTGGGTTCTCTCACAGAGTTGAAGTATGAATGTTAAAATTCTTTTTTTTTTTTTTGAGAGTTTTTTGCTATAGGGCGGGGGGACTCCCCAAAATGAGAGAGACAGAAAGCAAGAAATCACCCCCCCCCTCAGGGAGGATAGCCACGCCACAATCCCTTCTCCTCCATTCTCCTCTCGGGATCTTGGGCACACACGCACAACGCGCCTGGTGTGAGTTTAAGTCACCAGGTCCGGGACTCAAACCATGGTCGACTACATGGGAGTTCACCGACATAGCCATTACGCTAACTGCTAGTCCCCATAATGTTAAAATTTTTGAATGGTTGCTGTCCCCACTGAACGCTAGCCCTACACTGGAGCAACATTGGGGATATAGAAAAGAATGGGAGACCCAGCTGCTGGCAGGCCACAGGAGCTGATGCCAGATGACCCGAGACCTTAGAGGTTAGACAGGCTTCCCACACCGAGCACACAAAACCGAGCTCTGCGTCCCAGTGCGGGAAGGAACTAGAAGTCCTGGGGCAAGGAATGACAACGGGCTCTTTGCAGTCATTTATAGATGCCTGGGTCATGCTCTGCCATTTCTTGACGTTTTAAGTACCTGGCAAAATCTCTCTTCAGGGGCCAGCAGGTGGCATGGAGGTTAAGGTGCTGGATTCCCACATGGCAAACCATGGTTCAAGTCCCAGACCTAGTGGCTTGCTTTCTCACTTTCTCCCTCTCTCTCTGGTCAAAATAAAGAATAATAATGATAATAAATAAATAAATTAAATAATTCTAAAAAAATATTTTCTCTTCAATACTACCTCTAGAAATCTTGGCAACTTCAGAATACAGACGTCCTGCCTGCAGAAAGCCTTTCGCAGGTTGGGACAGTAGAGGACAATCCGAGGTGTACATCAGTCTGGCTGCAGTGTTAGGGCCCACCCAGTCTCCGGGTGCTACCTGACTCCAGGTGTCCGGAGGCAGATGCCCCAGCCTTGAGCCTGGGCATGGGTCCTGCTTAGCCTGATCCAGTTATGGTAATTCCATGCCACTTGCTTTGATTCAAGGATGGACACGTGATATATTTTGGCCAATGAGATGTGAGGGGATGTTTTCTGGGGAAATTCTGGGAATGTTTTTCATATTCTTATGAAAGAGACTGGCAGGTGGTGTAGTGGTTAAGGCACTGGACTCCCACATGGCTGGTCATGGTTTAAGTCCCGGACCTGGCAGCTTGCTTTAACACTTTCCCTCTCTCTGTCTCTCTCTCTGGTCAAGTGAAATAATAATAATAATACATGAAATTCAATAAATAGTTCTTAAAAAAATGACGCTATATGTTCAGGTGGCGGTGTGGTGGCTAAGTTGCTGGATCCCCCATAGCCAACTTCACAGTTCAAGTCCTAGACCTAGTGGCTTGCAAGTCACACTGGGCGCATGTGCGTGTGTGCCCAAAGGGTCAAGAGGAGACTGGAGCAGAAGGGACTGTGGTGTGGCCATACCCCCAGAAGGATTTCTCACTTTCCTTCTCTGTCTCTCTGGCAAGCACACATACCTTCTAAAAAATTAAAACAAAACAAAACAAACAAAAACCCCACAAGATAAGCCTTGGGATATTGAGGGACAAATTGAAGGGCAAAAGCCAGCATGCTGTGATGGCCAACCCTGGACTGCCCTGTTTCGGAACTTCCTGTCTGTGAGTGGGGACCTTATCACTTAGGCTTTGTTATTGTTTTTACTTTGCCAGAGAGTGTGTGCCCTGCTGGGGAGGGAGAGTGAGACAGCAGTCCCCAGGGCGGATGGCCACACTTTAATCTTCTCCCCTCCACTCTTCTCTTGGAATTTGGGGCGTGCACGCACCGTACCTGGCGTGCTTTCTAAGCCGTCAGATCTGGCATTGGAACTGCGTGCAGGGAGCCATGTGGGATCCAGCCGCCTTCACTTCCATCCCACCAGCTGGCCCACCTGGACAGTTTTTTTTTTTTTTGGAGAGGTTTTTTGCTATAGGGCGCGTGCACTCGCCAGACAGACAGAGAGAGACATAGAGACAGAAAGCGAGAAATCACTCCCCAGGGGGGATGGCCACGCCGCAATCCCTTCTCCTCCATTCTCCTCTCGGGATCTTGGGCACGCACGCACACGCGCCCAGCGTGAGTTTAAGCCACCGGGTCCGGGACTCGAACTGCGGTCGACTACATGGGAGTCCAGCAACATAGCCATTACACTAACTGCTGGTCCCCACCTGGACATTTTTGACTCTGGCTTCAAATGCTTGTAGCCCAGGAATCCTGACCAATAAGGGAAAGTGCCGTGACCGATGGCCCGCTGGTGACGGCAACAAAGGTCAAGTGAGGCAGGACGGGGCAGCTGGAGCTCTGCCGTGAGCTGGGTACCAGGTGGGCCTAGGGCCCCCAGCGTTGGCTACCGTATGAAGTTCTCCCTCCTCACCTGTCCCACCAGCACACAGCCGGTCCTGCCAAGGTGGCCTTCCCGTGGTCATTCCTCCTCCTTCCTCCTTCCTCTGGGTCCTCGGGTCCCTCGCTGAGGCTGCGGTGGGAAGGCAGTCCTGCTCTTTCCCCACGTCCACAGGCCGTCAAGCTCATCACCTCCACTCTCTCCCCCAGGCACGAAAGGTCACGTGGTCCCTCACAGATGCTAGGACACTGACTGGGCAGCCGCTTCCAGCAAGAACCGCACCTTCCATGGGTTGGGGGGGTGGAGGCAGGCCCTGGCTGGGCAGGCAGCAGTATGGCACTGCTCAGAGAAGCCGGATCCACTTGGAAGGTTCTGGGCGTGGCTTCCAGGTAGACTTGTATGCGGGAAGGGCTAGGGGTGGCTCGGGGCGGGAGACCTTGTTGAGAGTGCTTGTCTGTCTCTCACTTTTTTCTTTTTTTTTGAGAGAGATTTTTGCTATAGGGTGCGTTGCATTTGCCAGAAACACAGAGAGAGACAGAGAGATAGAAAGAGTGAAATCACCCCCTTGGGGGATGGCTACTGCCGCAGTAACCATTACGCTCTCTGCTGGCCCCCCCTCTCTTATTCTTATGAAAGAAATAAACTTGGGACCAGCAGATGACATAATGGTTACGTTGCTGGACTCCCACGCAGTCCATCATGGTTCGAGTCTCGGACCTGACAGCTTAAACTCATGCTGGGCGCATGTGCATGCGTGTCCACGATCCCGAGAGGAGAATGGAGGAGAAGGGATTGCGGTGTGGCCATTCACCCGGGGCGGGAGGTGATTTCTCGCTGTCTCTCGGTGAGCGTATGCACCCTATAGCAAATCTCTCTCTAAGAAAAGGAAAGAAATTTAATAAAAGAAAGGGAACAGGGGCCCGTGACCTTCAGCAGGTGGTCTCTGCCACAAGCTTTTACGATGAGGCAATGAGGATCTGGTCTGGGCCTTGCCGGGGAGGGCGAGAGGGCATGTGTGAGGGTGAAGAGCTGATCAGAGGGCCCACTGGGCGGGGCTGCTCACAGATCCGAGCAGAGAGCAGACACTGAGGGCCTGGAACGTCCGCGTCACTCTTTGCCCTTGCTCCTCGGAGTTAATCTGGACCTGTTGGAAGGCGCGTCGTGTCTGGGTGGCTGCCCGGTCAGCACAGGGTTTGGGGTGAAACCCACGATGCCCCACGGCACAGGTACGAGGCAGTTTGACTTATTTTGAAGGAGGAATGAAGGGAGGGCGAATTTAAAAGCTGGAGTCAATAAGACAAAGTTGGCAAGTTCCTGGGAAGAAAGCCTGGTCCTTATTTATATTTATTGTTACCGTTTTGTAAATGGCGAGAGGACGCGCGTGCTTGCTGGGGGGAGGGAGGTAAGAAAGCACAGGGCCACGCAGCAGTCCCTTCCCCCTGTCCTCTCAGGGTTTTAGGCAGGGATGCACGTACCTGGTGTGTTTTTTTGGAGAGTTGTTTTTTTTTGAGAGATTTTTGCTATAGGGCACATGTGCTCACCAAAGACAGAAAGACAGAGAGACAGAAAGCAAGAAATCACCTTCCAGGGCGGGTAGCGATGGCCACACTTCAACCCCTCCATCCCCCTCCTGGGATCTTTGGCACACATGCACATGAGCCCGGCGTGAGTTTTAAGCTACAGGATCCGCAACTCCAACCACAGTCACCATGTGGGAGTCCAGTGACGTAATCGCTACACCATCTGCTGGCCCCCTGGCGTGTTTTTCAAGCTGCCAGGTCCAGCACTTGAGCCATACAGTCAGCCCTGTGGGATCCAGCTGCTTTAACTACCGCACCACCGGCTGGCCTGGTCCTGGCCTTTTCAACGGGGCAAATTTGAAAGTGACCTTACTAATGCAAGGTCCCACAGACGCGTGGGGCCGGGTGGTCTGGACTTGGGGTGGTCACTGTTGACGGCTGTTGGGGAGCCCCTCTGTATGCTGCCACTTCTTGTGAAACCGCTAGTGGTGCCCCCAGCCCCACCCCCCCCCCGTCACCCCCCCACCGGAGAAAGGACACCGCGATCCCATGGTGCCCCAGACCCAGCCTGAGGGCGAGGTGGAGGTGGAGGACCAGCCCGCATAGCATGGTGCACAGCGCCAGACCCTGGGATTGGTACCGACCATAGCACTTGCCGCGTGTCTGCCCTGCCTGTCCTGTACCAAGCATTTTTCACTTGCACTCAGTAGGCCCGACTAGCAGGGCCCGTGAGTGGCAATCTTTTTTCTTTTGTTAAATTGTTACAGGGTGGGAACCAGCAGTTAGTGTAATGGCTATGTTGCTGGACTCCCACGTTGTTGACCGCAGTTCGCGTCCTGGACCCGGTGGCTTAAAAACTCACACCGGGCACGTGTGCGTATGTGCCCAAGATCCTGAGCGGAGAATGGAGGAGAAGGGATTGCGGCGTGGCCATCCCCCCTGGGGGGTGATTTCTCGCTTTCTGTCTCTCTGTATCTGTCTGGCGAGCACGCACGCCCTATAGCAAAAAAATCTCTCAAAAAAAAAAAAATTTGTTACAGGGTTCACTTTCTGGCCAGAGAGGGAGGGAGGAATCACCCCCATGGGCCATGGTCACACCTCAGTCCCTTCTTTTCCATTTCTCCGTCCTGTGGGGGTTTAGGACACACATGCACACACGTGTGTTGAGTTTTTCAAGCCACAGGGCCAGGACTCAAACCGTGGTTGGCCATGTGAGATCTGGCTCCCTTAAGCACCTGGCCATGGGCCTGGCCCCAGGCCGCCATCTTAGAGGAATTCTCAGGCCTCAGTGTCTCCCACGGTGCGGTCAGAGGGGCAGGCTGTCTGACCAGGACAGATGTGGCCGAGCAGATGTTCTCCATCACATTCAGGTTAAAGGTCTCTGCTGACTTCGGGCTGAATGCGCTCTTCTTTAAAATGTGAAGTTTGGGGCCAGCAGATGGCGTAGTGGTTACCTTGCTGGACTCGCATGGGCAACTGTGGTTGGAGTCCCAGATCTGGCCACTTGAAAATCACACCAGGTGTGTGTGCGTGTGCATGTGTACCTAAGGTCTTAGAAGAAGAATGGAGGGGAACCAGCAGTTAGCGTAATGGCTATGTCGCTGGACTCCCACGTAGTCGACCGCGGTTCGCGTCCCGGACCCGGTGGCTTAAACTCATGCCGGGCGCGTGTGCGTGCGTGCCCAAGATCCTGAGAGGAGAATGGAGGAGAAGGGATTGCGGCATGGCCATCCCCCCTGGGGGGTGATTTCTCCCCACATGGTCCACCACAGTTCAAGTCCTGGACCTGGCTGCTTGAAAATCACACCAGGAACATTCACGAGCATACCCAAAATCCCAGGAGGAGAATGGAGGAGAAGGGCTTGTAGCATGGTCATCCTCCCTTGGTGGGGGGAGGGTGATTTCTCACTTCCCTCTCACTGTCTCTGCCTCTCTCTCTGGCAAGCGCACATGCCCTATGGCAAAAACCTCTAAAAAATGTGAATCTTAATTCTTTTTTTTTTTTTTTCCTAGTTTGTCATAGGGCTCACATGTGCACTAGAGAGAGAGGTGGAGAGGGTGCAAGGGCAGGGAGTGAGAACTCCTACAGGGGGGCCGTGGCCATACTGCAACCCACTCGGGATTTGGGGCACACATGCACATGCGCCTGGAGTGCTTTGCAAGCTGCCAGGTCCAGGACTCACATTGCTCAGTGGGTCATGTTGAGATGCAGCTCCTTAAACTCCCTCACATGTGCACTAGAGAGAGAGGTGGAGAGGGTGCAAGGGCAGGGAGTGAGAACTCCTACAGGGGGGCCGTGGCCATACTGCAACCCACTCGGGATTTGGGGCACACATGCACATGCGCCTGGAGTGCTTTGCAAGCTGCCAGGTCCAGGACTCACATTGCTCAGTGGGTCATGTTGAGATGCAGCTCCTTAAACTCCACCTGCTGGCCCTGACACAGTCTTGATTCCAGAGTTGCAATGCCAGTGAGGGGTGATTGTCAAAGTCCCAGTTACATTCCAGGTGGGGACCTCGGTCCCTGCTGGAGGGGAGGAGCCTGTGCGGGGCAGGGCGGGGCCAGCGTTCCCCCTGCTGCTCACCTCTGCACTCACTACATTTCTAAGCCCTCATTGGAGAAGGGCTTCCACAGAGGCAGAGGCGTGGAATCCCAGCGCTCTCAGAATCAGCCTCAACCCAGCCGGGATGAGATCCCAGCCCGACACGCTCTCGTCTCAAGGTCTGAGACCCAGTTCTCTAGGGACCCTTCTCTGAGCTGCTAAGATTCTGCTGTTACCCCCTTTTCCTTCTGTCCCCCCACCCTAGGCTGGCAGCTGCTCCCTCTAGTTGTTATTTCTGCATTACCTGGTGGTTCTCTCAGGGATTTTTCAGCCCTCCAGCACTCGTTTAACCGGTTTCCAAATTAAATTCTCTCTGATGAATGACCTATTTTGGATTCTGTTTTCTTGGCTGGGCCCTGGTTATACATTGGTTATGCAATAATCCCCAACCTACTACAAGTGAAAGGAGATATACATTAGACTAAATATAATGGCCAACTATTTATGGAGAAAATGATGGAACATTTGCTTATGTCGGCCTAGGTCTGTAAACGACTGATCTCCCTGGGAGACAGATTGGTACTTAACTGGAGAACTAGTGCCTTACTTCTCTGCTTCTGCATCAAGCCCAGAAGTGGTTCAACACGACATGCAGTCCACGTTCACCCGAGTGCTCATACGCCTTCTAGGGCCTCCTAAGGCCCCAACATTGTCAGGAAGGTCTGGAGGTGAAGGAGTGATGGGGACTCCATGCAGAAAGGAACAAGTGGGCAGCCTTTAAAAAGAGCGATGTGGGGACCAGCGTAATGGTTATGTTGCTGGATTCCCATGTAGTCGACCATGGTTCAAGTCCCGGACCCGGTGGCTTAAAACTCATGCCAGTGCGTGTGCGTGCGTGCCCAAAATCCTGAGAGGAGAATGGAGGAGAAGGGATTGCGATGTGACCATGCCCCCTGGGGGTGATTTCTCACTTTCTTTCTCTTTCTCTCTCTGTCTCTCTGGCGAGCGCATAGTAAGTAATTTCTCACTTTCCCTCGTCTCTGGTGAGCACATGCACCTATAGCAAACTAAGAAAGAAAAAGAAAAAGGTTAAAAGAGAAGGATGATGGGCTAGGATTGCCTCGGTCCCGCTGGGGCAGGGGGTACAGTGGGAGAGGGGGACTTCATGGAATTACATTTGCTCCCCCAAAATCAGATGATTCCTACTTTTTTCCTGGGGTGGGGGGAGAGGTTTTTCGCTATAGGGCGCGTGCGCTCGCCAGAGAGAGACAGAGAAACAGAAAACGAGAAATCACCCCTTCCCCCACAGGGGGGATGGCTACGCTGCAATCCCTTCTCCTCCATTCTCCTCTCGGGATCTTGGGCACACATGCACATGCGCCCGGTGTGAGTTTTAAGCCACCGGGTCTGGGACACGAACCATGGTCGACTACGTGGGAGTCCAGTGACATAGCCATTACACTAACTGCTGGTCCCTCTACTGTATCTTCATGTCTAAGTTGCAACTTCCATGTTGCCATTCTGTTAGACACACCTACAACTTTCGTATACATACATACATGTTACAGATATATAGATATCTTTAAGGAGCAGGTGTAATTTTCAAAACTACCCTGTTACATCTGTTTTATTAGCTCCAGCATACAGGAAACCGAGGCCCATATCGTGCTAGTCCAATGTCAGAGACAATCCACGTGTTCTCGTACTCCTAGGCGGTACTGAGGGTCGGCTATGCTGAGGTTTCTGGCACTGGTGCCCATTCTCAGGCCGTGTGAGCTCAGCCCCACTGGGTCACTCACTGCCTGGCCTGGCTTCTGGAGCCTTGCAGAGCGGGGGAGACTACACTGGGAGGAGGTCTGCTCCTGTCTGCACTTCCACTCAGGAAGCAGATGATTTGGACAAATCCAATTTAGAAGGAGAGAAATCCAGTTAGCTCTCCAGGGGCCTGCCTGCCGAGGCTTGGTGAGGACAATTGCATTAGGTGCTCGGGCTTCACCAAGCCAGCATGCCGGCCAGGGAAGGCCATTACCCCTGGGTGCTGCAAATCATGGCTGTGGGGGAGATGAGAGAGCCTAGCTTAGTGAAACAGGTCTTTTTCCAAAATTAAAAAAAAATTTTTTTTTTAGACTTTTGTTACAGGGCACATGCACTCGCCAGAGAGACACAGAGAGAGAAAGAAAGGAGGAAAGTGAGGAATTGCCCCTGTGGGAATGGCCATACAGCAATCCCTCCTCCAGTCTCCTGGGATCTTGGGCACACATGCACACACACCCAGAGTGTTTCTCAGTCTGCCGGGGAGGGGGCTCGAACAGTACAATACACACCTTAGATGTTGGTGATCCAGAAACCTTCAGGCGACTATGCCATTTGGCTTTCCCTGGCTCACAGATCCTCTGTGTAACTTCCTTTTCTCAAAGACCCCTACCCCACAATCCTGTCTCTGTAGGAGTGTGGTCACACTTACTTGAGAACACCCCTCAGTGGGTGGTTGTGTTCGACCAAAATGTGGGACATATTTATTCCAAGAATTCCTCTGCTGGTCCCCATGGTGTAGCTGTCCTGGCTGGTCCTTACCAGATAGGTGATCCAGAAAGGCATCCTGGGAGTTCTTTCTGCCTTGTGTCTGTGCTAGGAGGCCGAGGAACTCCCTGAACATGGCCTGGTTGGCCACAAGGGATTGGGCCAGGGATGGGTGCTCTGCCAAGGGATGCCAGCAGAATGTGAGAGCAGAATCCGGAGTATGGCTTCCTATTTCCAAAATCCTTTCTAGAGGGCTTGGGGGACTCACTACAAACGCTCGTGTAGAGTAAACCTTATCCCTGCTAAAGTAAACTGCAGACCTTTTCCAATCACCAACCTAAGAATTTCAGACTCACCCATAACCTCCACGCCTGCACTTCCAGCTGTTGCCCCTCATGCTGACTGACAGCTCCCCTGCCCCAGAACTATAGAAGACACCACCATACCTCAGCATCCTGAGAAGCGTTGCCTCTCTCGGGGTATGACACTCGAGTTTATGCTTAGGGATAAACTGCATTCATTATTACGTCTACAGAGTTGGTTCTTCCTATCAACAGAAGCTTCGCAGGGGCTGCTGTCAAGCTGCCTGCTCAACCCCTTCTAAGGCAGCTGGAACGTGAGCTGCAGAGATGCAGAGACGAGACATGGGGCAGAGCTGTGACGAGCCAGCACCTCGGGTCTCTCCGGGGCCAGCTGCAGGACTTAGGCTGGACAGTGCAGGCACTCCGAGGGGAGGCCTGGCTGCCGGGGTGCAGAATGTCCCTCAGTGCCCCCCCTTCCCCCATGACTTAAGGGTCAGGGTGCTCTCTCAACGATGGCACCGAATGCGAAAATGTAACAGTTTCGGAGAGAAAATAATATTTTTAAATATTTTTGGGTTGTCCATAAATAAATTCACTGTTCCTATTACCTAGTCTTTCCTAAATGCTCTTCCCTCACCCCAGATGCAGAGCTGAACACAGACAAGGAGGGAGCTGGGTTCTTGGGTCTTGGCTAGGCTAAGTGCCTTCCCAAGTGCTGAGGTGGAAGGTGTGTCGCAGTTTCTCAAGTTCCCACCAGTACAGAGTCTTCCAACATCTTTTTGTTTTTTTTGGTAGAGGTTTTTGTCTTAGGGCATGTGTGCCCGGGGGTGGGGGGGGCAGAGACAGTGAGAGGGAAAGTGAGAAATCACCACCTAGAGGGGTGGCCATGCCACAGTCCCCTCTCCCTTCTCCTCCCGTGACCTTGGGCATGCACACACACGTGCCCTGTGTGATTTTCAGTCCACTGGGTCTAGGATTTGAACTGTTGTTGGTCATGTGGGAGTCCAGTGACGTGACCGCTATGCCATCTGTCGGCCCTAAAACTTGCAACCTCTTATCTCCAGCTTCTTCTGGAGCCCTTGGTATGTCCTGGCTTCTCCTGTCCCACAGATGCCTCTTTGTTGGACAACCCTGGTTTTAAGGAGTTTTCTTTATATTAAGCCCAAATCTGTTTCTTCCAAATTCTGCCCTTTAGTTCTCGTTCTGGCCTCTGGGACAACACACACCCCTGGTCCACTTTACAGTCCTTCAGATGTTGGAAACGGTGCTGGCCTAGTGGTGGAGGGAGCTGGATCCCACATGGCTGACTGCGGCTCTACTCCCAGCCCTGGAGGCTTGGGAACATGCCAGGCGAATGCACATGCGTGCTCCGATCCCGATCCCGAAGGGATGGAGAAATGGAGGAGACGGGATTGCGTTGTGACCGTGCCCCGCTGGGGAGTGCTTTCTCCCTCCTTTTCTCTATCTCGCTGTCTCTTTCTGGCGAGCACACATACCCGCTGGCAATTAAAATAAATAAAAAAACATATTTGAAAACAAACACTGTCGTGTTCTTGGGCAACTCACATCCCCAGGTGAGACCTGGCCCACCACAGCCATCTCGGAGGACAGGGTTTGGGCCTCCCGGGTCGTGCACCATGCTCCCCTCGGCCCTGAACACCCATTGGCAGCTCGATTGCGTCCTCCCAGGTGGCTGTCCGTCTGTCTGCTTGCAGCCCAAGACAGACCCCCTCGCAATGCGGGTTTCTATTAAGTTTGTGGTGAGCTAAACTTCATGTATTTTCTCAAATGAAATTGTTTTTCCAGCCTGAATTTCCATAATGGGCTCCAATCAAATGATATTCCAGTATGCTCCTGTTAAATTTCCTACAGTGATGCTGATCCTGCAGGACAGCGCTGTGCGAAGCATGTAATGTGATTTGGAGGAAAGATTCAAGTCTGAATCCAAAATATTAACTCCATGATCTTGGGGAAAAGATTTACCTTCTCCGAACTTCGAGCTCCCAAAATGTAAAATGGAATGAAAGACCCATAACTCTCTTGCCCCTTTCGAGCTTCACTGTAGATTGGAAAAGAGATGTACTCATGGTCTCAGCCTCCTGTGCCACTGTGAGCCGTCACGTGGTTCTGGCCGGTGACACACTTCTGGGAGCTGGCACCCAGTCTTTTGGGGGGCACTTACCTTCCAGCTGAAAGTAGCTGTGATTGGTGGGTCCTTCCTCTTTACTCCCTGCTGAGATGGCTGGAGCTGCAGCAGTGGCTTTGTGACCATGGGGCAAGACAAGAGAATTACAGAGATGCTATTTTCTTTTTTTAAATTTTTTTAAGAATTATTTTATTTATTTGTTTATTTATTTTAATTTGACCAGAGAGAGACACAGAGAGGGAGAGAGGAAAAGTGAAAAAGCAAGCCACCATGTCTGGGACTTGAACCGTGATCAGCCACGTGGGAGTGTCCAGCACCTTAACCACCATGCCACTTGCTGGTCCCACAGAGATGCCATTTTCAACTGCGCAGATCTGCTAAATCAACACCTATGAACTCTATGTAGCCTGTAGACTTACTACAGGAGAGAAAAAACTCTGTTAGTTCAAGTGGCCAAACATGCTTAACTTATTCGGTTGACTTTGAAGTACTGTGGTAAGGGTCACAGGCTGTTAAATGTATGATATGGATTGATTGATTTCATTTAATTTTTTATTCCTGTTGAGACACAACTTGGATGTCTATCTATTGTTCCAGTCCATGAGATCTATTTGAACTGTCACCCAAAAGATGGATACTGGAAAATCTAGAATATTTAATAATGCTAGAAGTTATCATTTAAAACATTGACCAGGATTGGGCAAAGGGGGACTTCATAGCCCACTGATAAGAGATCTTCCCCCTTGCACAGCTGTGTTTGCCCAGCTAGAGATGCCTGATTCGCTGTGATTTCCCTCAGACTTCTCCATTGGTGCCTGGGACACTTGTGAGGTGCCCTAGTCTAACATTCCGAGAGACTTGAATTCGCTGTACTCCTAGAAAGACAACTGCGGTATGGAGTGAGTCCTGGGATACCGGCAGGGGCTGGGCCCAACCTCACGCCGTTTACTTCCACCCGGAAGTTCCAGAAGCTCCAGGTCATGGAGAACTGGGTGATTTCATGGAGTTAGGGAGTTCGTGGGTTCTTTTTTGGGGGGAGAGGTTTTTGCTATAGGGTGCGTGCACTCACCAGAGAGAGAGACAGAGAGACAGAAAGCAAGAAATCACTGGGGGGATGGCCACGTCGCAATCCCTTCTCCTCCATTCTCCTCAAGGGACCTTGGGCACACAAGCACACGCACCCAGCGAGTTTAAGCCACCGGGTCCAGGACTCTAACCGTGGTTGACTGCATGAGAGTCCAGCAGTGTAGACATGACGTCAACTGCTGGTCCCGGGAGTTGGTGGGTTCTAAAGCACTTCTGGTCCTTGAGGGTGCTGAGGGAAGCCATAACCTCTTACCATCCAGCCATCTCTGTTCTGTTGCCCCTGGGCTGCCTTTCTTGGCTGAGCTGAGAGGCTGACACGTCCAGCCCTGGTCCTGTTATGCTCAGGGAGATTCCTTCTGGACCCGAGGTGCTGCCCGGGACCTAACACTGCCCCAGGGGCTTCGCTCCCAAAGCCCTTAGGTCTCGAGCGGCAGGCGCCCAGCTTCAACCACAGAGCTAACCGCACATGTCTGTCCTGATCCAGGGGACGGATCAGCTGGCACCGTCTGGGGTGGCAGGCAGCTCTCGACGGCCCCGCAGCCTGCGGTCAGAGGGTAGCCAAGTCTTTACTCCATGCACCCTGCATGCTCCCTGCCCCGCCTGCTGACTGGACAGGGTGGGTATTTGACTGAAGCTGGGTCGCGTTTTCACTCTTAGACTTCTGAAGAGTGAATGGAGGTCATCCCTCTGTGTAAGCTTGGGAGTTGAGGGCGGCTTTTCCTCCATCCTACGAGGACTGAGTAGCAGAGAAAATTGACCTCCTAGAGAGCATTCAAAGTGGACTGCTGCAGGGGTTCCTGGCCCATGGTTCTAGAACCTTCCCAAGGTTTTTTTTTTTTTTTTTTTTAAGAGGTTTTTTGCTATAGGGTGCGTGCGCTCGCCAGACAGACAGAGAGAGACAGAGAGACAGAAAGCGAGAAATCACCCCCCAGGGGGGATGGTCACGCCACAATCCCTTCTCCTCCATTCTCCTCTCGGGATCTTGGGTATGCACGCACACGCACCCGGCGTGAGTTTAAGCCACCGGGTCCGGGACTCGAACCGCGGTCGACTACGTGGGAGTCCAGTGCATAGCCATTACGCTAACTGCTGGTCCTGAACCTTCCCAAGCTTCACTGTTCCCACTCTCGGGTTTCCTGAGACACCACCGTGTTGTTAGTAACTTGGTCACATACGCTGGCCCATTCCCCATCATGTACACCACACAGGGGACAGGGCATGACCTGCGGAGTCCTGGGGTAGGGCTATGGGGCTGATCTTCACACACAGCAGTGGGCTTTGGGTGGGACCTGCTCTTCCCGGAGGAGCGGGCAGTCACAGCAGGGCTGAGACTGGTGTGCACCACCCCCTGCGTCCTGAGCCAGTGACCTGATGCCATGGTCCCACCTTGTTCTCGTCTCCCCACCGCATCCATCTGTTCATCCGACAGCCTGCAGACACAGTAGTCTTATCTTCTAAAATTTGCTGTAGGGTGCTCGCCCTTGCCATGGAGAGAAACGGAGAAAGAATGAGGAGTCAGCCCGCAGTGGAGACAGCCACACTGTGACCTCTCCTCCGTCCTCCTCTCCGGATCTTGGCACACACACACCCGGTGCAATTTTTAAGCCACTGGGTCTGGAACGTGAACTGCAGTCGGGCACATGGGATCCAGCTGCATTCAGCTCCGTGCCACCTGCTAGCCCCGAGGCAGTAATCTTACAGAGCCCGCTGCCAGCTCCGATGGAGGTGTAAGCTCTAATGCTGAATGAGGGAGCTGGGCAGTGGGGAGGCTATGATGACCCACGAGCCCACAATGACCCGTGAGGGTGGTCCACATGGGAAAGCCTGGGTCTGCGTCCTGAGACCTCCCTGTCCGTGCTGGGTGAGCACGTGCCCGTCCCGGCTGGCAGAGGTGGGGGGTAGATTGTGGCGCGAGGACTCTGTGCTGGCCATCTGACTCTCACGGAATAAATGTATAAACTATGGAAATCCCTTTATAGAGGTATCTTTTTAAAAAATATTTTAATTAGATTTTATTTATTATTTTAATTCTTATTTATTTATATTTTTAATTTGACCAGTGACAGAGAAAGTGAGAAGGAAAGTGAGAAAGCAAGCCCCCGGTCCAGGACTTGAACCACAGTGGGCCACATGGGAGTCCAGCACCTTAACCACTTGCTGGCCCCAATATATATATGCATATTTTAGTGCTTCTGATTCTCTGATTAAACCCTGACAGTTACACACTCGTTTATTTTTTCAACCAACCAAAATTAATTGATCAAAAATATTGGGCAGGGCTGCCCCCATAACCTAGCATAGGGGGCTGGACCGCACATGACCAAACACGTAGTGTGACTCCCAGCCCAGGAGACTTGAAAAACATGCCAGGGAGACCTGCAGATGGTGTAGTGGCTATGTCACTGGACTCCCACGTAGTCAACCACGGTTTGAGTCCTGGACCTGGTGGCTTAAAACTCATGCCCGCATGTGTGTGCATGCCCAAGATCCTGAGAGAATGGGATGGCCATGCCCCCTGTGGGGGGGGTTAATTTCTCACTTTCTGCCTCTTTGGTGAGCACACATGCCCTACAGCAAAATTCCCTCTTTAAAAAAATAAAAGAGGAACTAGTAGTTAGCGTAATGGCTGTTGCTGGACTCCCACATACATAGCCACCATGGTTCGAGTCTTGGGCCTGGTGGCTTAAATTCACACCAGGTGCATGTGCTTGTGTGCTCAGGAGTCTGAGAGGAGAGTGGAGGAGAAGGGATTGCAGCGTGGCCCTCTCCCCTGGGGGGTGATTTCTCGCTTTCTGTCTTTCTGTCTCTCTGTCTTTCTGGCAAGAGCATGCGCCCTATAGCAAACACCTCTAAGAAAAAAAAAAGAAAATAGAAAAGAAAAAGAAAAACGTGCCAGGCACATGTGGGTGCATGCCTAAAATCTGGACAGATTGGAGAGATGGAGGAGAAAAAAGGATTGTCATGACCATGCCCCATTGGGGGGTGCTCTCTCCAACCCCCCGTCTCTGTGGTGAGTCCAAGTGCCCTCTGGCAAGTTGAAAAAAGACGCCTACTATGCACCAGACACCAAGTTCTAGGCTGGAAGCACAGCAGTTATAAACAAGCTCTCCTCCATCATGGAGCCCCTCACTGCTCCGTCTCTAAGATGGAGCACACGGATGGTTCCAGTTGGCTCTTCTATCAATGATCAAGTGACCTTGCGTCGAAATCCCTGAACCCTGGGCCAGCCAGGGGCATGACGGTTAAGGAGTTGGATCCTACATGGCTGACTGCATGGTTTGAGTCTTGGACTATGCAGATTGAAAAACACAACAGGCACATGTATGTGAGTACCCAAAATCCTGAGAGGAGAATGGAGAAGGAACCGCGGCATGATCATTCCACTGGGAGGTGGTATTTTCTCACTTGCCTTCTAGAAAAGAAATTTCTAGATGGTTGTATTTTTATGTGAACTTTAGTGCAGCCACATACTGTTTTTTTTTTTTTTTTTTTCTTTTTTAAAGAGATGTTTTGCTCTAGGGTGCATATGCTCGGCTGGAGAGACAGAGAGAGATGGAGAGACAGAAAGTGAGAAATCACCCCCCAGAAGGGATGACCATGCTACAACCCCTTCTCCTCCATACTCCTCTTGGGATTTTGGGCACTCGTGTACATATGCATTTTAAAAAGAATTATTTTTACTATTATTTTTTAATTGGACCATAGAGACAGAATGAGAAAGAGAAAGTGAGAAAGCAAGCCGCCAGGACTGGGACTTGTACAACAGTTGTGGGAGTCCAGTGTTAACCACCATGCTCTCTGTCTGCCCAATACATACTGTTGTTTTTGTTTTGTTTGTTTTTAAAGAGGTTTTTTCCTTAGGTTGCACGCATTCACCAGAGAGAGACAGAGACAGTGAGAAGGAAAATGGAAATTACCTCCTAGAGGGCACGGCCATGCTGCAATCCCTTCTCCCCTATTCTCCGCCCAGGATCTTAGGCATGCATGCATATGCACCCGGCGTGATTTCAAGTCACTGGGTCTGGGACTCGAACCATGGTTGACCGTGTGAGAGTCCAGCAACATAACCACTATGCCATCTGCTGGCCTCATACTGTTTATTATTTATCCAAGTTTATTATTATTATTATTGCTATAGCACACATGAATTCACCAGAGAGAGGCAGACAGAGAGAATGAGAACAAGAAAGACAGTGAGAAAGCAAGCCACCAGGTCCGGGACTTGAAGCATGGTTGGCCATGTGGGAGTCCAGAGCCTTAACCACCATACCACCTGTTGGCT
Organism: Tupaia belangeri chinensis; assembly: GCF_000334495.1. Classification (NCBI taxonomy): domain Eukaryota; kingdom Metazoa; phylum Chordata; class Mammalia; order Scandentia; family Tupaiidae; genus Tupaia; species Tupaia belangeri. The sequence goes on from NW_006208857.1 coordinate 1,236,813, forward strand.
GCCCCATACTGCTTTTTAAGACCATGTTTCATCACTAATTTCCCAAAGTTAAAAAAACAAACAAACAAACAAACAAAACCCTGAATCCTTCCTTGTCTCAATTGCTTCACTAGGAGAGCAGGTGGCCCAAGCTTCCGAGCTGCTTCTGATGTAAACACAGTTGGAGTAAACGGCGGTTGAAAGGCACTTACAAACTAGCTCATGGGCCAGTCTGTGGCATGGAGGTTAGGGCACCCCAAGCCCACATGGCTGACTACGGGGTGGGAACACTGGACTTGGTGGCTTGAGAAACATGTTGGGCGTGTGTACGTGTGTTCCCAAAATCCCCGAAGGAAGGAGAGATGGAGAAGGGAGGACTGAGGCATGGCCGCATTCTATGGGAGGCTATTCCCCCCACCCCTGTGGAATGCAGGTGCCTACTGGCAAATTGAGAAAGAAAACCAAAAAGAATCCCATAAAACTAGCTCTTAAAGGAAGCAAAACCCAAAAACCCATCCAGGATATTGTCATAATCTTTTATTATGTATCAAATTGTCTTCAATATAAGTTACAACCTGATTAAACTTGATAGACATTTCTATCTATTTAAAGACAAAAAAAATTCTCTTTTATGTACAATATGTCTAGAGCCTAGCAAATATAGTACCTTTCATGGCAGGATTTCTGCTTAACATAACAAGCAAAAATAAACAACCGAATAAAATATATAAACTAAAGCAAACCAACCCCTCCCCCCCATTCAACTACAAATATCAATGTTGAGTGAAGCATTAAAAAGACAAACATAAGGTAACTTTATCTCTGGTTTAGAAATGCGGAATGAATACTAAAGTTAGTGGCGAAACAACGAAAACACCCATCGATCTTCGGGGGTCAGGCTTCCTGCTCAGGGACGTAGGCTGACTCTAGACCATCTCGCGGCTCCTGCGGATCGCACAGCACAGGATCATGCTGAAGATCATGCCGAATATCTAGAAGGCAGGAAGGCGGGTGAGGGGAAGGGGGCATCAGTCACTTGGTCAACACGACAAGAACGGTGTTCACAGAGGGAGGCGTAAGACTCGATGCTCTGCAAGGCCGACCCACACGGGAGGGTTTCCGGTTCATGTCTGGAGACCTCCCCGAGTATGCCAGGCACATGCCCACGGCCCGGACTGGCTGGAGCTGGGGGTGGATCGTAGCACCAAGACTGTGTTGGGGTGCTATCACTCTTTCTCTCCCTTGTTCACAGAAAACGTAAGTGGTGGAGCCAGTAGGTGGCCTAGTGGCTAAGGAGCTGGACTCTCATATGGCTGACCACAGTGTGAGCTGGACCCGGCAGCCTGGAAATCATGGCGGGTGCACAGGAATGAGTGCCTAAAATTCCGAGAATGGAGGAGAAGGGACTGTGGCATGGGCATGCCCCTGGGGGGTGATTTCTCACTTTCTCTCGCTCTCTGTCTCTCTCCAGTGAGTGCACACACTCTATGGCAAAAACTTAAAAAAAAAGTAAATAAAAAGAAAGAAATGGATAAACTTAAAAAAAAAAAAAAAAAAGGAAAGAAAAAGGAAAAAGAAAGAAGAATGGCACCACGAGGCCAAATGAGCGAAAAGGTTCTGCAGCAGGAGAGGGGTGGGCTAGGGGACGGGCTCGTGGGGTTCTGAGTGGACAGTCGCTGATAGGAGCTCCACAAACACCTTTCCTGGGGAACTTTCCAGGTGAGCCAAGGAGGCTGCAGTTAAATTTAGAGCTCAAGTTCCAGAAGTTCCAATAGCCCGCCCACCTGGGGTGTGTGTGAAAGGCACTGCTGTCTTACTGAAAGCTGCCTGGACTTTCTTAGCTGCAGATGAGGGCACAGAGGGTCAGGGGAGGGGCAGAGGCGGGGATTTCTGAGCGCCAGGCCATCCCAGCGAGGGCTGGGTCCCCTGTGAGTTCTCATCACTCCCTCAGGGAGTCTGGCTGGCCCTGGATGGTCTTTAGGGGCTGGTCAGCAAGTGAGTGGATTATTCAGTTTCCAGTCTTCCTCTGGCTGCCCGTCTCTGGGCGCCTTTCAGAGCACAGGAAGGGATGAGACAGGTAGCCCCTCATCAACTCCCCACTTTCTTTCTTTTTTTTTTTTTTTGAGAGGTTTTTGCTATAGGGCGCGTGTGCTCGCTAGAAAGACAGGGAGCAACAGAGAGACAGAAAGCGAGAAATCTCTCCCCAGGGGGGATGGCTACATCGCAATCCCTTCTCCTCCATTCTCCTCTCGGGATTTTGGGCACGCACACACACGCACCTGGCGTGAGTTTAAGCCACCAGGTCCGGGATGCGAACCGTGGTTGACTACATGGGAGTCCAGCGACATAGCCATTACGCTAACTGCTGGTCCCTCTCATGAACCCACTTTCTCGAGGCGCAGGAAAGCAGGGTTATAATCTGGAGATCATCCCAGAAATCTAAAGCCTGGTGGCCTTCCTGCTCCTTGGTGTGAGGTGCGTGGCACAGCAGCAGCGGTATCCCCTGACACTCAGCCTAACCTCAATGCCGAGGGAACCTTCTAGAGACACACACACAGCTCGAATCTCGGATTCTTCACTCATGAGCCGAGAGGCTACTCAACCCTCCTGTTTCTCCATCTCCTAGTCACACAGTGGGAATTCTACGGCCCCTGTGGCCTTGCAGGTAAGGAGAGGGTCAAATGAGCCGATAACCGTGCGGCACCGAAAACAGCACCTGCCGGGACCACTGCTCAGCACACGCTCAGACTGTCCCCTCCCCGGACCCCTGACTCACCATCACCACGGCGATGCCGATGCCCACGGCGCCGATGATGTGGAATTTGTTGTGGAAGACTTCTTTGATGGCTTCAGGGCAGGACTTAGGGAGGCAAGCCAAGACTGGGTTACACGGATCCCCACTGCAGGGAAGCCTCCCTCCCACAGCACCTGGCTCACAGGGGCACTGGAGGCCAGAGGGTGGGCTGGGGAAGGGACATCCAGCTAGGAGGATGGCCGTGGGAGCCCAGAGAGATGGCAGGTGGGTCCCCCCAGGGAAGGGAGAGGGACAGGCCCCGCGGAGGCCTACGCTGGACATGGCTGTAGGGTTGCTTGTTTTTATTCCGGAGTGCGGACGGTAACTCCTGCTCACCCACGGTCATGACCCAGGTACAAACTCTAACAGCAGGAGTCCCAGCTCAGAAGTGTGCTGGGCTTGGTTGGTGCTCGGTGCTCGGCTTGGGGTGGCCAGACTATAGCAGGGAGCTATCATGCCTTGTCAGTTTCCTGGAGGGGCTGTTTTGCTGCCCCTGAGGAAGCGGGGCCCGGGGTAGGCGAGAGTGAGGGGTACCCCAGGCCCTTCCCAGATGGGGAGGGGGTTTCTGAAGCACTCAGACTGCTCTTTCTGGAACAAGATGGCCAAGTTCACGTCCCCTCCTGTGGGATCTGCCCATTGCAAGCAGGCAGGGGCGCCAGTCTCGCGCTTACCCGCAACGCGAGGCCTTCTAATACTTCCTTTTGGGGGCAGATGTCCGAGATGAACTGTTCCACGCCTCCAGCTACCCCACAGCAGTTCAGCTGCAGAGACGAGGCAGGGAGAGAGAGAGACGGGCAAGAATGCTAGGTAAACAGCACGCTAACGTGGAACCACCCACGCCTGTATGCACACGCGCCCTGACGCAGGCCCGGGTGCCGCGTCTTTGCAGATGCCGTACCGCGTAGTGGATGGCCTTCAGCGTCTCCCGCTGGGGCTCGTCCTTGTTTTTCAGCTTGTTGTAGGTGTCCCTGTAGAACTCCTGCAGATCTTTAATCACCTGCGAAGAACAGGCGAGAAGTAGCAGAGGCAGTTTTCCCCGCCAGCTCCTTCGGGAGCCAGTGTCAGCTGGCCCGCCTTGCTCGCCCTCCTCCCCAAACCTCATGCTCAAGAGCATCAGCGAGCAGACCACAGCCGGGCGTACCGCCATGCCCGGGGCCTCGGGGCGTGCCTCACCCTCTAGAACTCCCCAGGCTTTCCCTCCCTCTTGTTCCCTTGCAGTCCCTTCAGTCCCACTTGGTGCCGTCCTGCCTATTAACTAGACTGGCCCTCCTCGATCTGAACACAATCCTGCCCTGGCCTGGCTCTTCGCTCAGACTGCCACCTCCTTTTCCCTTCCCCTCGGCGTGGCTCACGGCAAATCACGAACCCTCTGTGCACATGGGCGTCAGCACATGTAGTGCAGGAGTACCACACTGAACAGTTCCTGCGTCTAAGTGACCGTGAAGACTTAAGGGAGGTATGTTGAGCCTGGCCTGGTGGCACAGTGGATAGCAAACTGAACCGCAGGGCTGGAAGCCACACGGCTGACTGTGGGTTCGGATCCCTGGGTTGGCCAGAGATGGCGCTGGCTGTGTGAATGTGTGCCCAAGATGCCGATGAACGGGGGGGCTGTGAGAAGGGTGACTGGGCCCCGGGAGGCCTGTCGAGGGCACCCCCACCTTGTGCACATGCACGCGCTCTCTATGGTGGGTAAAAGGGCTTTCAAGTTGATGCTGGTGTTCGGGCTTTGCATTCTTCTCCAGAGTCGCCGTGGGAGCAGTCAGCTCCTGTGTGGTTGCAGGGGATACAGGAACACCCTCCTCCCCAGGGTGCGCCCCATCTCTATCCCCGGGGCCTTCAACCGTGTTTAAGGAACTGATCAAGATCATGGCTTTTTCCTTCTGCACCTTTCCAACACCTTTCATAATTATCTCTTCCTATTTCTATGGTGGGAGCTTTTACTGCTTTTCTGTTTTTAAGGGCCCTGTATCCAGTTTCTTTCTTTCTTTCTTTTTTTGGAGAGATTTTTGCTATAGGGCGCATGCACTTGCCAGACAGACAGAGAGAGACATAGAGACAGAAAGCGAGAAATCACCCCTCCAGGGGAGATGGCCATGCCACAATCCCTTCTCTTCCATTCTCCTCTCGGGATCTTGGGCACGCACGCACAGGCGCCCGGCGTGAGTTTTAAGCCACCGGGTCTGGGACGCGAACCACGGTCGACTACGTGGGAGTCCAGCGACACAGCCATTACGCTAATTGCTGGTTCCCCAGTTTCTCATCAGTGCTTAGGAAAATGGCCGCGCCTAGGCCCAAACTCTTCAGAGCTCACACTTCCTTTCCCCACCTCCCACCTCCCCAACCTGCCTTCTGAGACCCTCTTCTATTCAAGGTTTAGGTCAATGCTCCCTTCTCCATAATGCAAGAGATTCCCTTTCTCCACCTCACCTTTTGAAATCCCACATCCTGGGGGCAACTGGTGGTGTGGTGGTTAGGGCACGGGACTCCCACATGGCTGACTGGGGTTCGAGTCCCAGACCTGGCAGCTTACTTTCTTACTTCCCCTCCTCTCTTTCTCTCTCTGGTGAATACGTGGGCCCTATAGCAAACTAAAAACTAAATAATAGGGACCAGCAGTTGGTGTAATAGCTATGTTGCTGGACTCCCACACAGTTGACTGTGGTTTGAGTCCTGGACCCGGCGGCTTAAACTCACGCCAGGCACATGTGCGTGCGTGCCCAAGATCCTGAGAGGAGAATCGAGGAGAAGGGATTGTGGTGTGGCCATCCCCCCTGGGGGGGTGATTTCTCGCTTTCTGTCTCTCTGTCTCTCTCTGTCTTTCTGGAGAGCGCATGCACCCTATAGCAAAAACCTCTTCAAAACAAAACAAAACAAAACAAAACAAAACAACCTAAACAATAATAATAAGTTAAAATAAATAATTACTAAAAAACAAAACAAAACAAAAAAACGCATCCCTTGCGTGGGCATGTCTTTCTCCTATACCAGGTGGCCAAATCTCAGGAGGGGGCCACACCCTGTACCCGCGGACCCTGTGCAGGGCCGGGTGTACACATGGCTCACGGTGTCCCTGGGACTCGTGGTCACAGATCGGGGTTGGAGTGAGGATGCTGGCCCACAGAAGGCCCTTCCCAGGAGCTGGAAGAGCTACTGGGGCGTGGGCCGACAGCACAGACCGTGGAGGGTTCTGAACACCTGTGTGCCAGGTCCACAGCTGTCCAAGCACCGCCCAGGGAGTGTGGGGCTCCCACTCCCCGCCGTGGAAGTGCACGCCCAGATGGCACGTGTGGACGTGGTGAAACGAGAGGCACGTCCGTGAGGAGGCTGAGATGCCCAGCCAGGACCCGTCCCACCCTCGTCCCCCACACTCAGATTGCTGCGGGACCTGGGAGACCCGCTGGGTGAACTTACCTCGTCTTTGTGGGAATACCCCCAGATGGCCGCAGCTATCTCAATGGCAAATATCACCAAGAGGAAGCCGAAGAACTGGAAGGCAAAGCAGGGTGGTGAGGCGCGATGCCCGCCGACCGGGCAGAGAACGCACAGCGCCTTTGGAACAAGGAGGACTGACGGCTCCCTGGGGACTGGGCACCGGGGCCACAAAAGAATGGGCTGGGAGGGCGGGGAGAGGTCCACAGAATCAGGGAGGTCAGGCCAGGGCCAGGAGTGACGGTGCCCACTCAGGAAGGAGGAAAGTGCTGGGCACGGCCGACGCCCAGGTTGGTACTCATAAAACGTTACAGGGTCATCGAGCTCTGAAATGCCAACGGCCTTCCACAGCTACGACAGACGGAGGGCGAGAGAGTGACCACACTCGAGTCTGGGGGAAGAGTAGCACGTTTGGAAGACAAAGAGAAGGCAAAGGTACCTGTGGGTTCAGAGAGAAAAAGCAAACGTGGTCCTCAAGAAAGGGAAAGACAAAGTCCTGGCATTTAGCTGCCTAAGGGGAGTGACAAGAGAGGCTCCAGACAGGACTGCCCCCATCCCTGAGGGCAGGGAGCCGGGCTGGGGTGAGGAACCGGGGGG
>NW_006208857.1:1244521-1265888 GCF_000334495.1 Tupaia belangeri chinensis
GGGCTAGGAGTCCAGTGGCTGTGGGGAACCGCAAAGGGCTACTTACCAATCCCAGCATGCACTGAGACTCCTGCACAGCGCCGCAGCAGCCCAGGAAGCCGACCAGCATCATGAGGGCCCCGGCCCCGATCAGAATGTAGACCCCTGCAGGAGCACAGCAGGGAGGAGGCTCGCGTGGGGACCACCAGGGCCCGGGCAGCTGCTGCAACTCCTTTTCTCTGCACGACTCCGCCTTCCCCATTCTTACCGCCCCCATCTCAGAAAGAAGTTCCCTTCCTTAAACAATGGGGTGGGGGCTAACAGTGGCACAGCAGTACATGTGGTGCTCTGCGAGGCCGGCCAACATGAGAGGGTTTCCGGTTCAAGTCCGGAGAGCTCCTCAAGTATGAGGCACATGTGTGCCATGGCCCAGGGCTGGTTGTGGGGTGGAGGGGATTGGGGCACGAGGACCCCATTAGCACTCTCTTTCTCTCGTGGGAAAGAAAGAAATGAAAGCAAAACAAAACAGAACCCCAAATCTGCCCGCTCTGCCCCTGCTCCCATCTACTTTCCACCTGCCCGTCTTCAGGCCTGCCTTGTCAGGCCTCCTCTCCTGATCATCAGCCAAGCCCTTGTCTAGGACAGGAACATCAGTGGGAACCCCCAGGACGGCTCCAGCCTGCAAGCTGTTTCCAGAGAGATGGATCCACTCAAGCTAGTTAACGTGGACCCCTAAACCCAGGCCAACTTTCTGGGACTCTGTGAGCCTGGCAGGGTGCCCTCACAGAGGATGCTATCAGAGCTTCCAGCAGCGAGAGGCTGTGCATACCGGACATGCCGGCCCCAGGACAACCACCTCTGCCTGATGCCCAGGAGAGATGCCTCCGGGCCACTGCCGGGTCACACCTGTGGTTAGCGACGCCCCAGGGCACTTGCTGGCAGCGGCCCGAGCACCACGTTCTAATGCAAAGGACACAGACCCGGGGTCAGAAGACCCTTGTGCTGGTCCCAACACTGCTACTGGTGAGGCCTCTCTGGATCTCAATTTCCCTATAGGTAAGGTTAAAGAGGGTGGCTGCTAGAAAATTCCAAAAGATCCTTTTAGCCTACAAGAGACCCGATAGTCATAAGAGCTAAAAGTGAAAGAGCGGGAGTCTATGACATGTGCCCCCAACACACAGCAGCATCCATGAGGAGAACTCTCGGCAGGTGGCAAGTGACTTCACTGTCCCCCCTCTGCACCCTCAGGAGGGCTGAGGCTTTGCAGCCAACAAGCCATGCTCTGGGCCCGCAGCTGAGCTCTGGGTAGCACAGACAGAGCACACACAGGAGCGTTTGTGCCTCCCCGTCCCCACATCTGTCGTGATGTCAGGTCACGTGGCCCTCCTGGCAGAGCCCACGCGGCATGAATACGGGCATTGTTCCCGTGCACGCCCAGCCCAGACTGGGCAAGGGGACAGATGCATCTTGTCCTCGAGTCCAGTCCCAACCTCCTAGGCGGTCAGATACTGTGTCCGCAGGCTGGCCTCGGGAGGCAGGGTGGCCCCATGCATGGGCACTGGGGAAGAGGGGCCGCCTCGCTTAGTCCTCTGCTCTAACATGGGGCCACCAGCAGGCCGAGGCAGAAGATGGCTCCGGTGTCTCCCCACCTCCCTAGGACAAGACAACGAAGGATGAGGCCACTCCTTTGAGCACCAGGGCAGGGGCTCAGCAAATAGCAGGCATGAAGAGGTCAAAAGGATTTACGAGCACACGGAATAGGGCCGAGTGGGATTGAACAGACAGGCGTGTTTTCGTCAAGTCCAGATCCCAGTTCATAGGCCCAGCGACCCAGGCAGAAGCCCGGGGAGTCAGGGCAGCAGCAAGCAAGCTGTTCCTGGAAAAAGCATTTCCCCAGCAGAAAGGGCACACATTCTCATAGTGGGCCCCTTGGTTAATATTAAACATTCATCCGAGAGTTCGGCAGAGGCTCATTTAACGACAGAGGGTCACTGGCTTTCAATCTTGCTCCGACAGCTGCCTATCTGCTCCAGCTGGGGTGAGACCCCCCTCTACCTCCCTCGCAGCAGTCTGTGGGGATCTTAGCAGAGCCACCAGGCTACACAGCAGCTCCAGGGGCCCCCTGGAAGTCTGGAATCCCAGCAGGGCTCAGGCTGTGTTTTTAAAGAGCCAGCAGAACTTCTCTTTGGGAAGGCGACTCACCCTCACAGTCCACGCCCCAAGCTTGTTAGCAAAGGCTGCTGCTGATAAATGACAAAGTGTTCCCCTTTATAAAACGAGTGAATGTTAGCTTTCTGTCTGGCTCATGGAAAAAGTGATTGGTCACAGGGCCTCCCCTAGGATTACCGTGTTCATTTGCTCAAGGGCTGTTTATTCTGCCCTTTCTCAGGCTGACACGCATGCTAGCGTGTCCGGTCCAAGCAACGAGGCGTTCTCCTCCACCTGTCGGTCAGGGCTCTGGGCTTAGGCAGGGAGAGGACGCCTCATCTGTCACCACCCCAGCCCCATTTTCCAAACAGCACCCGTGGACAGCAGAATCAGGCAGTCTCTGGCCTCCACTTGCTCCTAACTGTTTATAACTTCCAAGTCGCTCCGCCAGGAGTTCCCAGGACCTAACTTCCCCCACAACGGCCCTCTTGGTTCTTCTCCCCCCCATGGATGGCTGTGCTCACAGGTAACAGGATGGTGGAATTCCACGAGCCTCAGAGAAGTGCTGCAGGTCAGCTGTGCATACGGGATGGGGAAAATGAGGCTCAGGGGGACAAACTGCCCCCAGCCACAAGCCAGAGTGAAAATGCTGGCTTGCTGAGGCCAAGTGCCGGGGGTCCTGAAAGTCACCAGGTACCTGGTCATGATTCGGGAGAGCAGCTACGAGGCACGGACACTCATGGCTCTGCGGGGAGCCCCTAGAGGCCATCGTTCCGTGGCTGTGGTGCTGGAAGGACAGCAAGGAGTTAAGAAGAGCCGGTGGCCTGGGACCAAGAAAACCAAGTTCCCCAACATGTTTGCAGCCTGGGATTACAAACACTGTGATGGGTGAGTCTCCCAGGGCCACGGATTGGAGAGAAGGCCCATATAAGGTTGTCGGCTGCTCTGGACTCACGAGCAACTGTTGTGGATGCTGGAAAGTTCTTTCCTCGCTTGCTTCTTGGCCTGGTTATGCAGTCTGTAAGCTGTAAGAGACCCTAGTGGAGCAAAGGCACCCTGGCTCCTTTCTTGAAGAGTCAGCCGCATGGCCGGGCGGGACTGTGGGAGGCCCTGGACCGTGCAAGTGCCCCCATCACGGGGCAGCCACCCCATGGTGTCAGAGGAGCAGCAGCCAGTGTGTGGCTGGCATGCTAAGCTCATCCACCGGGTCTCGGGGCCAGCAGATGGTGTAACGGTTACATCGCTGGACTCCCACATAGTTGACCATGGTTTGAGTCCTGGACCCGGGAGCTTAAACTCACGCCGGGCGCATGTGCGTGCCTAAGATCCTGAGAGGAGAACGGAGGAGAAGGGACTGCAGCATGGTCATCCCCCCTGGAGGTGATTTCTCGCTTTCTGTCTGCCTCTCTCTCTCTCTCTGTCTTTCTGGTGAGTGCACATGCCCTATAGCAAAAAAACTCTCTCTCTAAAAAAAATAAAATAAAATAAAATAAAAAAGGGCAGGTCTCAGCGCAGTAGGGCAGTAAGTCTCCCTGACTCTCTGCCCGCGGACGACAATTATTCACCTTCCCAAAATGGGCAGTGACAATGTGGGGCCAGCCGGACCCAGCGGCTGCTCAGCATGCCGGTGTTCCAGGGTCCTCGCGCCACCCTGTGCTCTGGGTGTCTGTGAGCACGCCCATGCCTGCATAGCGAGCTCTTTCCCCAGAAGGGGTCCAGCTGCAAGGACCCACGTTCCTCTGGTCCAGTCGCTCTCCTGGGCACTTTGAACTGCCTGGGGGCCTGTAGTGACCTGCAGATCTGAGTCCTGTGAGGTTCCAAGAGGCAGGCACCGACTCCTCCAGCCGCAGGCTCACCGCTCTCCCGCCACTTCGCATGGCTTCCCACTCGCCACCTGCTGGCGAGAGCCCTGACAGGGCTTCTGTCCCCGACTGCAATCTGAGTGAGGTCAGAGGCTGAGAGCACCGCCAGGCCCTCTGGCAGGGACTGTTCGGCCAGCGTGGACCTTCTCTCCTCCCACAGCCCAGCGTGTACAACGCAGGAAGCAGCGTTCGCAGGCTGGGCTCTAAACGGGGATGCGCCTGCGGATGGTATTTACCCTCTCCGGGCCTCAGTTCTTCCCTCCGTGAAACGGGAATCCACGCTCCTTGCGGAGGCACAAAGATGGAATTGTACAACGGTGCAGACAACGAGCACATCCAAAGAACAGGTTCGACATGAATGGCGCCTCCTTCCTGGTGCCACCTACTTAGCAAAGAGCGCCTTCCCCACGCCTAAGCACACAGCCTCGGGTCGCTAACCACAGGCTATGTCCCGACAGGTGCGGCGTCACTGTCGTCTGAGCATCACTGAGCGCCGGCACGAACTTGCCACAGGCCCAGGGGCACGGGAGCATCCTGGGGGACTACCCGATACGTGGCCCACCCTTGGCAGGAAAGCCGGCGTGCACCGATTGTGTGCAAACTTAGCCAGAGTTCCAGAGAGCAAAAAGAAAAACCGGGGTTGTGTTAGGAAAGGGCAGAGCAATGGGAGGACTGAGTGTGCATTCTGGGAGACGCACCAGGAGGCCATGGGGCTCTTGCTTGGGAAACTTAGCCACAAACAGGGCTTGCTCCTGTGGGCAGGGCATGGAGGGGAAAGGGTCTCCCTTGGGCAGCCTGCCCTCCTACATCCTCCCCGTTGGGCCCCCACTCCTCCTGCTCTGCAGGGTGGCATTCCAAGCCTGCCACTGACTCACAAAAATGCTCCGTTGCTAAAACAAGTCAGGGTGCTATGGAAACTCGTTCCCTAAAAGCTCGGTGTGGAGTGTGTGTGTGCGTGCGTGTGCATGTGTGTGTGTGTGTTTAGTTCTTAAAAACAACATACCTTGTGCTTTTCTTTCCCTCACTCCTTTCTGACAATAGGGAGAAGCGTACTAAAAAGCCAGCTAACAAAAACAAAAGGCACTGAGAACAAGAAACTACACGCAGGGTTAGAGTTAGGGACCCGGCTCTACACAAGTGAAGGGGCTGGTTTCAAAGCCCCTCTCCTGGCCTTCCTTCCCGGTGCCAGCCTGGCCTGGGGCAGGCCAGGGGTACGGCGGGGGAGGCCGGGAAAGTGGGGATGGGCTGCCTTCTCCCTGAAGGCCCCGGAGATAACCCTCAGCAGTCAGGCTGGTTTCTCTGACTTTTGCAAAAATAACTTTTTGGTGGCTGGAAAGGAAATGACCAAACTTACACACTGAGCCTGATGACATGACAGCGCCATCCTAAAAATAGGGGGCTGCTTTTGTTTCTCGCAAATGAAATGTCTCCTCCTCCCAACCTAAGCAGAAAGTAGGGCCACTCGGAGTTTACCCAGAAACCGGGAAACTGCACGTCCAGGCCTCAGTCTTCCACCGGTCTGAGAGAAGCTTGTCCTTGGCGGGGGGGAGAGAAGGTACTAGAAAAGACCCACGGAGTCTCTCCCTCCGGTCTGAGAGAAGCCTGTCCTTGGGTGGGGGGAGAGAAAGTACTAGAAAAGACCCACGGAGTCTGGGGTGGCCAGGGACCTGCCTAGTCCATTCCTGTGCAGAGGCTTCTGGAACATTTAAATTGGAAATCTCTCCCCTTGAGCAAACGCAGTGTGGAAAACATGTAAGAAGGAATCACATGGGGCCAGCAGGCTGCACTCTCACATGCAGTTCAAGTCCTGGATCCGGTGGCTCGAAACTCATGCAGGGTGTGTGTGTGTGCCCAAGATCCCGGGAGGAACATGGACTGTGGCCTGGCCATCCCCCCGGGGGGTGATTTCTTACTTTCCCTCTCAAGGTCTATCTCTCTCTCTCTCTCCCCCCCCAGTGAGTGCACATGCTCTAAGGCAAAAACCTCGGGGGAAAAAAAAAGAAAAAAGGAAAGAAAACACAAGGGGTGCCAGAAGTGGCCCAGTGGTAATGAGGTACGTCCGTGCTGGACGAGATGAGAGGTCCCGACGCCCCCAGGGCACACAAGGGTGTGTGTGCAGGATCTGGGCCAGCCGACACTGGGGGAGACGACAGTGTAAAGACCTGCTGGGGGGAACCAGCAGTTAGCGTAATGGCTATGTCGCTGGACTCCCACGTAGTCGACCGCGGTTCGTGTCCCGGACCCGGTGGCTTAGAACTCACGCTGGGTGCGTGTGTGTGCATGCCCAAGATCCCGAGAGGAGAATGGAGGAGAAGGGACTGCGGTGTGGCCATCCCCCCTGGGGGGTGATTTCTCGCTTTCTGTCTCTCTGTCTCTCTGGTGAGTGCACGCGCCCTATAGTGAAAACCTCTCCAAAAAAAAAAAAAAGAAAGAAAGAAAAATAAGACCCGTTGGGGATGCCTCCTTTCTCTCATGAATGAAACAGCTTAAAAAAAACAAAACAAAACAAAACAAAACAAAAAAACACCAAAATCCAAAACCAACAAAAACATGGATTTTTCTCATTACCACAGACCCAAAGGACTGAACTGGGTCTCTCTCTCTCTTTTCTTTCTTTCTTTCTCTTTTTTAAGTTTTCCTTTATTCGTAATAAGCATGTGCTCCCGAGACATGGAGAGAGAGTAGAGTACCCCCGAGGGGTCTGGTCAGGCTGGTCTCCTTCCCTCGGCCCTCTAGCCCACCGAATGTTGGATACGTACACGCAGGCCGGGTGTGTGTCTCGGGCTGACTGGCCGCGACTTGAACGGTGGCCACCATGTGGGATCCGCTTTCTCAAGCAGCATGTAGCTGCTACGGCAGAGCTGGCCCTGGACAGGGTGACTTCCAGGCTCCCTATTAGTTCTGACTGTACCTCCCGGGCGGCTGGTCTCCTGGGTCTGAGTCCCTGGTCCCTGTCTGAACAGAAGAGCCTCTTACTCTCTTCTGGCACTGCAGCGTCCCAGGACGAAGGTTTCTGAGTTAAGGAAATGATGAAGCCCAAGAAGACAAGCGATTAGGAGAGTACATCAGGGGTGAGACACAGGTTCTTTTTCTTTTGGAGAGGTTTTTGCTATAGGGCATGTGCGCTCGCCAAGAAGACAGAGAGAGACAGACAGAAAGCGAGAAATCACCCCCGAGGGGTGATGGCCATGCCAAAAGCCCTTCTCCTCCATTCTCCTCTCGGGATCTTGGGCACACATGCATACGCACCCAGCATGAGTTTAAGCCACTGGGTCCGGGATTCGAACTGCAGTCGACTACATGGGAGTCCAGCGACATAGCCATTATGCTAATGCTGGTCCCGAGACAGAGGTTCTTAAACCTTTGAGAGTGATGGAACATTGGCAGAGCCAGCTTCACCTCAGAGCATGGTCAGGGTGCCTGACCAGGCCAGCATGAAAAGAAACCACAGCAGTCAGACGCAAAGTCATGGGCACAACTACAAAAACGAAAAAAAAAGAAAAAAGAAAGAAAAAAGGGAAAATAAAGCATACAACTTGAAAGGACCTGACCGGCAGATGTGGCCAGAGCTGAGGTCCTTCCCAAGCCCAAGTCCCTGGGTCGGTGTCTCCCAAGTTAGGAAGCACCAAGCCTTCCCCCTCACCTGTGTAGAAGCTGAAATTATTATGATTTTCTTGCTCGAAGATGCTCTTGGTCTGAGAGTCGAATCGAAGCCATAGTCCAATGGCGAGGACTGCAATCCCGGCGAGCTGTAAGACAGGACAGCGGCATGAATGCTGGTCACCGGGCTCGACACAGCCCGAGCTCTGACGGGGGAATTTCAGACAGGCAAAGGACTCTGGGACTGCCCAGGTTCCTGCCCCTCGCATGCACCTGGTGGTGGGAGCCAGTAGGAGGCGTGTGTGATCAATCCACGAGCTAAAAAAAATAATTACCTACCAGCCAGCCAGCAGCAGAATGGGTATTTTATAGGCAACAGAACACTACCTGGCAGCGAAAACGGGTAACTGTGGCTACAGGCGCTGCGAAGGGCACTGGCAGGGCTAAGAGAAGCAGCAACAGCCCCAGGACACATACAGACGAGTCCCCGTAAGGGTGCCCCCCTCTGTACACAGCTGTCCCTGAATCCCTGACAGATTGGTGTGCGACCCACGGCAGACACCAAAAATCTGTAGCTGGGTCAGGACCAGCAGATGGCAGAACAGTTACGTCACTGGACCTCCCAGAGTTAACCGCAGTTCAAGTCCCGGGCCTGGTAGCTTAGAATTCACGCCAGGCATATGTGTGTGCCCGAGATCCCGAGAAGAGAATGGAGGAGAAGGGATTGCGGTGTGGCCATCCCCCTGGGGGGTGATTTCTCACTTTTTGCCTCTCTGTCTCTATAGTGAGCACATGCACCCCATAGCAAAAATCTCTCCTAAAAAAATCTGTAGCTGCTCAAGTCTCTTCTATAAAATGGTGTCGTACATGTGCATAAGGTCTGCACACCCCCTTGTTTTAAAATCCCTCTAGATTGTTTACAATACTGATACGATATAAGGGCTATGTGGACAGCCGTGACACAGCACCACTGGGGAGTAACGACCAGGGGAAAGTTAGGAATGGACCCAGCCGTGGTAATTCTGACTACACAAAGCACCCGTCCACCACCCATGTAACATTTTCCATCCACGGTTGGCTGAACCCGTATGGAAACTGGATGTGGACGGTTGACTTACACGTGCATACAAATGGTGAAGTGAAAACGAGAGTGACTATCATAAAGCTGTGGCCATCTCGAGGTGGAGGGAGGGCTCTGCCCCCAGGGAGGAAACAGCACATGGCGTGTGTACGTGTGAGGGTGTCCTCCATCTTCCGACGTGGGCGTGGTCACAGACATGGACACGCCATGAAGGCAGCAGTGACGTCCCTGGAGGCACGCCGGAGCCCTCCCTCGCTTGTGCACAAGGGCCCCTCTCTCTTACAAGGCCATGTCCTGGCCTGGCTCGGAACTGGATGCCGTGTGGGGGCCCTTGCCAAGCTCCTTCGGTGCCAGCTGAGCGCCCGCTCGCTCGTACCAGGGCTTGCTGGGGGGTGACTCACAAGCTCCAGGGCAGCGGCTGGCTAGACGTAGGAGTGGGTGGGCTCTGGGCCAGAGGCTGGACCCAGGCGCCCTGATGGAAGAGTCTGCTCTGCAGGGACCTTGCTGGTTCCCTGCCCCAGGCACCAGGACAGCCTGCAGTGTGACAGGCTTCCCTTGGAAGTGTTGGGGGGAGTGTGGTGGGGCAACAACAGGAACAGCCCCCAGCCTGCAGGAGCTGCCTCTCTGCCTCCACCCCAGGGCGCAGCTGGTTTGGCCCTATGGCTGTTTCCACATGAAGGTCTGTAATCCTGGCTCAGGGTTCTCCTGCTGCATTTCCCCATCTGAAAACAGGGAATAAGAGGCGGCCCTTCTTCGCCTTTGAAGTATGGCTAAAGAACAAAGGAGACGGGACTGGCAGGCGGCATGGTGGTTAAGGGCACTGGATTCCCACATGGCCAACTGCAGTTTGAGTCTGAACTGGCAGCTTGCTTTCTCTCTCGCTCTGTCCCTCTCTGGTCAAATTAAAATAAGTAAATAAAATAATTATTTTTTTAAAAAACAAAACATAAAAGGAGACAGTATTAGGAAAAAACTGCTTCTGGGGACCAGCAGATGGCGTGGTGACTGTGTTGCTGGACTGGCATCTAATCGACCATGGTTCGAGTCCCAGACCTGGAGACTTAAAATTCACACCAGGCATATGTGCATGCATACCCAGAATCCTGAGAGAAGAGACCTCGGCATGGTCATCCCCCTGGGGGTGATTTCTCACTTTCTCTTTGGTGAGCTCACTTGCCCCACAGCAAAAATCTCATTAAAAAAAAAAAAGAAAGAAAGAAAGAAAGAAAAAAGAAAACATTTCTGGAGGAGGTTTCAAGCGGGCTCTGGGAGAACAACTCCTACTTTACCAGCACCAGGGGCACCAGCACTGCCCTCCCAGCCCCGTGGACAGATGCTCAGTATCTCCAATGTCTCCGCCCCACCTTAGCTATGGCGCTGCTAGACTCCAGTAAGAGTATGACACCAAGTGCCGTGGCTGGGACAGGTCCAAGAGAAAACCTCACAGACACAGGGCTCACAGGCACGGAAGCGGCCTGTGCCCGAGGGCCTAGTGCAGTGGTTATGGAAACTGGCTCCCACGTGGACGACCGTGGTCTGAATTCTGGCCCTGGTGGCTTGATGTGCACGCTGGTTTATGTGCATGCCCCCCAATTCTGACAAGATGGAGGACCGTGGTGTGAGCACGCCCTACTGGGGGAACTTCGGTCCTTTCTGTCCAACACTCGCACCCTCTGGCAATTAAAACAACAAACCAACCAACCTGAATCTGAGAGCTTTTCTTGGTGGGTGTCAAACGCATGGGTCTGGCTTTTCTCATTAATAAAAGCATGCAAGGATCAGCCCTCTGGGCTGCTGGTTAGGGGAGCTGGATCCCACATGGTTCGAATCCCAGCCCTGGCAGCTGGGAAAACGTGCCTGTGTGCGCATGCCTCAAACCCTGACAGGGTGGAGAAATGGAGGGACTGCAGTGTGACCACACCCCACCGGGAAGGTGCTCTCTTTCTCCCTCTCTGGCTCTCTCTAGTGAGTGCACGCGCCCTCTGGCAATGAGACACAGAGGTGCCTGCTCCAAGGGAGCTGAGTACGGCTCGACGGGGGAGAAGCACGAGCCTCCCCAGGACCCAGCCCAGGCACTTCTGTCCAGACTGGGTCCTCTTCTTTATTTAAAAAAGAATTATTTAAGTTATCTATTATTATTATTATTTTTAGTTTGACTGAGAGAGACAGAGAGAGAGAGAGAAAGTGGGAAAGTAAGCTGCCAAGTCCGGGACTTGAACCGTGGTCAGTTATGTGGAAGTCCAGCGCCTTTAACCATCATGCCATCTGCCAGCCTCTTTTTATCATTTTTTTAAAAAAGATTTTATTTTATTGATTTATTTTTAATTTGTCATAGGGCATGTGTGCTCACCAGAGACAGACAGAGATACAGTGAGAAAGAAAGAGAAAGTGAGGGGCCAGCAGGTGGCGAGGTAGTTAAGGGCGCTGGACTCCCACATGGCCAGCCATGGTTCAAGTCCTGGACCTGGTAGCTTGCTTTCTCACTTTCCTTCTCGCTCTCTCTCAATTAAAAAAAGTTATCTTATTTAATATTTATTTATTTATTTATTTTAGTTTGACCAGAGAGATAGAGAGAGAGAGAGAGAAAGAAAGAGAACGTGGGAGGAGCAAACACCAGGTCTAGGACTTGAACTGTGGTGGGCTGCTGAGAGACCAGCACCTTAGCCACTACGCCACCTGTTGGCGCTGAGAGTCCAGCACCTTAGCCACTACGCCACCTGTTGGCTCCAGGTTGGGTCCTCTTGACACCCTCAAGGGCACTACCATGTATGCAGGGGGTGGGAAGCCCCAATGGAAACACTCCGGCGTGAACCTACATACCCGGGAATCGGGACAAGCACACCCCAGTGCTGGGCTGGCCCTTGTTCCCCAGGGCCCTGGAAAGCTAAACAAGAAAGTGACACTCTCCCTCCCCACCCCAGCACTCAGAGGCCCAGTCAGACCGTGGGGACTGGAAGACTGCTGGCCTTTCTCTGGACATGAAAACTGTCAGCTGGAGGGTCACGACACTGGAAGGTTCCCGGTTGGGGCGGCTCCTAGCCAGGATCCCATTCCTCAGCCTGGCCCTCTGCTTGTCCTCCTGCTGGTGATGCTATCGTAAGGGTGCCTGGGACTCCGGCTGCTGCCCTTTCTGTTCTAGGTGGTGCACATCGAGGAACTGTTCTGACGTCGCCTTACTCCCCCATACCTGCCGGAAAGCTCCTGAACGAGTCACTGCGCAAAGGATAAAACCATCCCACACCAACGGGGTGTCAAGCTACGGTCTGCACAGAAGCTGCTCAGAGCAGGAGCTGGGCTTCTGCAAATGCTTCCGTGGAGGGAGGCCCCTTTCACGACACAGAGAGCCTTAATTTCACGGGCCCTGAGCTAGTACATGGAAGTCCAGCCTCGGATCTGGTCTGTGTGCCCAGGTGGCAAGGAGGACGGGGCTGGAGAACTGGAACCAGAGGGAAAGGGAGCCCAGCCCCACCACACCCAGGTGCAAGGCTAGACGCGGCAGCTGCAGTCCGTTTGTGTGGACGCCACTCCAAACCTATTGCTGGCTACGTGGTTGTCAGGGCCACACGCTTTGCTACAAGGGAAAAGGAGAAGCAGTTGGCTCTGGAGACATGGAAAACGGCATAACAGACCTTAGGGACCAGAAGGTGGCATGGTGGTTAAGGAGGTTGGATCCCACACGGCTGACTGCAGTTTGGGTCCCGGATGTGGTGGCTTGGAAAACACACCAGGTGCACATATGTGCATGCCCAAAATCCCAAGAGGAGACTAGAAAAGGGCCTGCAGCGTGGCCAAACCCCCGAAGAGGAAGGATTTCTCACTCCCTCAGCCCTCTTTCTCTGGCTATCTCTCTCCAGCAAGTGCACATGCCCCTGAAGCAAATGAACATCAATCAATCAACCAGAGCTTTTCTTTCTTTCAGTCTTTGGGATTTTCCTTCTTTCAAGCTTACTACTTTCATGAGAACAGGAGACAGAGACAGACAACTGGGGAACTGAGCCCACGGTCTTCCACGTGGATCTAGTGTCACTTGAGCAGTGCGTTACCTCTCAGCCGGGCTGGCCCTGGAGCTGATGGTCTCCGCTCAGGTTTGGCGACTGGCCCGGGCTAGTCCCGTCAGTCACATGACCGCCTCTGTGCTACCCTTCCTCCCGGGATCCGGGCACCTGATGCTCAGTTCAACAACCTCTCGCACCCGGTCTGGAAAGGACAGTCCCTGCCTGCTCCCAGCTGGCCAGTGGGGATGGAGAGAGGGCCGTGGCCTCCTCTGTCTCTAGCCAAAGCCAAATGGAAGCCCCCTGTCTTCCTTTCTTCACGCAGGCGAATGCTTTTTCTAAAAAGATGAAATTATTTTCTCATGGGCTATGAGAAAAACACCAGACAAACCCAACCCAGAGAGTCTATGAATACTTGCCTAGCACTTCTCTAAACTGCCAAGGGCATGAAAAACAAAGACAGAGAAACCGTCCCAGACTGGGGGCGATTAGGGAGACATGACAACTGTCACGTGTCCTGTGTGGGATCCTGGAACAGAAAGGACAGGAGTGGAAAACCAGGGAACTCCGAGGGAGTCGAGTCCAGTCAACAGCGACGACCTGGTGCTGGTTTCTGAGCGGCGATGGACTCTACGTGGTGATATAGGGCAGGACAGGGACAGAGGTGTGGAGCACAGGGGACTCTGTGCCAGCACCTGGACTTTTCTGCATGTCTAAAACTAAGAGTGCGAAAAGTGGGGGCCCCGCTGTCAAAGCTTCCTGTCTCCTTCCAGAACCTGCTCCATCAATGGCCTTCCTGCCTGCCTCTGCGATTCGGCCCCTCGTCTTTTCACTCTTTGCCAACAACACACAGGCAGGTCTCTCTATCCTAAAACACCACACAGGACAAAACCAGAAACAAAACCCTCTTTCTTCCACCTCGCCGCGCTGCTGCTTGCTCCGGGCGTTCCCGTGTCCCCACGCTGTGGCTTTGCCACCCCCAGTCCTCACTAACAAGCCACTGCCTAGCTCTCCCAGCTCTTCCTCTCCAAGGCTGCAGATAGCCGCGGCCTCAGCAGGTCACCAAGTCCTGGGGCTTTTGCTCTCTCTGACACTGGCAGCCTCGAACCCTGCCTCCTCCTCCTCATCCTTCCTTAGATGGACCCTCCTAAAGCCAGGAATGCGACCCCCCCAACCTCCGTGGCCTGCTGCTGCCTGGAGATTTACCCAGGCTGCTCCCAGGCAAAGGCAGCCCCCTCCGCCCCGCCCCCATGCGGCGTCCCCAGCACCCTCATACCCTGTCCTTCCTCTAAGCTGGCGCTGGTCTCAGTCTCGTGAGAACACAGCTCCCTGATGTCGGGGTGCCCTCTAAGTCATTTCTGTCTCTCCCCATCCCTGCCCACCCATACTTTGGACAGAACAGGGCATCAGTGAAGAAAGGACTCAGAAAATGAATGGCTGGGCCACCTCAGTGGCGAGGTGGTGGCGTACTGATCCGCAGAGCTGGAAGCCAGCACAACCAGCAGTTCAGAACCCAAGTGGATCCGAAAGGCGCCAGGAGCGCGCATGCCCGAGAGCCTGAGCAGCTGCGGGCTGGGCAGAGGGGAGCGCACACGCCCAGGCGCTTGCTCTGTCTCTCATGAAAGACGCAGAAACTAAACGGATGATCGTTATTTCAGTGAAGGGAACTCTCTGAAATCCACCCAAATCACCTCTCCTGGTCCGTTCCCACCTGGCTTCCCATCTGACTTCACCTTCTGATATCTCACAAAAACAGAAACGACAAAGAATTACTCGTCCAGAAAACGCACTGGGTAAGACCCGGGAGGTGGCTTGGGGAGTATTCAAAGGATAACCAGGGCGTCCCTTTCTGCACGCCACGGATGTCGCAATGACATTTAAGGGCAGGACCTACAAAAGCCCTTGGGGACCAGCAGGTGGCGTGTTGGTTAAGGTGCTGGACACTCCCACATGGCCAACCACGGTTCAAGTCCCGGATCTGGTGGCTTGCTTCCCCACTCGCCCTCTCTCTCTTTCTGGTCAAATTAAAAAAAAAAAAAAACTTTCTGGTCAAATTAAAAAAAAAAAAAGAATAAATAAAATAAAATAAATAATTATTAAACAAAACAAGAAAAACAAAAACAAAGCCCATTCATTGTTGCCCTCACTCCTTATCAGCAACTCTATGGCATGCTCACCCCCAAAGAAGTCCAGGGTGACTTCAATTTTTTTTTTTTTTTTTAAACTTTCAGAGGGCCTGAGCTAGCCAGAGAAGGCGAGAGGGAGGCAGCCCCCCCCAATGGGACGGGGCCCATCTCCATTTCTCTACCCTGTCAGGATTTGGGGCACACGGGTATGCCCACTTGGAGTGTTTTTCAAGCCACTGGGGCTGGGACTCGAACTGCAGTCAGCCATACGGCCATATGGGATGGGACTCCCCTAATCACCAGACTATGGAGCCAGCCCAACAATACAATTTTTCTTCTTAAGAAAGATTTTTGCTATAGGGTGCGAGCACTCGCTAGAGAGACAGAATGTGAGAATCTCCCCCCAAGCAGGATGGCCCCACCGCAATCCCTTTTCCTCCATTCTCCTCTTGGGATTCTGGGCATGCACGCGCACACAAACGCGCCTGGTAGGAATCTAAGCCACCAGGTCCAGGACTCAAACTGTGGTCGACTGCGTGGGAGTTCAGCAACATAACCATTACTCCATCTGCTGGTCCCAGTCAACAACTCACAATTTGATGAACACACAGGTGTCCTGGTCACCTGGGACGTAAGCCAGGCTCAGGTGACATGAAGACCCAGCAGTGCCCCAACTCAGGACACAGTGAACGGGCTCCGGCCACCACCTGGTCCCACGGGCGATCACCACTGAAAGCACAGTTCACGAAGGCACCCACGCCGAGGTGAGGATTCGGTAAGTCACACTGGATCTCACCAGGGACAGGCCCAGAAGTCTAACACTGAAATACGGACCTGCAGTTACAGGGAATGCTTCCAATTCAAAGGAGGATTAAAAAAAAAAAAAAATCAAAGTGTAACGGAGCTTAGGGGCACCTGGCAGCTCTGAGGAGCCCATGCCAAGTTTGCAAAACTAGTTCCAGTTGGAACCTGAGGAGGTCCGCACAGACAGGCCCGCTGGTGGGACTCTGGACGCAGGCTTACAGAAAGACCAGGAAGCCAGAGGAGGAAAGGGCAACGGCTGGAAGGAGGGGGTTCCCTGTGTGCACGGGGTGGGGTGGGGCTGCAACCTGGCCCCGAGGTGGAAAACGCCATGTCTGCCTCTGGGGCAAATCCCACTTAAAATCCTTTCATGGTAAACAATGGTGGTCTTGGTTAGGACTGCTTTTCCTCCCGGTCTCTTCTGTAATTTAACCTGACTGGCCATAGATTTTGTTCTTTCTCCCCAGTTACAGGGAATGTGTGCTCGCTGGGGGGAGGGGGGTGGGGAGAGAGAGAGAGAGAGAGAGAGAAAGTGAGAAAGCAACCCCCACGGGGTATGGCCATGCTGTAGTTCTTTCTCCTCTTAGGATTTTGGGCACGTGTGAACATGCTTTCAAGTCACTGGATCTGGGACTCAAACCATGTTGCCAGCTGTGTGGGATCCAGTTGCCTTAATCTTCATGCCACCAGCTGGCCCGACATTCTTTTTTAAAAAAGAATTATTTGATTTAACTTTCTTTCTCTCTTTCAATTTGACCAGAGAGGAACAGAGTGAGAGAGAGAGAGAAAGAGAGAGGGAAAGTGAGAAAGCAAGCTGCTAGGTCTGGGACTTGAACCGTAGTCAGCCATGTGGGAGTCCAGCATCCTTAACCACCATGCCACCTACCAGCCCTATGCCTTATATTTTTAAAAATGTTTTGCTATTTTCTTCTATGAGAGAGAGAGAGAGATCATACTCACAACAGAGTCCTGATGTGACCCACCCCCCAGCTTCCGCCAGCCCAGGGTCATGGGCATGTGTGTGCTTGGGTATTCAGGGAGGTCTCTGGACACAAACCTGGAGCCTTCCCATACGGATCAGCCTGGGAGGGCATCAGGCTCCACCATGGTGACACTGTCCAGCCTGTGGCCACATGCCGTTTTCAGGAGGACATGCGTAAGGTTCTTCTCTTTCCAGCTCTCAGAAAGCCCAGAGTGGGGACCAGCAGTTAGTGTAATGGTTATGTTGCTGGACTCCCACGTAGTCGATCGCGGTTCAAGTCCCAGACCCAGTGGCTTAAACTCATGCTGGGCGCGTGTGCGTGTGTGCCCAAGATCCCGAGAGGAGAATGGAGAAGGGATTGTGGCGTGACCATCCCCCCGGGGGGTGATTTCTCGCTTTCTGTCTGTTTTTCTGGCGAGCGCATGCGCCCTATAGCTAAAAACTTCGCAAAAAAAAAAAAAAAAAAAAAAAGAAAAGAAAAGAAAAGAAAGCCCAGAGTGGAGGGCAGGTCATTCTCACAGGGGCTGGCCGCTCCGGGGCAGGTCGTAAGTGGCACTGCTTCCCAGTGTCCTGGAAAAGCAGTGGCTGTTTGGTAACTCTGGTGAGCTCATGAGATGTCTAAAAGTTTCAGTAAGGGGCAGGTGAAATCGCCGAAGGGCGAGCAAGGAGGAAGCGGTGCTGGGGCCTCCACCTGTCACCTGCACAGCCGTGCCACCCAGCGGGTGGGTGTCAGGGTCACTTGGGGAATTCCAACCATGCATGGCCTCAGCGCCACCCCAGGAGTAGTCCCAGTGTTCCCGGGCCATTCTGCGGCACCCTTCTGTTGAGAACAGAGAACTGGGGGATGGGCACAGGCGCTGGGCGCCAATTCTGGCGCTGCCACCTGGGAGCCCAGGGACAACAAGCAGTGGCTCAGCTTCTCTGAATCTCAGGGTCCCTGTGGACACAATTTAGTATGGTACCGTCCCGCCTGCCACCTCGGGCGTAGGTGAAGACGAAGCGAGCAGCACTCGGAACCCTCTGAAAACAATGACGTATGATGGCCAGATTCAGGAGGGCAGGGTGATAATGACAGTAATAACAGCCCACGAGGACACAACATGGCGGCGGACGCTGGCGTGTGTCCTATGGTCCGAGGCGGCCGGCGGGGGCAGGGTCACCGGGGACACTGCAGTTCTGTTTTCTGCTTTCTGTGAGAGTCTGTGTGAGCCCTGGGTGGTGGAGGAAGGTGGATAAATTTACTTTCTTCACACCCACAAGCTGCCTTCCAAGGCTCCTCAAAGATCAGGTAGAACAGCCCCAAACAAGGAGGGCTGCAAGGAGACCGCTCACTGAGACTCTGGGCTTCTGTCCATCTCTGCTCGCAGACCGCGTCTGTGGGGTCAGCCCCGCGGGAAGGTGTTATTACAGCAGCAGATACAGACAGGAAAGGCACCTCCCTCCGCCAGGAAGATGTTATCGGCCCTGGGGTTCTGTTTTGTCTTAATGTACTGGGCTTGCAAGACCACCAGGCACAGCTGTCCACAGCACCCAGGAAGCCAGAAACAGACCCGACACCACAGATGCAAGCTTCCTCTACCAGCATAGCACAGGCCCCAACATGGGAGCCACGGAAGAGATAAGGCCCTCTCTGTTCTCGTGGGCTTCGACGTTTAAAAACAAGTCAGGCCACCCGGACCTGTGGGCTCCGGGCCTCGCCCATCTCCACGGCAACCTCAGCTCTACGCGTGCCAAGCCTGGATGGGCTGATTCACCCAGCAGGCTGGGCTGGCGGAGGCAGCAAGAACAAACAGGATCCCAACCCCACGGCCTCCTGTAACCCTCCCTGCATCGGCTCCTCCCACCCCAATGAAAGCTGGCGCTCTTGTCTTTGGAAGGGCAAAGCCACCTGGGCAGGACCAGAGGCCTTGGAGTCCGTCCTCACCCAGCCCCTCCAACGGAGCAAACAAACCACACTCCACTGTAATCAGCAGAGACTGCCATGACTCGCCCTCCTCAAGGATCACAAGTAAACGCTTAGCTCACAGCAGAGTGGAAGAATATCAAGGAGGGCACGCTTTAATTTAGTAGAGATGCGTGGAAGAGCCCGAGACCCAGCCCCCGAGGACATAAGTCCTCCTGCCCTGTGAGGATGGCCAGACTGGGGGCCAGTTCTCCAGATAATTCCTGCTCTTGGAACTATTACCGAGCTACCGTCTTTGTTATTACCAGAGACAGAGAACGAGGGGGAAGCAGACCTCAATGGTGGGAGGTGGTCATTCCACAATCTCCTCTCTTCCATGTCTCCACCTGGCAGGGTGCATGGGGCACACAGGCACATGCACCCAGAGTGTCCAAGCTGCTGAGGCTGGGGTTCGAACCCCCTGGTCAGCCATGTGGGTTCCAGCTCCCTTAGCCACCAGGTCACAGGACTGGCTCCCAAGCGTTTGTCTTCATCTTTCTGGAGTGTTCAAAAATGTGTATGCTTATGGGTAACCCAGGACATGCTTCCCTAGGTCAGCGGTTCTCGAAATCTGATTCGCAGACCAGCAGCAGCACTGTGAGGATGAAGTTCACAGCCCCATCCTAGACTCTCCACATGGAAACGGGTGTGCGGGCAGGCAAGCAGGCTGTGTGCTGTCAAACTCTGGCTCATTTATACATGCATGAGTTGAGAACCACTGCTCTCTGCCTCCAAACCCTGAGCAGCCAGGCGGGACAGGGGGCTCTGACCCCAGGAGCAGCTTTCTTTTCTTTTTTTTTTTTTGGAGAGGTTTTTGCTATAGGGTGTGTGTGCTCGCCAGACAGAGAGAGACAGAGAGACAGAAAGCGAGAAATCACCCCCCAGGGGGGATGGTCACACTGCAATCCCTTCTCCTCTGTTCTCCTCTCGGGATCTTGGGCACGCACGCACACGTGCCTGGTGTGAGTTTAAGCCACCGGGTCCGGGGCTCGAACCGCGGTCGACTATGTGGGAGTCCAGCGACATAGCCATTACGCTAACTGCTGGTCCCCGGGCGCAGCTTTCTTCTAAATGCTGGTGTCGGAAAGCACGAAGCCACGGACGGGAGGTAGGAGCCAGAGACTGGAGGGAGGAGCCAGGGATGGGAAGGAGGAGCCACGGATGGGAAGGAGGAGCCACGGACGGGAAGGAGGAGCCACGGACGGGAAGGAGGAGCCACGGACGGGAGGTGTGAGCCTCCTGAGCTCCAGACTCCTTGCCCTGGTATGTGAGAGCTCATGGTGTCAGCCCAATGAGGGGGCAGAACCTGGCCTGCCACGTTACACTGATCTGGAGAGTGGAGTGCCAACACTCTGACTCGCTCTTTAGATAGGGGAGCATACCTGGGCACCACCAGGAACGGCTGCCTGGTGACAGCTAAGGGTGAGACCCAGAGGGCAGGAGGCCAGGAGGTGAGAAGGGAGGCACTGGCTGGACGACTGCGTCGTGAACCCACTGAGCCGGGAAGTCATGGCAAACGGTTCAAGTTGGAACCTGTGTGGGCTCCCGCATGTGCACTGAGCACCCAGGCCCTGCCCGGTGAACCCTCGCCTCTTCGCATAAGAAGCCCTGATGACTCACTGAGCACGTGGGAGGCTCCCACAGCCTCTGCAGCAAGGTCTTCTCCCCCTCCCCCAGTCTGTGCGGCCTGCTCTCCTCGGGCCAGGCTGCTCCTGTGCGCCAGAGTGGCCTCGTCCGCCACCAGCCCGGACGTGGTGGCTGAGTGTCAGGCTGGAGGTCACCTGGCTTTAGTGCTGACTTGGCTTCCCACAGGCATTCTGTCCGTTAGCAGCCCCTCGGGAGCTGGGGGAGGGAAGATACGTAATGGCCACAATGGTGACTTCACAGGTGCGTCCGTGTCTGAGGACGTGCAGGCAGGTGGCTGACGTGAGGGAGCTCCGAACCCTCTTGTTACTCTTACGTACAGGCGCAGAGATGGCGAGCAACTCACTCCCAAAGGCTCGGCCAATAAGAGCCAGTCGGACCCAGCCAGGTCCTCGTGGAGAACGAGGCTGCACCACTCCAGTGTGCTGTCTTCCGACTGCCAGGTGGTGAGTGGGAGGAACGGGACCCTGGAGACTTGGCTTGGGGGACAGGAGGGTGGCCTGGTCATGCTGAACTTGGCAGAAGGCTCTGACTTAGATTCAAACCCCTGCCTCTAGGACCCAATGAGTGACGATTCAGATCCAGGGCATCCGTCCCAGCCTCGGGGAAGGGCAGACAGGAGGCAGGGCACTGCCTTGGGTGTGTTCTCTCGCCCCCTCCGGGGATGCTGGCAGAGGTGGTGGTCCTGGAGGTCTTGCACCCTCAGGGCCGGCATTCCCTTCTGCTCTTCTATGCATGGGGACTCTGGCTCTGCACCCTTTTGGCACCATTTTCCGGGTACCAGGAAACTTCTAGACAAGAGGAATCAATCCCCTTTTTGGAGGCAGGTTGAGGCCACCCTTCTCGGTTTGGATGCTAAGTAGATTTTCCCTTGCAATTTCTATTGTAAATTAGATTCCAAGTTAAGCTCTATGAGGCGCCCTGCCAACTGGGCATCCATACAGGCATTTCCAGCAAAGTGCAAAACTGGGGCCTCCCTTCCCCACCTCCCCCCAAAGCGGGTGGTGTTGGTCATGAGCGTTTTGTGGACGAATGTAAAGGGAAGTCCTCCGCTCCCTCCCTGAAAGGAGACCAAGTACAGTTGCGGCTGCGCACGGCCCTGTGTGATGTAGTTTCACAGAACTGAAGCCACAAGCTGTGGCTGCGTCACCGTCCGGGACGACGGGATTCCTGACGCAGCCTAAGGAGAAGCAGGAGGCAAAGGCAGTCC
>NW_006208857.1:1266224-1266866 GCF_000334495.1 Tupaia belangeri chinensis
GAAGCAGGAGGAAAGGCAGCTCCAGCACCTGCCGCTGGAGCAACCCACGTGCCTGACGGGGGCCGGTCTACTTCACTGTCTGTGCCATCGCCCCTGTTACCCCAGGGTGCTCGTTGCATTACAACCTTCGCTGGAAGCAGAAGGAAAGCAGAGTCACTGATCCGTGGCCTGCCCACAGGAATCTGCGTTTCGAACAAGCCTACTCCCCTCTGCTCCCCAGCAACTGCCCCGCTCGTATCAGCCCCTGCCACTGCCCGCTGCCTTTTAATAGCAGCAGGGGTGGGGCGGGGTGGGGTCCTCAGCAAACACCCCAGTCATTTGTAAGAAGCCAGGTCCTTGGTGGGGGGGCAGACTCCTGCCTCCTGTGGCCACTGAGGGTCCTAAACACTGAGAAGCTTATGGCACCCACCCTCATCGCCCACATAATTCAACACAATAAAAACAAAATTGCAAAATAAAGAAGTCTAAGAAAGTGCTTATTTTCCTCCTGGTTCCTTGGTTTACCCATGTGGCTGGTGCCTTAAGCACATGCTTGCTTAGCTTGCCTGCTGAGGATCCCTGCGGGCATCTGAGCACACGGGCTCCTGGGGGGGTGGCAATAGCCGGCACTTCAGGTAGCCGGGCTTCCATGCCAATGACAAG
>NW_006208857.1:1267101-1294225 GCF_000334495.1 Tupaia belangeri chinensis
TTTGGGGGGGGGGCAGCCTCCTGCCTCTTGTGGCCACTGAGGGTCCTAAACACTGAGAAGCTTATGGCACCCACCCTCATCGCCCACATAATTCAACACAATAAAAACAAAATTGCAAAATAAAGAAGTCTAAGAAAGTGCTTATTTTCCTCCTGGTTCCTTGGTTTACCCATGTGGCTGGTGCCTTAAGCACATGCTTGCTTAGCTTGCCTGCTGAGGATCCCTGCGGGCATCTGAGCACACGGGCTCCTGGGGGGGTGGCAATAGCCGGCACTTCAGGTAGCCGTGCTTCCATGCCAATGCCAAGGCTGGTGGGGGGGGGTGTGCCATGCCCGAGAGGCCCCGGGGAGATGAGGGGCTGGGGACCTGGAGTTGTACTGCAAGGCCCTGACATCCCTACAACCCTCAGCAGCCTGCCTTGTGCCCTGGGAGGTCATTAGGACCGTCCCACTTAGAGATGAAGAAGTGGCCCAGAGAGGTAAAGCTACGGGCTTGCCGTCGCGGAGCAGGCGCACAGTGACAGCTGGCGCCGTCACCCTCTGTCACACGCACAGCACATGCCGCGTGAACATCAGTTACCAGACTGCCTGTCTCAGCCCCGGCTGACGGGAGGCAGTTCGGTTCCGTCTCGGGGTGTGGCAGAGAACTGAGGGGCCACGTAAGCCTTTCTCAGAATACCAGCATGGAACGAGGCAGCTACCGGGTCTGAACAAGTTTCAGAGCTGAGAAATCCCTCCAGGACAGAGTCAGCATCATTTTGAGAGCCGGCTCAGTCCCTGGGCGGAACAGCCCGGCTGGGATATGCTGGGGCTAGGGCCGGTGGCTGATGAGCAGAGCGGGAGGGCCCCCGTGGAAGGTAACCTCTTTCTAAACAAGAGCCTCATCTCAAGTTTCCACCGCCAGCCTGCCAGACACAGCACACACCGGCCAGCCCGTAAATCCCTTTTCTGCTGAAAGCAGGCATTCTGATCTTAACCAAAGTCATCTGATGTGGGGGACTGTTTTGGGATGTTTTGCTTTAAATTCCAAAACACCGCACATTTGTTTTCCATTGTGTGCCTCGTCAGACGGCCGGTGATTATGCGCACACACTCCTGCTTACACATGTTCGTCACGTGGCCCAGCCAGCTCTGGCCATGTGTGGAACTGTGGAACCGGCTACCACAAGCCTACATGGCTGAGGGGTGGGAGACGCCCTCTGGGACAGCACCCAAGCAATGCCATGTGGTGGCAGAAGGCACTCCCAGCACCGCTCGGTGGAGTGGCCTCCTCCTCTGTCACAGGACACTCCGAGCACCAAGCTAGTAGGAGGGACGAGGGTCCCAAACGCCTATGTCCCGCCCTATTCATACTCTCGATCCCCACCTTCACTTGAAGTCTCTTAATTATTTTTAGGTTGTCGAGAAAGTCACGGCGTGTTTTCTAGGCACAAATGTGTCCTAACTTCCCCAACAACCTCCTAGCCGAGCAAGTCCTTGAATCTTTGCTATCTACATCCCTTATCAACTCCTCCTCCCCGAGCAGTTCCTCCGATTGACTTAATTTTCACAACAGGCTTACCAGGAAGGCAACACGCATCATACCTATCCCCCTTCCTTTAAAAACAATTAACACACGGCCAGCAGGTGGCGTGGTGGCTAAAGGCATTGGACTCCCACATGGCTGACCACAGTACAAGTCCCTGACTTACTGGCTTGCTTTCTCACTGTCCGTCTTTCCCTCTCTCTCTCTGATCAAATTGGAAAAGAATAATAATAATAGTTAAAATAAAAATAATTCTTAAGAAAATTTAAAAGAAATGTATCTATTTTCTTTTTTTTCGTTATTTAACATTATTTATAATAATATTTTAAAAATTAACTTATTTGGGAACCAGCAGTTGGCGTAATGGCTATGTCGCTGGACTCCCACGTAGTCGACCGCGGTTCGTGTCCCGGACCCGGTGGCTTAAAACTCATGCCGGGCGCGTGTGTGTGCGTGCCCAAGATCCCGAGAGGAGAATGGAGAAGAAGGGAATGCGGCGTGACCATCCCCCCTGGGGGGCGATTTCTCGCTTTCTGTCTCTCTGTCTCTCTCTGTCTGTCTGGCGAGCGCACGCGCCCTATAGCAAAAATAAAAACAAAAAAAAAAACCTCACGATGGAAAATTAACTTATTTAATTCCCTTTTTTTGGGAGAGGTTTTCACTATAGGGCACGAACCACGGTCCAGGACGCGAACCGTGGTCGACTACGTGGGAGTCCAGCGACATAGCCATTACGCTAACTGCTGGTTCCCTTATTTAATTCCATTTGTTGTTATTATTTTTTAATTAGAACAAAGAGAGAAAGGGAAAGTAAGGAAGCAAGCTGCCAGGCCTGGGAGTTGAATCACAGTCGACCATGTGGGAATCCAGCACCTTTAACCACCACGCCACCTGCTGGGCCCATAATTATTATTTTTAAATTTGCTACAGGGCACGTGTGCTCACCAGAGAGATGGGTGTGGGGAGTGAGAATGCAAGCAGCCATGCCTGGGACTTGAACTGCAGTTGGCCGCGTGGGAGTCCACTGCCCCAACCACAACACCATCTGTTGGCCCCATATCTGTTGTGATTTTCAAGACTCCATGTTTGGGAGTTGAACCATGGCTGGCCATGTGGGAATCCAGCACCTTAACCACAACGACCCCTGCTAGCCCTGGTATCTCCCTTTTTTAAATGGGAATACTGGGGCACAGAAGTGAACTCACTTATTTGGGATCCCACAGGAAATAAGTGGCAGAGAGAGAACTTGGGCAGGGGACACTCAGGGCCAAATTCTCAGTCGTTTGTTAAATTTTTTCATGTTTCTTTGACTGCAGAGCCAGAGATTTCCCCTTTGCCCTCCTTCCCTCCTACCCACGTTTGACGCCATCTCCAGAGTGGTACCTGCTACCCTTAAGGTCCCGGGAGAGCCCATCAGCCAGGGAAGGGGGCCCCTGCAGACTCCTGCCTCCCAGCCCTCGCCAACGCAGAAGGCACCTGAACCTGGCCTCCCTGGGGAGGAGGGGTGCTGCCCCATGAACAGAGGCCAAAGAAGCTGGTCCTTCCTCTCCCTGGCCTC
This sequence comes from Tupaia belangeri chinensis, assembly GCF_000334495.1. Taxonomy (NCBI): domain Eukaryota; kingdom Metazoa; phylum Chordata; class Mammalia; order Scandentia; family Tupaiidae; genus Tupaia; species Tupaia belangeri. The sequence continues at coordinate 1,270,184 of NW_006208857.1, forward strand.
TGGACTGAGAGCTACACCACACCCCTGCTCTACGGGCCAGAAAGCCAGAGTGGACACAGCAGTGGTCTGGGACCCATGCTCCAGGGCACATGGCCTCATCTGGCTTCACTGCTGTGTCCACGGACGGGTGGGACTGTAGCCCATCAAGTGGCCGCTGGCTGCCTCTCCCATAGGATTGGTTGGCCCAGAGCCCTTGCCCTGCCCCCGTGGCACCATCCTGCTAGCCTGAGTTTCAGCCCTGGGCACGAGACGGAGACAAAGCGCAGGTCCTGGAGCAGCTTCCCGTCACAGAGGGGGCCCAGTCCTTCCCAGCGCTGGGAGAGCACCGGCTTCTGTCTGAAATGAGAGTTTCTGGTCTCTCAAGTGCCATCTGTCTTAGGGAGTCGGGGTACAGTTTGGCTGGGGTGGAGGAAGTAGAGTATGGAAAGACATTCCCAGGCGTGGAGAAAGGAAGCCCTGGAAGCTTTGAACCTAGTAGTCATGGTGGAATGCACAGCCCACCTCGCAGGCCGTGCTCGCGGGGCTCCAGGGGAGCAGGAGCCAGCCGACTCGGTGGGAAGCGCCCGCTACCTCGGGCCCACGCTCTGCAGAAGGGTGCTGAGGGGGTGTGCGTGGCTTCCCAGCCCGAAAACACCCATCAGAGTGGGACCTGGACCTGGGGTGCCTGTGTAAGCTGGCATGCTCCAGTTGCTGGCCCAGGAGGGAAGCGGGATCTGGTCCCAACTCCATCTCCTAGGGACTCGGAAAGCCATGAGTTCACAAGTACGAACGACTGTGCTGATTAAAAAAGAAATTTGGGGGACCAGCAGTTAGCGTAATGGCTATGTCGCTGGACTCCCATGTAGTTGACCACAGTTCAAGTCCCAGACCTGGTTGCTTAAACTCACGCTGGGTGCGTGTGTGTGCGTGCCCAGGATCCTGAGAGGAGAATGGAGAAGGGACTGCGGCATGGCCACCCCCTCAGGGGGTGATTTCTTGCTTTCTGTCTCTCTCTCTCTGTCTTTCTGGTGAGCGAATGAGCCCTATAGCAAAAACCTCTCAAAAAAAAAAAAAAATCAGAGAGTACATGCATATACAAGAGAGGGAGAGAGGACCCCATGGGCTTTTCCTCTAACGCTCCACCCTGTCGGGACCCTGAGACCGCACGCGTGGCTGGCACGTTTCAAACCACCGAGGCTGGGACCCGAATCCTGGCCAGCCAAGCCCTGGAAGCTTTGAACCTAGTAGTCATGGTGGAATGCACAGCCCACCTCGCAGGCCGTGCTCGCGGGGCTCCAGGGGAGCAGGAGCCAGCCGACTCGGTGGGAAGCGCCCGCTACCTCGGGCCCACGCTCTGCAGAAGGGTGCTGAGGGGGTGTGCGTGGCTTCCCAGCCCGAAAACACCCATCAGAGTGGGACCTGGACCTGGGGTGCCTGTGTAAGCTGGCATGCTCCAGTTGCTGGCCCAGGAGGGAAGCGGGATCTGGTCCCAACTCCATCTCCTAGGGACTCGGAAAGCCATGAGTTCACAAGTACGAACGACTGTGCTGATTAAAAAAGAAATTTGGAGGACCAGCAGTTAGCGTAATGGCTATGTCGCTGGACTCCCATGTAGTTGACCACAGTTCAAGTCCCAGACCTGGTTGCTTAAACTCACGCTGGGTGCGTGTGTGTGCGTGCCCAGGATCCTGAGAGGAGAATGGAGAAGGGACTGCGGCATGGCCACCCCCTCAGGGGGTGATTTCTTGCTTTCTGTCTCTCTCTCTCTGTCTTTCTGGTGAGCGAATGAGCCCTAAAAAAAAAACCCTCCAAAAAAAAAAAAAAAATCAGAGAGTACATGCATATACAAGAGAGGGAGAGAGGACCCCATGGGCTTTTCCTCTAACGCTCCACCCTGTCGGGACCCTGAGACCGCACGCGTGGCTGGCACGTTTCAAACCACCGAGGCTGGGACCCGAATCCTGGCCAGCCATGTGGGGTCTGGTTTCCTCTGCACAGGGGGTTGGCTCTCATTTAGTGTTTTAATAAATCCATATAATTTATCATGCTACAGACTTACCTATATAGATTTAAAAGAAACGAAAACTAAAACACACGGAAATCTGTGATGATTTAATAAAACTGTCCAATTTACTTTATGGTGTTTTTCACCCCTAGTGGAGGGTTTCCCTCCTATGGCCCAGGCACTGTGTCCCTACATTTGGACATGAACATGCACAGGACTGCCAGCAAGGCCCTCCCAGCGAGGCGTGAAGGCAGGGCCTGGAGCGAGGCAGAGCCACCAGCCCATCCAGGCCTGAGGTGTTTCCACGGCTCTGCATTAGGTGAGTTCTGGAGGATCACCTCCCTCGCAAAGCCAGCAAGGCCACCTTTTCTGCCCCTGCACAGTTCCTGACGAGAAGACTGAACAAGGGTTCTGAAACCCGGGTTTCTGATTTTTCTCTAAGTCAGAATTCCCCAGGCCCCTGTTCTCAGGGACCTTCTTTGAAATCAAGTCACCCTGAGCCCTTCTCCAACTTTCTGCTTCGTCCTTCCCTGTTACCTAACCAGGCTGCTCATCATCCCAGAGTCCAGATCCCCACGAGATTCCCGCGAGACGTTTCTCCTTTCCCAAGGTCCTCAGAGGCCAACAGAGAAGGTGTGGCCTCCCACTCTCCACGGAGTGGGGCGGAGGCAGAGGAAAGAACTCTGCTCTTCCTGAACAAAGACGAACCACCCAAGCTCTGGCCAACCTAGCCCAAGAGGCAAAACTTGGCTGGAAGCTCATAAAGTTGGATGCTTCGTGTGGATTAGAAATACAGAACACTCATTAAATTAATCGAGAGTCAAAGCCACTCCTTGGGCAATGATTAAGCTGACAGTCAGAGTGAGGACGGGTGGGGAGACAGGCTCTCCGGTCTGGGCCGCGCTGGAAGACAATGCCGTGGGGACTCTGGGTCTCTAATGCCTTCTGCAGAGTCCCCCGTTTCTCCCTCATGCAGTCTCTGGGGAGCAGGGAGGCGACTTGCCCCTTAGGGTGGAAACATGGGATTTAGGACAAGAGCAGGGGTTGCCTGGAAACCGAGGGACAAAAATGAATACAGAGTGTTCACAACCTCAAGCCCACCAGCCTCCAGGGAAAGAAAAAAAAAAAGGTAAATATATGGTCATGGTGGTTTTCTGGGGAAAATTCAACTGATCTCACGAGAGTCCCTAGAAAGGTTCATATCTGCCAGTCTAGGTGGCAGGTAGCACTTAAAAACCATCCGCAACTAAGCATTTTGGGGGGAAGTTACTGGTAGATGTAATTATAAAATCAACCCATGTGGGGACAGGATGTTGCTCTCCACAGTTGCATGTCGTCACTCGATGGAAAATGAAAATGTCCCTGGACCAGTATGACTTTTTCCAAGCAATGAAGCAGGCGACTGTTCCAACTGCAACTCTGAGTTGCAATCAGACCTCCAACACATAAATTGTAAAAGTGAATTAAAATGAGCCCTTTCTGTCTCCTGAACTTCCACAGTTGTAAAGGATTTCTCCTGGTAGCTGAGGGCCCGGGTCTGACAGGCTCTCTCACCCAGCTTTCCAAACTCTGAATCACTGAAGTCGTGGCTCTTCCGTACGAAAGAGGTAAAGCCTGTCCCTGCAAGGCTGGGAGGGAAAAGACCCGCGGCTGGGCCAAGTCAATCTCACTGACCCCAACAGGGGGTTGGGGAGTACAGAAAGTAACCCTGCAGCTTCCTCACACTTCTCCACCCTCCCTTCCCCAGCGGGACACAGGTCTGCATAGAACACACGGCCCATGAGGTGGGGACAGGGGCACAGCCGCCAAGGTCACCTGGTGATCCTTGGCCCCGACCCTCACAGCCAGACGCACCCAGGCGGGAACCACCAGGCGTGTGTCCTTTAGGAGAAAGGTACCTTTGTAAACCCAAGGTATTATTAAGTCCCAAGCTGTGCGGTTGCACAGTCCAGAAGCCACGTCTCCTTGTAAAATTGCAGTGAGCAAACAGACAAAACAAACACGGGCCGGACAGCTCAGCGGGAAGAGTGAAGACTCCCATCCAACATGCCTCCCCGAGGAAGGTGTGAGGCCGCGGCTCTGTGAGCCCAGAGCTGCAGGCGACTCTTAGGAGAGGGTAGAAGAGAGTGAGCGCTGGTGAGGCTGGCCCTGGGTAGGGCTGCTTATCAAAGCAGTTCCAAAGCTGGGCTGTAAGCACAGACACCTTCTTGGAGCGCCAAAGAACAGGGTGTGGAAGGGAGCTGCTGGCCACTTGGAAAAGAAAGGGGTTGTGTGTGTGTAGAGGCATCCTTTTCATCTCCACCCGGAGCAGGAACCCAGATCTTTGCTGCCGAGGGTGGGGAGGGGTGGGGATCTGTGAAGCCGGGCCAGAAAGATCCTATTTTCCTTAGCAGATGCAGACACCTGGCCTCAACTCACCTCTCCCCAGACCCGCCAGCTGCAGCACAAACCTGGCCAGCTTCACCAGCAGCTCCGCAGAGTGGGCCAGACAGGGGAGCCATTTTCTGCAGCAGCCCCAGCTGTGCGCTCGGCCCCACCAGCCAACCCCGCGGCTTCTGGGGGTGGCAGCGAGTAGGCGGCTGCCACCCTCCTTGTCCACGCCTGCCTGGGCCCAGGGTCCAGACGTCCTGGTTTTCCCGCCATGCAGGTTTGTGATGGGAAGCGTTACCGCGTCTGAGTGCAACACGTGAAATGGAGTCTGTGTAAAGCAGAGGATGAGGTTGGCTCTGATGCAGAAAGAGGTGGAGGAGGAAGGCGTGGGTGTGAGCCAGTGTGCTCCTGGCTACCTCTGATGGAAAATGCAAATGTCCCCGGACCAGCGTGACATTTCCTTCGGGAACTGTTCCCACCCTCCCAGAGGCCTCCCTACCTCCCACTAGTGAATGACATCGGCGGCTGGCGGCAGGTGCCTAGGTTTGCAGGTGGCTGCGAAGCTCAGGGCGTGACCCACACCCTTCCATCAACCTGCACAGCAACCTGGCGGGGCAGTCGCAGCCCCTCTGGTGACGAGGACGCTGAATCCGCAGCCGATGCCCCTGACTGCTAGACTGTACTACCCCGGATGGTTAAGGTGGGTGGGCCATGAGAACGGAACCCCACGTGGAAGCCCAGCCAGGGCAAGTGAGGGGACTGTGAGGTCACGGGAAGAGACCAAGAACCAGGTGTCCGCACTGAAGAGAAGGCCGAGAGGACCCCAGTCTGAGGACAGGCCTTGTACCCACAGACAGCTCCGCCTCCTGACCCCTGCTCTGGGACGTTTGCAAGTCCTGCTGCTGTGGGGGGCGTTTCATAGACCGAGATCCTCTGGGGCCATCTGACCCCACCCACTGGCTTTCTAGATGAGGACACTGAGGCGTGGAGCACAAAAGCGACCTGCTCGAGGTTACAAAGGACGCTGGGGACAGAGCTGGCCTCTCACCCAGGTGTCTGAATTCCCAATCCCGGTGCGTCCGTGTTTCTATGTAGCCTGGGTGAAGGTCCAGGAGACACCCTTCCCTGGGAAAGAGAACCCCCTGCTACTGCCACTGGAGAAGCGAGGGGTGAGAGAGGGAGCATGGGAGTGGGGCCGAGGCTCTCAGCATGGCGGCCGGCTCCCCACCTCTGCCTGCAGCAGCTCTTCCTTTGCCCAGCCGTGCAGAGGGCAGGAAGCCCCACGCGCAGTCTTAGGGTTCCGAGATGGCGGGAATGACCTTCCCGGCCGGGCCCTGGTTCCCACTTTACAGCTGGCCGCACTTGTGTTTCCTATCACTTTGACACAGATGTTTTCCCTCTCAACCATTTTTTTTTGGGGGGGGTAGGGGTTGGGGGAGTCTGAAGGAAATTCAGAAAGACCCAAAATAAAATAGGGCTGGGAGGTTTGGATCCGAGGGCGCTGGACAAACAAGAGTGATTGCCGGTTTGGCTGTGGCACTGTCACACGTCCCACTTGGGGAGGCAGGCTGCCCCGGCTCAGCTGGAATGAGCATCCCACAGGATGAGGGGGCCCAGGGAGAGCTGCCACCCCTCACACTCATGCCTGCCCTCCCCTCGAGGCTGGCTTCTCCCTGGACCCCTGCCAGGCACTCTCTCAGCAGCCTCCGAATGGGAGGTGCTCGTCGCCCAGGGCCTCACAGCTCCAGCTCTGTAAGACCCACATCAGGTTCCCGATGCCAAGTTTATACATTCGTGGTCTCAAGAGGGAAAGGGAAGTGGCGACACCATAATGACCCAAGCAGCCCCTTAGATTACAGCGTCCTTAGGTACTTCTGGGAGCTTCACCTGCTCCCACCCAGCCGCCAGACCAGCCGGGCCACTTACCTCTGACACTATCTTGCCTGTGACCCTGGCTAAGTCACTTAACCTCTCTGGGCAGCAGTTTCCTGACCATCAGTAAAATGAAGACGATGCTCCCTGCTCCGGCCATATCATGGGACATGGGAAAGAAAGGGCTTTGCAAACTAAAACTCCGCACGAGGGGCCGCAGTATCCCTTCAGTCCACCATCTCTTAGGGGCCGAGGGCTTCCTCTCTTCAGGGACCCTCGCACAGGACCACTCAACAGTGACCAAGGCAAACATGTGGCCACTGCTTTTCTTCTTATCCAGGATGGAGACCAGGAGAACGGAACGGAGGAAGGACCCCGAGGGTTAGAGTGTGGGTTTTCTGGGACCCCGGGCACATCGCTCCTTTCTCGGTCCTCCGCGTCCTCGCTGTGTATAATACGAGGGCTGGCCTGACTCCCACAGTGCTCCAACTCCAAGCCCAGGATTCCCAGTCATTTCTGTTTCAGACCATACAGCCAAGCAGCAGCACCTCGCCCAGGCAGGGGAGCTCTGAACTGAGTGGAGTGGCGGGCTGGAGACACTGTCGACAGATTGCAGGCCAGCGGGCGAGAGACCGCCAGATACTGGGGTGGCCCCAGGAGTTTCCCGTCAGCCTCCGACATCTGCCATGGGGCAGATGGGGCAACGGAGGCACGCTGGCAGTCTGTGGTGCCTCTCAGTCCCAGGCCCTGATGCCGTTTAGGCTGACAGCAGAGGACTAATGGACACACTGCAGGGAGAGGAAAACTCCCCAAAGGAGAAGGGTGGGGTGGGGCGGGGCCGCCCGCCTTCTGACATTCTTCTCTGGTGCCAGGGGTTTGTGGGAGGAAGCCAAGCCTGGCAGCTGGCTGCTGGGGCTGCTGGGAGCACCCAGAGGAGGGGGTGCCCGCAGGCAGGGTCTCCCTAAAGCAGGTCAATGGGTGTGCAGGGTACACCTCTGTGCTGTCCTCACCAGCCGTGTGCGTGGGGTGTGGTGACTCCTGCAAGGGCAGGTCAGTCTCTGCTGTCTGGGAACAACTCTCAGGCCACCCTTGTGCTCCAGGGAGGGGATGAGCTCACACGAGACTGGGCGAGGTCCTCAGGGACCCCAGTGACCAGCACCAAGGGAGTAAGCACATTTTTTGGTCACCTCTGGAGGCAGCACTTGTCTCCAAGGCCCTCTCTCTCGAGGGTGGTACAGCCTGCCTTTCTGAAGGCTTCCAGCTTACAGGGGTAACATTTTCCATCTATGCCCTGGAGCAGCGGCCCTCAGAGCCAGGACTCCTTGCTCTGTCCCTGGGTGGTCCCTTAGCCCCACAGGAAGGTACAGAGCAGACACTCCTTGTCTGCTGTCTCCCTCCAGTTTCCCAGTGTGGAGGAGGCAAAGCGTGGACGACACCCATGGTGTCCCTGGAGTTCTCGCCCTGACGCCCTCTCCAGGTAAACCTCCATTTCTGCTGCCACCTGGCCCTTGGGTGGGATGGCCCGGAGGGGTGAGGCGCACGCCCTCCCGGGCAAGCAGCAGGAGGCCAGCACCTGATCTGTCCCGGAAATGCAGAAACACAGGGCTCATCCCACTACAGGCGTCGATAGGCATCTGCCCACCTCCTCCTTTCCCCAGCTCTCCCAGAGTTCTCTCCAGTTAAGATACTTATCGCACTTGAAAAAACAATCAAGACAAGCTAGTTTTTCAGGTAACTTCGAGAGAGCTCGGACTTTCTCACGGCGTCTCAGAATCATTGAGAGAATGGGGGCAACTGCGAGGCTCGAGGGTGGGGGTCCCCGGCTCAGGTCCCCGGGGACGGACCTCCACTCAGCAGCTGGGGCACCCCTTCTCCGCCGGTGTGAAAATGCGAACGGCTGGGCTCCCCCTGCGGGAGCGCCACTCCTTGCGCCCCTGCCACTGTGAGACCCCCGACCCGGTCACCAGCTGCACTGCGCGCCACGTCCTCACTGGCCAGGGCCCTGCGTTTCTCTACTTCCCCCTGCCGCCTTCTCCCCCTGCACTCGTCGGAGCTTCGGGTGGGAGTGAACCCAAATCCCAGCCCGAATCCTCAGCGAAGGAGAGGACAGGACTGGTCTGCGCGCCCCGCTCTCCAGGGTCGCCGGCTTCCCCCACCTACTCCACCTCGGACCGGCCCCACGGAGCTGCGGGTCCCGCCCGCCTCCGGACCGGCCGAGGAGCGGCTGGCAGCGGCAGTGCCGGCTCTCCTCCCGCCCTGAGTCCACCCGGGGAGGGCAGTGCCAGCTGCCTGGGCACCCCGGGCCGCGGAGAGTGTCGGGGGATCGGGAACAGGTGGTGCCGAGCGGCGCGCGCGCCGGCTGCGCTCACTCACCCAGAAGATGAAGTTAAATCCGAAGAGCAGGTATTTGATGCACTTGGTGCCTCCCTTGACCGGCATGGTGCGGGCTGGACTGGCCGGGGCCGGACTCGTGTAGGACTCGGGACGCGCGCGGCGGGGACTGGCGAGAGCCGGCGCTGGACAGACGTGCCGGTGGCTGCAGGCTGGCCTCGGGCTGCACTTTTAAAAAGTGCCACTCCTACGCACCTGCCCCGCCCACGCCCCGCGGCCGGCCCGGCCCAGGTTCCGAGGGAGTCCCGCCCGGCCGCCGCGCCGAGCCCGCCCCTCTCTCCTCCTCCCTCCTGCTCGGCCTCTGCCAGCGAGGTGTCCCGATCCTTCCCACCATCTCCGTCCTTTCTGCCCTTTCCCATCCAACCGTCCTGGGGTCTCTCCAGGCCGCCACCCGCTGCCCTTTTTACCCAGGCGTTGTATGGAGGCCTGGTCCTTTTGGCTCTCGCTGGTTGGATCTGGGCTCGCAGTGGAGACCTTCCCTAGGGATTTGGGCTCCAGGCCCCCTACCCCAGGTCGGCTGCCAGATCAAGGGCTCCTGCCCTGCCCTTGGGTGGAAGGGAAGCCACCGATGGCATTTCTCCCTCGGGCGTGTCCCTGCAGCCTCCCCTGAACTGCTCCTCGGGCACAGTGTGTGCAGTAGGACTGAGAATCGGCCCACGAGGAGACCCGAGGAGACCCGGAGGCCCCTGGCAGGAGTTACCAAACACCTTCACCCAGGAGCAACCCGGAGAGGACCGGCAGTCCCTAAGCACTTCCTGAACTTGTGGCTTAATGCTCCCCAAGGGGAAGGCAACACCCTCAGTTTTCTTCCCTTTACCCCGACCCAAGCCTTTCTCTTGAGCCTAGCCCTTACACGTGCTCACTGCCGCCTTAGGAATGTTCCAGATGCTGGGCGCTGAACGTTTCGCCGCTGCTCAGACACCTCCTAGAGCTCAGTATAATCTACGAGACCCTCCATCGTGTGCTCATGGCCGGGTGGAGAACACTCCTGAGGGCCACCCGGCCTGGCTTCTCCCCTGCTCGCGTTGGCACGGGCTCCCCTCTGCAGGCGCTGTGTGCCCTGGCCGAGTCTAGCCCTCCAGCCTCCAATTACAGAAATGCTGTCGTGGGGACCAGCAGGTGGCGGGATAGTTAAGGTGCTGGACTCTCAGGGTGCTGACCTTGGTTGGAGTCCTGGACTTGGCGGCTTGCTTTTTCATGGTCCCTCTCTGCCTCTCTCTAGTGAGCACATGTGCCCTATAGCAAATTAAAAGGTTGTAATAATACTAAAATCAAGAATAAATAATTCTTAAAATAAAAGAATGCTGTGGCTTTGGAGGCACCATGGCCTAGTGATTAAAAGAGCCAGGTGGGTAGTGGTTATGGCGCTGGACTCTCACATGTCCAGCCACAGTTCAAGTGCTGGACCCAGTGGCTAGAAAAATCAATGTGTGTGTGCCGGAAATCCCAGGAGGAGAATGGTGGAGAGGTTTTATGGTGTGGCCATCCCTCACGGGGGACAACTCCTCATTCTCCCTTCTGATTGCCTCTCTCTGTCTCTTTCCAGTGAGCACAAGTACCCTATGGCAAAAAACCTTAAAGACAAAAAAGAGCCAGATCCCACAGGGCCCACAGAGATTTGAATCCCAACCCTGGCGGCCTGAAAAGCAGTCAGGGCATGGGTGCCTCAGGTTCTGTCAGGATGGAGGTGTGGAGGAGAAGGATTGCAGCGTGAATCTGCCCCTCGGAGGGTGCTTTCTCACGCTCCCTCTTTGCTCTGTTTCCTCGGCTTGCTCTGGTGAGCTCATGTGTCCTCTGGCAATTAAAAAAAAATTCTGGGGACCAGCAGGGGGCATGGTGGTTAAGGCACTGGACACTCCCACATGGCTGACCGTGGTTCGAATACCGGACCTGGTGGCTTGCTTTCTCACTTTCCCTCTCTCTCTGTGTGTGTGTATCTCTCTCTGGTCAAATTAAAAGAAATGAATGAATGAATAAAATTAAATAAATAATTATTTTTTAAAAATCCATCTTTTCTTTTTATGCTGTAGATTGTGTGTGTTTGTTGGAGACAGACAAAAGACAGAGAGGGAAGTGCCCCAGAGGGGATGGCCACCATAATCCTTCCGTTTTCCTCTTGGGATTTTGGGCACACGTGTGCGCGCACCTGATGGGTTTTTCAAACGTTGGTTTTAGGACTCAGACGCGCGATCAGCCGTGTGGAATCCAGCTGCCTGAACCTGCACGCCACCTGCTGACCCAGAAATCTTGTGGCATCGTCAACACGCCTTTCCTGGTTCTCACGGCTAGATGAGGAGAGTGCCCTTTCTCTGAAGCCCCAAGCCCGGGACATTTCTTCCCACATGCAGTTTCCTTTCGTGTGCTTTATTATTATGGAAGCGACACATGCTCATTACAGAAACATTGGAAAATACCAAGAAGCAAAAAAGGACATAACTGCGTATTTCACTCACCAGAAACGGCCCCTGCTGGCACGGGCAGCTCTCAGTCGGCTCTGTTTGTTATCCTTAGACCTGCCTCGTTGACTGATTCACTCATTTCTTCAAAAACATTTGCTCAGTGTCTACTGTATGAGGGCATTTCAGTAGGGGCCAGAGTTGAAAAGACACATGTTAGATCCCGTTTCTGCCCTCCAGAAGCTGAGTCCGAAGGGGAAGGGAGATGGACAGATGGATGCTGGCTTGGGGTGATGCGTGGGGTTACAGAGACAGGCTTGGGGGCACCGGGCGCTCACAGAAGGGGGCTCTGGCCCAAATGGCGAGTGATGCTTTGGGACACAGGGAAAGCTGCCGCCACGCGGGAATCTGGAGTAGTTGGTGGCAAACCCAATTGCAATGAGGAAAGCCCTGTGGCCAGACTTGGGTTCGAGTCCCCGAGTTGGTCTGAGGAACTAGGTAGCTGGGGAAAGTGGATTGTGGTGCAGTGAGCCCCGGGCGAAGGTGCTTCTCTCTCTTTCATGTACACGTTCTCTATCGTGAATAGAAGGACTTTTAAAATCTGGGCAAGGCCCGGGGCTCGCACAGTAGCACCTGACTTGGGAAGGCAGAGACCGTGGGCAAGGGAATGTGTGGGGAGGGGACGGTAAGGAAGAGCACCGAGGGGGAGGGGCCCCCCCCGAGAGGTTCCAGCAGGGGAATGCCAAGGCCGTGTTTCAGGGGGATCCCCACCTGTATTCCAGGTAGCTGAGTGGAGTCGGGGGTTGGAGGAGCACCAGGAGGGGCAGGTAGAAAGCTCCTCAAGGGTCAGACCGTTGCCCTTCCAGGTCTTGGCTCAGAGCTTTGGGGAACGGACAGGAAGTCAGGATGTGCATTTGGGAGGTGCCTGGGTAACTGGAGACTAGCCGCATGAAAGGTGAGCTGCAGACCAGGTTAGACCTGTTGGGACACTGCTGACTAGTCAGGTGACAGACAAAGACATGGGAGTGGGGGTGGGGCTGCAGGACAGAGTCTGGAGGAGGCAGAAGCCTGGGAGAGGACCAGGTGGGATGGGGCAGGGGCGGGCAGCCAGAGATGGCAGTCGGCGGCAGAAGCAGAGTGCGGAGGCAGAATATGCATTGGTTCCTCGACTGCCACGTGTCACACGCTGTGCTGGAGGGGCCCAAGATGAGACAACCTCTTTCCAGGGATAAAGCACAATGGAGAATGTCGGGCAGGGCAGAGAGACCCATTACAGACAAGTACAGACCCATGGCGTCTCCTCGGGGAGATGCGGCCTGGGAACAAGTGGGGCTCCTGGACCATCCCCGGGTTGGCCTGAGTCTGGGGGGTGTCTCCATAGTGAGAAGGGGCGCCAGAGCTGCAGACTCGGCAGGCAGGCAGTAACCAAGGCCGAGGAGGGAATGCAGGCGGGGGAACCTCACATGGAAAAGCCCAGGAGCGAGACTGCAGGCTTCGAGGATGGCTCCAACCAGACAGTGTGTGAAGAACGGAGTTGGGTGGGCGATGGGTACACAGACCATGCCCCCATGGTGTTGCTCCCCCACAGAGTCCATCCATCTTAGGAGAACATGTCTAAAGAAAAAAAGATTCTGGGACCAGCAGTTAGCATAGTGGCTATGTCACTGGACTCTCATGTAGTCGACCGTGGTTCGCGTCCTGGACCTGGTGGCTTAAACTCACACGGGGCGCGTGTGTGCGTGCGTGCCTAAGATCCCGAGTGGAGAATGGAGGAAGAAGGGATTGCAGCGTGGCCATCCCCCCTGGGGGGTGATTTCTTGCTTTCTGTCTCTATGTCTCTCTCTGTCTGTCTGGCAAGCACAAGTGCCCTATAGCAAAAACCTCTCCAAAAAAAAAAAGAAAAGAAAAGAAAAAGAGATTCTATCTCTCTGTACCCCCCTCCAGTTACCAAGTATGGTAGGAGGGGTTCAGGAAATATTTAAGCTTAGAGCAGAAACTACTTTCTCGGGGAGTCATGAGTCACGAATGTCCTTAGGGAGGCCTGGTACGGTGCCTGCCACACACGTGCTCAAGAATGCGGCCTAGTGATACCGTGACTATCGGGGCTGCCGCTGCATGTCATGTGGTGTGAGCGCTGGCCTGGAGTGAGGAGATCCGGGTTCTATTCTTGGCTCAGCCAGGCTCTTAGATCTATTTCGGGCACATCATCCCCTCTATCTGGGTCTCCATCGCCTCACCTGTGCAATAAAGATTTTAAACTAGCAGATGACAAAAGTCTCCTCCACCCTCACATCTATGGTGCAATGAGTCTCTGGGCCAAAGTGTGTTTATTACAGACAGCGAGTGCCTCAGGCCACCGGGAAAGGGAGCGATGGAAAAAATATGGTTTGTGTTAGCTGGGAAAGGAAAATCTGGGTAAGCCCCTGAGTCACAGATCACATGGAGGCAGCCAGGCCTTCCAGGCTTTGTGAAGCTTGAGTGGGAAAACTTCCTCCTATCCCTCCAGCATCCTGTTTCTGGAAAAACCCCTGCTCAGGCTCCGGCTCAGGCTCAGGGGTTCCCATTGGCTCTCAGGCTCCCCCTGGTGGTAAGATTGGAACCTGCAGGAGCTGGGCAGGCTAGCAATGGGTCTAGGACCCCTCTGGACGTCGGCTCTCCCCTTCTGCAGAGGGCACTGGCTTTAGGAAGTACAGGCAGAACCCACACTCTCACAGGCCCCAAGGCCCTCACCATCACTGTGCCAGCGACTGTCTTGATGCACCTCCTTCTCTTCTAGAAGCTTCTTTGCTGCTCCCCTTACTGAGCTCAGCTGCCACCATGTCAGGGAGCCTCCCCTGAATACTCCAGCCCTTCCCTGCGCAGATCGCCTGCCTGGATCTCTCTTCGTGTGTGGCACTTTGACTGGCATCGTCTTCCCCGACAGGTATGCATGTTGCGTGAGCGCCAGGGTACTTGTGTTCTCTGTGGCTCCCAGTCCCTCCCCGTCCACGGCAGACCTGCTGTGAACATGTGAGGAGTAACTGTGAGACAGCGGTGTCCCTCGACCTTCGTCCTTAGCCCCTTTCTCTGTCACTGAGCACCGAGCCCGGTGTCTCCCATCATGTTCCCTGTTTGTAAATTCCTGTCTGTAAATTCCAGTCCTGATATCTGACAACGGGCATTTCCACTCCAATGTCCCACCAAATATGCCCACACCCTACTCCGTGAAGCCCCTCAATGTGTTAGTTTACATGGCAAAGGAATTTCACACATATGATTTTTTTTTCTTTTCTTTTTTTTTTTGGAGAGGGTTTTGCTATAGGGCGCATGCGCTTGCCAGACAGATAGAGAGAGACAGAGAGATAGAAAGCGAGAAATCACCCCCTAGGGGGGAAGGCCACGCTGCAATCCCTTCTCCTCCATTCTCCTCTCGGGATCTTGGGCACGCACGCACACGGGCCCGGCATGAGTTTAAGCCACCGGGTCTGGGACACGAACTGCGGTCGACTACGTGGGAGTCCAGCAACATAGCCATTACACTAACTGCTGGTCCCGAACACACATATGATTAAGTTAAAGGATCTTGAGGCGATCCTGGCTGATCCCTGGGCCCAACCGAATCACAGCGATTCTCAAGACAGGGAGGTGGGAGGGTCAGAGCCAGGCAGGGAGAGGAGAGGCTGAGGTCGGAGTGGTGTGCGGTTGTGAGCCAGGAACCTGGGCGCCTCTGGAAGCTGGCAAAGGGCAAAGGAATGTCCCCGCCACCTCCCCGCTGTTCAACAGAAGGAGCAAACGTAACCCCACCAACTCATTTTGGCCTTCGGATCTCTAGGACTATAAAAAAGTAAACTAGGGCTGGGACCAGCAGACGGTGTAATGATTATGCCGCTGGCCTTCCACGTAGTCGACTGCTGTTCGTGTTCTGGATCCGGCAGCTTGAAACTCCTGCAGGGTGTGCGTGCGTGCCCAAGATCCTGAGAGGAGAATGGAGAAGGGATTGCGACGTGGCCCTCCCCCCGGGGGGTGATTTCTCGCTTTCTGTCTCTGTCTCTCTGTCTGGCGAGTGCACGCGCCCTATAGCAAAAACCTCTCCAAAAAATAAAAATAAAAATAAATAAATAAAGTTGAATAAAATAATTCTTTTTTGTTTTTTTAAAGGGGCTGGCAGGTGGCGTGGTGGTTAAGGGCGCTAGACTCCCACATGGCTGACCGTGGTTCGAGTCCCGGGTCTGGCGGCTTGCTTTCTCACTTTCCCTCTCTCTCTCTCCCCCTCTCTGGTCAAATTTAAAAAATAAAGAATTAAAGGTGAATAAAAGAATTCTTATAAAAAAAAAAGCTGATGCCTTGATCGTAAGATCATCATAAAAGCCCTCCGCTCTCTTGTCTTAACCTTCATTTATAATCCTGTTCGCTGTTTGGGGACACCACAGGCATTTCCCTGTCTATGCCTGAGTTCCCCACCTGGTCTTTCCTCCTGGCCTGTCTCTTGCCCCCTGTGTGCTGTCCCTGAGGCCAGCTCGTCCCTGCCTCCCCAGCATCCTTGAGCGTCTGTCTGCTCTGACCCTCCCTCTCAGCATGCTCCTGCGGCAATTTCTTTCGGAATCATCCACTGACTCTTCTAAAATTTGTCCTGGGTGGATTTCATGTTTTATGCATTTTCTTTTAAAGCCTTGGCAGCAGGATTCCCAGTAAGTACTTCCCAAACATTAAAGGAAAACACGAATCCAGAGGACTAACTCTCGGATGGGGACCCGATGTGCCGCTGCTGTTCTAACTGCTAGAGATACACTCGTCTAATCTGCAAATGACCCCAGAACCCAGTCCACAGTCTTACGGTCTCCACTGCACAGGTAGGAAATCCGAGTCACGAGGAGATGAATTAACTTGCTAGAAAGCAGCAGAGCTAGGATTTGAACCGAGGTGATTTGGCTCCAGAGCCTAGGCATAAACCATCTTCATGAAGTAAACAGATGTCACTGTCCGCACTACTCTTTGCAGGTTTTTGCCCTCTGCTTGGAGCTGGGGGAAGTGGCTGCAGGTGACCTCCCAGGGGTCGCACCATCCTGATGGAGCTGCCAGCAGGCCCACTCAGTCTTCGGGGCTGATGACAGGTGGTGAGCTTGCTTTTTGTTCCTGCCGATCTTGATCCTCCCTTCCACCGCTACATGGTGGGAGGACGGTTGCTCTTTTTTTTTTTTTTTTTGCTATAGTGCATGTGCACTTGCCAGAGAGAGAGAAGCAGAGACAGAGAGAGGGAAAGTGAGAAATCTCCCCCCAGTGGGGGCAATGGCCATGTTGCAACCCCTTCTCCTCTGTTCTCTTAGGATTTGGGGCACATGTGCATGTGTGCCTGGTGTTATTTTCAAGCCACTGGGCCCGGGACTAGAACTGCAGTCGGCCACGTGCACCTGCTGGCCCAGAGGACTGCTGCGCTTTACCTCCCACGCGGGGTGAGGACTGCAGGTGTCCTGCTGCGCTGTCCTTCACTCCATGTGAGGCAACGGCAGCCCAGGGAGCAGCGGCAACGTCGTCCTACCCCAGGGCTGCTGACTTCTGTCCTAGGCAGTGGTTCTGGATTCAGGGGCTCTGGGGTGGCGTGTGTTTCCTGCATCGAGAGCAGGAAGCTGTAGGATCATAGCATGGCGCTTGGAACCGGAAGGCTAGGCCAGCTCCTGGTGCACTGGGACCGCACTGCTCAGGAGAAGCCAGCTCCCACACGGCGACCACGGTTCGAGTCCCTTGCCTGGTTCACTTGGAACACGCTGGGTATCCATGCAAGTGTCTAAGATCCGATGGGCTGGAGCACAGGAGAACGAGCAGCATGGAGTGGCCAGTCCGTGTGCATACATACACACGCTTTCACACGTACACACGTGTTCACACGCACGCACTGTATCGCAAAGAGAGAAAAAGGATCTTAAAAAAAAGAGAAAGAAATTAGAAGGCTCAGGTCCGAGCCCCAGGGCGTGCTCACCCGAGAGCAGTGACAACCTGAGGCTCCATTTCCTTGTCTTTAAAAATTCCTACCTCAGGGTGGTAAGCGTCAGATGAGAACTTGGAAGTGTTTTTTGTTTTTTTTTTAAGGAGGTTTTTTTTTTTTTTTTTTTTTTTTAAGAATTATTTTATTTTATTTTATTCATTGTCATTATTTTACCTTTTATAAAATTTTGTTGACGTTGACTAGAGAGAGACAGAAAAAGAGAGAAGGAAAGTGAGAAAGCAAGCCGCCAGGTCTGGGACTCAAACCACGGTCAGCCATGTGCGAGTCCAGCCACCTTAATCACCACACCTGGAAGCACTTGTTAAGGTCAGGGTGCTAGGACCCAAGTTTTATTTACTCTCAGGGGATGGGGCAGTGGACCGGATTGTCACAAACTGCTAAGTGGCCCCAGCCTCGAGTCCTGGGCTCTGTGCGGCGCTGCCCAGTGTGCGTGTCCCGTTTGCTACCCGTTTACTGAGCACCTCCTACAGGACGGTCTGTGGGCTGCCGGGAGACGCCTGGCCCTGGTCCTGCTCGCAAGGCGTTCTCCCAGCTGCAGCTGCGTGATGTGGTGGACGCCACGGTGGACGGCAAAGCAGCCAGGGCAGAGCAGGGCGAGGGCAGGCTGCAGGGCCGAATGCATGCGGAAGTGAGACCAGGAGCACAAAGTGGGCCTGCTCCAGAGCAGCTGCCCCTTAGGCCTGGTGGGCGGGGCCGCGCTGGGAGCCTGCGGGTGGGCGTGGGGTTCAGCCGTGGGCTGCTTCCCATTGCCACAGAACTTAGAGGAGCCCTGAGAAGTTCTGTCAAAGGGCAACGGAAGTCACTAGAGCTATCCTGCTGACGGTTTCTCTGCACTGCCTGTGACACTGGGCTGCTGTTGCCCAAGCTGTAAGCTCCCGAGGCAGGGCCCCTGCCACCCCCAGCTGTGTGTGGGTGTGCTGGACCCAGAATCCTCGAGAAGGACGGATGGGCACGTGCGAGGGCGCAGGCAGATACGGGCAGGGGAGAAATCCCTAGGTTAACCTGACCATGAGAAGCCGACGTCACTTACGTCCCCCTGTGGCTATGGGAAGTGTGTGTGTGGGGGGAGTCACTGTCTGTGGACAAAAAGGACGCCCGAACCCCACTGCGTGGCGCGGGTTGGGATCCAGCCCCGGCTGTGGCTGTTAACCACATCCCCCAGTTCGGCATCTTAGGCGCCCCAGCTGCCTCACCCTGCTTTTCATGCTTTCCCTCCGGTTGTCTTCCTTAATATGCTTTTTATTGATTGGTTTATTTTGCTACACGAGTACCATACAATTAACGAGACTGTGACTTTATTCCGAGTTCCCCAGTTTTCCACCAGTACTCTTTCTGCTTCCAAGTCCAACCCGGGCTCCCACATTGCGTTTGGGATTCTGCGTTCCTTTTCATTCTCTGCACTCACTGGGCTCCTTTTCTGCCTGCCTACCTTTCACTCTGTCTCACGTTCTGTCTCAAATAACGTTCCTGTTTACAGCAAATGCCTATTTATTTTGTAGCAACCCCTCCCCGCCACCTTCCCATGAGGAATAATGTTGGAACTTGGCAGGACTGCTTCTTGTTGTGTTGGTTTTGCTTATAGGGTGTCTGTGCTTCTGTGCTTGCGAGAGAGAGAGAGAGAGAGACAGAGAGAGAGAGACAGAGAGAGACAGAAATCACCCTCCCTCCCCCCCAGGGAGGATGACCATGCTGCAGTTCCTTCTCCTCCATTCTCCTCTTGGGATCTGGGGCACACACACACACACACATGTGCCTGGCATGATTTTCAAGCCACTGGGTCTGGGACTTGACCTGCTCAGTTGGCCATGTGGGATCCAGTGCCTTAAACTTGTGCCACCTGCTAGCCCTAGGACTGGGGTTTTAGGATCTGGCTATTAGCAACATGGGATTGAGGTTAACAGCACACACATGCACCTAGCGTCTCATCTAACTGTCGGCTGTTTTTTATATGCCCTTCTGCGTGTGAGTAGAGTGATATGCACTCTCAGCTGTGGTGGCTTAGCAGGGCAGCGGCTGTCTCGGGACAGTGCAGGCAGCCGGTGGCAGACTTGGAAGGAGGCCTGGAGGTTCTTGACTTCCATTTTACTTGCACCCTCTCCAGTTTCTAGGTGGAGTGTGATCCGGCCTGACATGTGGGCAGCCCAGCTTGGTAGGTGATGGGTTTCCTGTGGTTTCTCCTCGCCCTACACATGCGGAGTGACTATAGCATCCCCAGCTTCGGGGACTTTCCTCTGGCCACGCCAGGGTAGATTGCTTCACTGGCTTCCTCACCCACTTCCCACCCACCTCTGCCAACCAGATAGGAAGCCAGATCCCGGGGCCCCGGACCCCACCAGCCACCTTGATGATCGGGGCTTCCCCTCAGCCACTACCCTTGGGAGGGCACTTTGGGAGCCTAACCTTCCTTGAAGCATTGGAATGATACTTGCTTCTAAATGTAAATTTGCTCTAGAGAGCATGTGCTTGCTGAGGAGGGACAGAGAGGGAGAGAGAAAGAGAAGGGAGAGAGTACACTCCCCGACAGCAGGGTGGCCACATCTCAATTCCTTCTTCTCCATTCCCCCAGCAGGATTTTGGGCACACAGTACATACACCTGGTGTGTTTTCCAAGTCCAAGTCAGGGGCTCGAACCACGCAGCTGGGCACCTGGAACCCAATCACCTTAACCACCATGCCCCCAGCCGGCCCCCAAACCTCATTTTTAAATTGATTATTTATTTACATACTTGAAAAACTAAAGATATGAGTAGAGAGGGAAATTGTCCCTCTTGGAAACTTAATGTATAAGAGAGACTTAAGAGTCATATCAACCAAATGCAATGTGTGGGCTTTGTTTGAAGCCTGATTCTTTTTTTTTCTTTAAAGACTTATTTTCATTTAATTTTATTCATCACTATTATTTTTAAAGTTTGACCAGAATGAGAAAGAGAGAAAGTGATAAAGCAAACTGCCAGGTTGGAGACTCGACCTGTGGTTGACCACGTGGGAGCCCAGCATCTCAACTACCACACCACCTGCTGGCCCTGAAGCCTGACTCTTTTTTTATTTTTGGAGAGGTTTTTGCTATAGGGCGCGTGCACTCGCCAGACAGAGAGAGACAGAGAGACAGAAAGTGAGAAATCACCCACCAGGGAGGATGGCCACGCCGCAATCCCTTCTCCTCCAGTCTCCTCTCGGGATCTTGGGCACGCACGCATACGCGTCTGGCGTGAGTTTTAAGTGAGTTTTAAGCCACCGGGTCCATGATGCAAACCGTGGTCGACTACGTGGGAGTCCAGCGACATAGCCATTACGCTAACTGCTGGTCCCAAGCCTGACTCTTTTTAAAAAAAGTTTTGCAAGAAATTATACTTAAATATAAACTAAGTATTGGACAATGTTAAGGAAATATTGATAGTGTTATTAAGCATGATAATGGCCTTGTGGTTATGTTTTGAGAAAAACCCCATTTATTAGAGATAAATATTGAAATTTGTATGGATAGAATGATGTCTGGTTTTTTTTTTTTGAGAGATTGTTTTTGCTATAGGGCATGCGTGCTCACCAGACAGAGACAGAGAGACAGAAAGCGAGAAATCACCCCCCACGGGGGATGGCCACGCCGCAATCCCTTCTCCTCCATTCTCCTCTTGGGATCTTGGGCACGCACGCACACGCGCCCGGCGTGAGTTTTAAGCCACTGGGTCTGGGATGCGAACTGCGGTCGACTACATGGGAATCTAGTGACATAGCCATTATGCTAACTGCTGGTCCCGATGTCTGGGGTTTTTAAGCCTCCTTCCCAATAAGCAGGAAGATAAAGGAAACAGAATGACAAAATGATAGTAATTGTTGATATTGGGTGCTATGTGTATGGAATTCATAATGTAGTCTCTTTTGTGTGTTTAGATACCTTCATAATAACAACCACACACAAACACACACACACACACACACACACACACACTCAGGCGAGCTTGTCCCCTGTTAATCTTATCCTCTCTCAATAACCAGTACTTATTTTTATGTGTATTCTTTTTGTAAATCTCTTTAAATATTTATCATAATTTAAGATTTACATATAACCATTATACATCTTTGTAGAGTACAGAATGATCTTTATAAGCACATATATAGATACCACTTAACCGTACTCAGAATGGTTAAGATTAAAAATAAAGAATGATAAGTGCTGGCGAGGTTGTGGAGAAAAGGGAGCCCTCCCACACTATTGGTGGGAATGTTAAGCACAGCCACTGTGGAGAACAATGTGGAGGGTCCTCAGAAATCTACAAACAGAACTACCATACTATCTGGTAATTCCACTCTTAAGTATCTACCCAAAGGATAGGTATACCCTCAGCTGGAAAAACACTTGCACATGTATGTTTGTAGTAACATTAATCACATTAGCTGGGACATGGCATCAACCCAGATATCCAAGAACAGATGAGTGGATTGAAAAAATGTGGTACGTGTACACTGTGGAATACTACTCAGCCGTAAAAGAACAATGAGACCATGACATTTGATAGACAGTAGATGAATATGGAAGACTTAATGCTAAGCAAATCAAGCCAGACTATGAAAGACAGGCATTGTATGTCCCTGCTTAACATATACCAAATGTCTTCACCGAAACCGAAAGATTGGAAGGTATACTAGCAGGGAAGCCAACGGCAGAGACAGTAAAGGTGGAGGAGGATAAGAAGGGGTAGAAGAGAGGGGATCAGGGATAAAACAAACAAAACATTTAATAGATATGAAAATCAAATGTTGTCTGTGGATAATAACATATGGTAATGTCTTTGACTTGACTAATACATACTATATTCATGCTGGGAAAAGCCATGTTTTACACTGTAAAGATGTACAGTGATTGAATGTAAATATAAATAAATATATTTATAAATAAAAAGTAGGGGCAAAAAGGAAAAGCATAAGATGCTTGAATTTTCACAAGCCTTAATATGAGAATGTTTGGAATACAAACATTCATCAGACTTTAGACTTATTGTCTAGATACTGTCCTGTATGTACCTTATACTTTAATAAAAATGTTTAAAATGGGGCTGGCAGGTGGCCTGGTGGTTAAAAGGGCTGGACTCCCACATGGCTGACTGTGGTTTGAGTCCCAGACCTGGTGGCTTGCTTTTTCCTTTTTCCTCTCTGTCTCTCTCTGATCAGACTGGAAAATAATAATAATAAAGTTAAATAAAACAAGTCTTTAAACTTTTTTTAACTTAAAAAAGTGGGTATACTGTGTGTAATAAACAAATTAAGGCTATAAATATAAGCATCACCTTCAATATTTATCTTTATTTTATATTGTGAACATAACATAAACCTGCTGCACTGGCTATTTCTTAAGTATGCGCTAAATTGTCTACGATGTTCTTTTTCTTTTTCCATTTTTATTTTCATTTTATTTATTTATTTATTTATTTTTTTAATTTAATTTTTTATTTCTTTTTTCATTTTATTTTCTTCCATACATTCAATCACATTATTATTTATCTTACAAAATGGATATTTCAGCAGGTGAACACCTCTCCCCAGCACCGTCAATAAGACCACGGAACATCTTCAACAGATAATACCACACCTCTTTGTGCCATTAATGCTTTTCCTCCCTGTCTCTCCCCCAAATGTCCTTCCTCAGACCCTCCTCTTTCACACACACTATATCTGGTATTTACATCTATATACTGCATTTCTATGTCCTTTAGACAATTAGTTTCAGTCATAGAGTGCAGACACTCGGTATATATTAAGTGGGGACATACAATGCCTCTCCTTCATAGCATGGCTTGCTTCACTCAGCAGTAAGTTTTCCATATTCATCCACTTCCTGTCAAAAGCCAGGGTTTTGTTGTGTTTTAGTCTACGATGTTCTTTACAGTGAGATACAGATATAAAAAATATTGATTAAAAATCAGGCAATGAACGATCTCATGAATGAACAAAGATAATATAGCCAGTGAAAGAAGAATTTGTCATTTCCATGTAGAGGACTGTAGGAGATAACCATTTATAATCTGAAAAAAATCTGTGAGTATCAATCATTGGTCCAGTTAGAGATAGGTATAATTGTTCATTAGGAAGAGAGAGAAAAAGAACACTTTCACTCACACACGGAGTTCTTGTAAGACCATAGTACTGTACTGTGCATAAAGAAATAAGTCCTCAAAAAAGCAAAGATGAAACAAATTCGGAAAGAGATGTTTAAAAGTGAAGACATGGTAAAGTCATGATTTGGTGATTTATAGAAATTACAGAGCTCTTGATTTTAGCCTTTAAAAAATTCATTCCAAAGAAAAATTCAGTTACTTGTAACATTTTAGGCTTTTTCTCTATCATCTAGTTTTATACAATGAGCAATGGTTATAATAAATACATAAATAAAGACCTGTGGAGACAACTCTCAGACAATTGGCGAATTTGTATTTAAACCTGCTCGTGTATAAAATAGTTGAATCTGCATTCAGTGTTATTAAATATGTGTGGACTTACCCTTTTTTCCTAGTTGCTTTGTGTTCTGTTACTTCTATTTGTCTCCCTTTAGCTTTCTTGGTGTAGTAGTCCCTTAAGAATTTCCTGAAGAGCTGGTTTCATTATGGTGAATTCTTTCAGCCTTTGTTTATCTGGGAATGACTTTATTTCTCTTTTCCATTTGAAAGATAATCTTGCTGGGTATAGTACTCTTGGCTGAAATTGCTTTTCTTTCAGAGTTTTAAATATGTCTTCCTATTCTTCTCTTGCCTGCATTGTTTCAGTTGAGATATATGGTGTTAGTCTAATGGGGTAACCTTTGTAAGTAACCTGACATTTCTCTCTTGCCATTTTTAAAACATTGTTTTTGTCTTTGATTTTCGCCAGTTTGTCTATGATCTGCCTTGGAGAGATCTTCTTGTATCTATTTGGTGTCCTTTGTATCTCCTCGATTTGGATGCCCACATACCTCTCTAAATTTGGAAAGTTTTCTTCTAATATATTATGAGATATATTTTCTTTTTAAAAATTTTTTTCTTTTTTTTTTTTTACTATAGGACACATGTGCTCGCCAGCAA
>NW_006208857.1:1294348-1301007 GCF_000334495.1 Tupaia belangeri chinensis
CACACACACACACACACACACACACACATGTTCCTGGCGTGAGTTTAAGCCACCAGGTTCAAGACTTGAACTGCAGTCGACTACATGGGAGTCCGGCGATGTAGTCATTATGCCGTCTGCTGGTCCCATATGAGAGATATTTTCTATATCTTTACCTGTCTCTTTGCCTAATTATGTGGACATTTGGCCATTTAATCGTGTCTAGGCTTTTCTGTATATTGTCCTGATTTCTAATGGTTATTCTTCTATTCTTTTTAGTTGCTTGGACTTAATTGGAAGTTTTGTTTTCAAGGTCAGAGATTCTTTCTTCTGCATGGTCTAATCTTCTGTTGATACTTTTGAGGGAAGTTTTGATTTCCTGCATCATATTCTTTATCTCCAGAAATTGTGTTTGATTCTTTATCAGTGTGCCTATCTCTTTATGGAATTCCTTTTCAAGTCATGGAAGGATTGGTTGTTTTCTCCTAGAATTGGTTGTTTTCTCTTGCTTATCATTAAGTTTTACTGCAATGAATATTCCGAATTCTTTTTCTGATATTTCTGTGATCTCTTTTGCTTTATGCATTGTTGGTGAGGAGTTATGATTCTTTGAGAGTATAGTATTTCCTGATTATCTACTATTTCTTGGGGCTCTGCTTTGATTTTTAGTCATCTGATGGTATACCCACTTTCATTCTTCTTTGGAGCACGTTTCTGTAGCTGTGTGTTCCTGCACTTCTCTATGATATGTGTAAGCTCTGTGTCAATTTCCTGCCACTGCTGTGGTTGGGAGTGTGGAATCCATAGCAGGAGTTTTGGGTTCAGGTTTTCACAGGGGAGTTTTTCTTCTTTTACCACCAAGGGAGTTATGTGGAAAGAATTCCTCCAAATTTTCCTATTTTCAGGTATTCGGTTCTTGAATACTGAAACCTAACTGCTGTCAGTGTGAATGGAGGCTGAGCTGACAAGTGGAATGTAAGGTGGCAGACTACTTGTGTGGTGCACTAGCACACTGTGAGGGCTGGAGCACCCTCCTTCCCCATAGCAGCTTGGGTGGGGAATCCCTGCTGATGAGCTCAAGCTGAGCAGCTTGACTTGGCCCTGCCCGTAGGTCCTGAATGGGTGAGGGGCAGAACTGTGTCAGCATAGATGGGGCAGCAGCTCCTGCCTTCTATCTCTGGCATCGCAGCATCTCCATTGCTCCTTCTATCTCTGGGATTGCAGGAACCAGGTATTGGTTTTTCAAGGCTGGAGACTTTCTTTCTTTCTTTCTTTCTTTCTTTCTTTCTTTCTTTCTTTCTTTCTTTCTTTCTTTCTTTTCTCTCTCTCTTTCTTTCTCTCTATCTCTCTTTCTTTTGTTCTTTTTCTTCTTCTCCTCTCTTTCTTTCTCTTCCTCCTCCTCTTCCTCTTTTTCTTCTTCTTCCTCTCTTCTTCCTCCTCCTCCTCCTTCTTCTCCTTCCTCCTCCTTCTCCTTTTCTCCTTTTTTCTTCTTAAGCACACTCTGTGGGGATGGCCACACTGTTCTCCCTTCTCCTCCATTTCTCTTCCGTTTGGACTACTGTGCACACACAAATGCAGTATCACAAGCTGCTGAGTCCTGCACTCCAACTGCCCCGCTGGCCATGTGGAATACAGCCATCCTAACTTCACGCCACCAGCTGGCCCTATGTATTTTTCTTGTGCGAAGACAACAAATACTAATACGTAGTATTATTTGCCTCCCATCATCTTTATGTAATTGCCAGAAGGCACATGCATTCACGAGAGACAGACACAGAGAGAGTGTGGTGGGAGAGAGAGAGAGAGAGAAAGAGAGAGAGAAAGCAAGCACTCCCCAGTGGGTGGTGCCCTTTTCAGGTAGCCAGGGCTGGGATTCAAATTGCAATTGGCATGTGAGATGTGGCTCCCTTAGCCCCTAGGCTACACGGCTGGCCTCCCTCACTCCATTTTTCCAATATCAGAAAAAGCCCGTTGCTATTGGTCTGAACCTTGCTTTCTCCCCCTGTATTACATGTCGTAGGTAGAATGGTGGCTCCTAAAGATGTCCACATCCTCGACATCCGTGGTCCCTGGAGCCCATGCATGTGTCAGCCTACATGACAAAAGGAACTTTGCAGATGGGATCAAGTCTAAGCCCTGAGATCGGGTGGGGGTTATGGCAGTGGTCAGAGGCAGATGTGACCAAGGGTCAGGGAAGGATGTGGCAATGCTGACTTGACAGAGGCAGGGACTGTGGCCAAGGGATGTGGGCGACCTCTGAGCTGGAAAAGGCGAGGAAACAGACTGTGCCCTACATGCTCCAGAAAGGAGCACAGCCCTGCACAGAGCTCCCGTTCAGCCCAGCGAGAGGCACGTGTGTCTTCTGTAGTGCATTGCACTTTGGCCGTTTGTTACACTAGCATTCGAAAATGTCTGCATTGCACTTTGGAGGTATTTCCTTATCAGTACAGTGGATGCAGGAGCGTCAGTTCCTCATGATTGTACGTGTGGTCTCGGTTTGGGTCCGGGCTCTGTCACACACTAGTTGTACAGTGTAGGGTAAGTTATGTCACCTCTCTGAGCCCGACTCCTCATCTGTAAAAGGGGAATAAGAGCACCTCTTCATAGGGTCACTGTCAGGATTTAGTTGTGTAATGCCACACACTGTTTAACACCGTGCAGCACTCAATAAGGACGGCTGGTGGGCCAAGCCCAGAGCACAGTGATTAAGCACATCGCACTGGGAGCTGGATCCCACATGGCCGACCATGGTTTGAATTCCTGCCTGGGGGACTTGGAAACTATGCTGGGTGCATGTGTTCGTGTGTGTTCGTGTGTGTTCTTGTGTATGTGTATGTGTGTCCTACATCCCGATGGGATAGAGAAATGGAGGAAACAGAATTGAGGTGTGACCATGCCCGATTGGGGCGAGGGTCGCTTTCTTTCTCCCTCTTTGGTGAGTTCATGTGCCCTCTGTCAATTAAAAAAAAAAAACAAGCATAAAGCATAGCGGTTCCTAATAGCATCATTATGAATACGTTTGTAATTACTATAACAAGGAGCAGTCCCCAATTCTTCAGTTCTCATTACCCTCTCTCTGACTCCGTGGAGGCCCAGGAGGTGGTGCCCAGATTGGCTCTTGTCCTGCATGCTTGATTGGCTGGTGCCCAGGCCCCGGTTCCCTGACGGCCTCTGTCCCCTGACGGCCTCTGTCCAGCTGTCCCCGTGCGGTACCTGGGATTGTAGGATGACTCAGTAATCCAGTTATGGACTGGTGGCATCCGTGGTGGCTGGCGGGCCTGTTCTCTCGCGCTTCCCAAGGTCGGGGTTTCCTCCTTCCCACACTAAAGGGCACACACAGCACGACCGCACCCCAGCAGGCTCAGACTCTCCGCAACACCCAGCTCTGTCTTGGATCAGCTCTGTCTTGGATCAGGAGGCGCTGCTTGCGGGTGGGCGGTTCTGGTGAGTAGACAGCATGCTCTCCTCCCCTGTGAGCCCCCTCAGCATCAGCATGGGGGCACACGGAATGTCTGCTGCCCTCCCACCACAGCCCTGCAGCCTTCCAGAGGAGGTCAGGGTGGCAGAAGGAGTGGCCACTGGGAGGCAGAGTGCAGGGGCCTGTCCCGGCTCTGCCACTTCCTTGCTGGGAGGCTCCGGAGTAACACTAATCTTTTTGGAACTTTGTTTTCATAAACTGTCAAAAAGGAAAGAAAACACCCACCTTTTGGACCATGAGAATCCTATGGAAGACATCCCCTACACAGGGAAGGCCATTAATTCTACCCCCCAGGCCACATCCGTTGGGCTCCTCCTCTTGGGAGGAGATTTGGGGGCTGCCCCACTGGGCTTGCCACTTGAGAAGTGTGGGACACAGACTGCCCTCAGAGCTGCCTGGACACCTCAGCCCTTCCCTCCCCAGGCCCAGCCTTCCTCCCAGGATTCCCTGGCTCCCTGCCTGGCCTTCTCCCCACACAAACTCCTCAGAGGCTGAGGCTCCTGCTCGGCAAGGAAATACTGCCTGTTTTCAGCTCTGGCTGGTTCCTCACGTGGCACCCCTTCAGGACTTGTCCTGACCTGGAGCTGCCCTCCCAAACCCTCAGAGCACCGAGGGCTCACAGTGACGCTGGCTCCACCCACATTTCAGTCCTGGTCCTCCTGTGCCTCTGTGACTCGCCTGAGTGGCTTGTGTACATCTGCTTTCACTGCAAACGCTCCAGTGTCCTCCCTACCCCTCCCCTTATCCTGTACCCATCCCTGTCCTTCCCTCCTGGAGAGAACTACCCCAGGAAAGCCATGCTGAAGGGAGCCAGGCAAGATGGCAGGAGGGAGATGTCTGCTTCTCGGACTGTGTGATCAGCCGGGGAAGGTAAGTTTATGCACCTTTGCACACACACACATACACACACACACACACGCACACATGCATGTACATGTATGCACACATCCATGCCCTGCGGTCTGCAGCAGGGCTCGGCTGGGCAAAGTCAGCCCGGCTTCTGAAGCAGAAGTGGTTAACCTTGAAATCACCGCACTTTCCCCTCTCAATTTAAATGGAAGATAAACAAGCAAACAAGCAACTCCTTTGGGTTCTGAGTCTTCAACCAACACTGAAAACCAGTTCTCTAGATTGAGACCTGCCAGTACCCAGACCTGGCAAAGCATCCTGTCTCTCAGGGCTGAGCTTCTTCACCATTAATTCCGTGGTCAGTAGAGCTCCTTTGGGGTTGCCCTAATTCTGACCCTGAGCTGGAGGTTCCCTGAGGGCAAGGGATGTTTTATTCTCATTCCTTATTTAAAAACAATTTTTTAAAAGAGATTTTTGCTATAGGGTACCTATGCTCACCAGAGAGACAGAGAAAGACAGAGAGACAGAAGATGAGAAATCACTCCCCTGGGGGATGGCCACACCACAGTCCCTTCTCCTCCAGTCTCCTCCTGGAATTTTGGGCATGTACCCATGCCCAGTGTGAGTTTCAAGCTGCCAGGTCTGGTACTCAAACCACGGTCAGCCATGTGGGAGTCCAGCAACATAACCACAGTGCCATCTGCTAGTCCCCTAATCCTCCTTTTACCCTTAGTTTCTCCAGGGGAAGCACAGCTCTGTAGGGCTACGTTGCCAGCACTCCCACCACAAGGCGCCCTCCCTCCTGCCCCTGCACACACACCCTGGACTTGGCTGTTTCTTCTTTTTTTTTTTTCTTTGGAGAGGTTTTTGCTATAGGGCGTGTGCGCTCGCCAGAAAGAGAGACGGGAAATCACCCCCAGGGGAGTTGGCCACGCTGCAATCCCTTCTCCTCCATCCTCCTCTCGAGATATTGGGCACGCACGCACACGCACCCAGCGTGAGTTTAAGCCACCGGGTCCAGGACTCGAACCACGGTCAACTACATGGGAGTCCAACTGCTGGTCCCGTGGACTTGACTGTTTCTTGAATGCAATCGTTGCCTCTCTGCTCTGGCCCAGGCACTTCCCTCAGCCTGGGTCACTGTCCCCCAGGGTCCCCATGGCCGATTCCCTCCCTACTTTTGGGCTTCTCCAAAGTCACTCATCAGAGATGGCTTCTCGTTTACACAGGAAACGCCCCAGCCACCCCAAGCATGCTTTCTCCTCCTCCCCTGCTCTGCTCCCTCCGTCCCAGTTGCTACCCGGAGAGGACTGTGCATTTCATTTCTTGCCTTCCATGTGAACGTGTCCTTCCCAGGGGCAGAGGCTATCCCTTCTGCTTGCTGCTGTATCTCTGGGGCCTAGAACTGGGTCTGCTACACAGTGGGCTTAGTACTTGTCTGCAGAAGGAGGGCGGAGTGCTCACTGCGTGTGGGTCGCAGAGTGCCCTGCCGAGATTCCCAGCTGGGACGCTGGGCCTCTGGGTGAGTGGGCCCTGGGGCTGAGTGGCGGCCCACTGGCCAGGCAGGACACTTGAGCGGTGCGAGGAGCCCCCTGGAGGCTGCGCTAGGCCTGGACAGAGGCAGAGGTCCCTGGCCGGCGGCAGTGGTTCCTGCCCTTCCCTTCCTCCTGGTGAGTCAGCCAAGCTGGGGAAATACGCCAGGGAAATGGCCTCTGTCAGGAAACAGGGGTCAAGGGTTGACAAAACAAGAATTTACTCACCCATCCCTCCCCCTCGGCCCTCCAGCATGGCCGTCTGTCCTCCATCTGTTAGGGTCCCCAGTACCTGTTAGGGGTTGACTTGTGCCCCCGGAATTCACACATTGAGGTCCTAACCCCCAGTGTCTCAGGATACGAACCCAACTGATTGATGGGGTCGCAGGTTAATTCACTAAATTCAAATAGGTTTGTGCTGGAGCAGGGCGGTGTCTAACCCCCACGTGGTGGCGTCCTTGTACGGGAGAGCAGGGATGCGAAGGGAACGCGGCCTGAGACCAAAGGACAAGGCTGCACAATTCCACTTGTAAGCACCTAGGCAAAGCCATAGACAGGAGAGTGGCACGGGGGTTCTGGGGCTGGGTGGGCAGCGGGGGGACTGACTAACAAATACAGAGCATCGCTGGGATGGTGGAGGGGTTCTGGGGCTGGGTGGGCAGCGGGGGGACTGACTAACAAATACAGAGCATCGCTGGGATGGTGGAGGGGTTCTGGGGCTGGGTGGGCAGCGGGGGGACTGACTAACAAATACAGAGCATCGCTGGGATGGTGGAGGGGTTCTGGGGCTGGGGGGGCGGTGGGGGGACTAATAAATACAG
>NW_006208857.1:1301023-1306535 GCF_000334495.1 Tupaia belangeri chinensis
TTTTTTGCTATAGGGTGTATGTGCTCGCCAGACAGACAGAGAGAGACAGAGAGACAGAAAGCGAGAAATCACCCCTCAGGGGGGATGGCCTTGCAGCAATCCCTTCTCCTCCATCCTCCTCTCGGGATATTGGGCACGCACGCACACACGCCTGGCGTGAGTTTAAGAACCGCAGTTGACTAGAGTCCAGGAACATAGACATTACACCTATAACTGGTCCCGGGGAGTGACTCTTTAATAAATCGAGAATTTCAGTTGGGATGGTGGAGAGGATCTGGGGGTGAGTGGGGAGTATGGGGAGTGACTCTTTAATAAACCTAGAGTTTCAGTTGGGATGGTGGAGAGGTTCTGGGGGTGGGTGGTAGCACAACACCGTGAATGCACTTATTATTTTTTTAAGAGAGATTTTTTTGCTATAGGGTATGTGTGCTCGCCAGAGAGACAGAGAGAGACAGACAGAGAAAGTGAGAAATCCCCCCCCCCCCAGGGGGATGGTCACGCTGCAATCCCTATTTCTCCATTCCCCTCTCGGGATCTTGGGCACATGCACACATGCCTGGCGTGAGTTTAAGCCTCCGGGTCCAGGACTTGAACTGCAGTCCACTATGTAGGAGTCCAGCAACATAACCATTATGCCTCATGCTGATCCTGCATTAATTGTTATCGCTGAAGGGCCTGTGTACTCATCAAAGAGACAGAGAGAGAGAGAGAGCGGGAACTCCAGTGGGGCGTGGTCACATCCCAGTCCTTATTCCTCCATTCTCCAGCCCATCTAGATTTGGGTCATGTGCACACACACACACACACTCTCTCTCTCTCTCAGTGTGATTTTCAAGCTGCTGGAGTTGGGATTCGAACTGTGGTCAGCCATGTGAGATCTGGCTCCTATGCATAGGGCTTAACAACTGTGCCATAGGCCCACCCTCATGAACGTATTTAATGCCATTGAACTGGATATTTAACAATGGTTAAACTGGTACATACGTTTGTTGCATATGTTGTAACACACACGTGCACACACATGCAGATGTGTGCACAAATGCATGCGAAGAGAAAAAGACATAAAAGGGGAGTCTATGTGAAGCCCCGGGAGGACAGCATCTGAAAGCTGAGGAAGCCAAAGGTCCTACAAACCCCGAAACCACGGGAGAGGCCTGGGACAGATCCCCCCTCCTGGCCTCAGAAGAGCCAGCCAACCCAGACCTTGACCCCAAGCTTCTGGCCTCCAGAACTGTGGGAGACTCGCCTCCTGTCGGTCAGCGCCTGCTCTGCGGCGTTTTGTCCGAGTCCCAGCAAACACGCCATGCCTCTCCGTGGCTCATTTCTGCTTGGCTCTCTGTAGGCCCTCCCCTCCCCGCCGGAGTTCAGGCCAGAAGAGGGAGAAGAAGCTGTTGTCGTGACTCTTCTTGTGTTTGGGGTCTTCCCTCCTTGGCTCTCTGTAGGCCCTCCCCTCCCCGCCTCGCCTGCTCTGTCCCCTATAATGCCCCTGGTTCAGCGCGTCTCCCACGGTCTCCCACGCTAGCCTGTTCTCCACGCCATCCCTCCTGTGTCCTCTGACCCTGGCACGTGCGTGCTCCCCGCGGGTCTGGGAAGGAGGAGGAAGCTGTGTCTCTCTCCATTTTTGGTCAGAGCTGCTGTAACAGAATGTCTGTGCTTCGAGTAAGCGGAGGTACCAGCACCCCGCCCATGACCTCCCAGCTGCTCAGGGCCCCTCCTGGGTAAGGGTGGGTGCTATTGCAGAAAGTTTCACTGAGACTGTTAAAGCAATCCTGGCATTCTGGGGTCGGGGGGGACCCTGGGGGACAACATATGTTCCTGGGTCCTCTGAGCATGGACTTGGTATTGCTCAGGAGTAGAAAGGGCAAGGAGGGAGGCAGAACTGGAAACTGGATGGGGAGCAGGAAGTGAAAGAGTAGCTATTGGAGCACATGTACCCTTGGCCGCTCTGCTTGTCTGAGTGGGACCAAAAAAAAAGAAAAAAGGAAAAAAAAGAAAAGAAAAAAGAAAAGCAGGGGGTAGGGACTAAGAGAAAACAGAAAACAAAAGTCTTCTCTTCTCCTCTCTTCTGTTCATTGATTCAGCGAATACTTATGGGCTGACCATGAGGCTGGTACAGTAACTAGGCCAAGGACGGAGGATGAATGGACACAATCCCAGACTCAAGGAGCTCAGAGCCTGCACAGGAGCGAGACAACGGTCCCAGGACAGAGCGGTGCCGCTCCCGTGAGGCCGGTGTAGACAGCCGTGGGAGCAGAGGAGGTCCTCTGAGTGGGAGACTCCACGAGAGCTTGGCGAAGGAGGGTCCCTCAGAGAAAGGCCTTGAAGAATGAACAGGAGTTCGACATCTGAATAAGGGGCGGAAGTAGAGGGTGGGGAAAGCAGAGGGAATAGTCCCTCGTAAGGCAAGAAGTTGCGAAAGGGCTTGTGGGTCACTGGCCCTGCATGTGGAGGTGGTGGGAGGTGACTAATGGGACCAAGGTCACAGGGAGAGCGTGACTGGCCAGGGCGGTATTGGGTGTACCTCACTTGAGAGCTCGAGCCTGCTCTGAGAGCGAGGGGGGTGAACACTGGCCTGGAGCAGACGTGTTGGGCATTTCCTGCTGGCCAGCATCCCTGCCCATCCCCTCCCTCCCCTCCCCTGACCTTCCGTGTACACTGCCCACTGGCTGGGGAGGCCTGTGGAGAGCGGGTGTGTGGGCTCTTTACCCCCACTGCGCAGTCCCATTCCTGGCAGCAGCTGTGTCCTCCTGTGGCCACGGCTCCCGCCAAGGTCCCTCCCCCACGACTCCGGCTGTGTTTGGCTCTGGCCGGCAGGCTCAGTGGTAAAGGCTTCTGGCTTTTGTCTGGCATACTCAGGGAGGTCTCTGGACATGAACCCACAACCTTCTCACATTGGTCAGCCTTTCGTGGTTTGCCTGATGCCATCATCTGACCCCATGTGTTCAGTCTTCCACACTGTAGGTAAGGAGCTCGGAGTCACAGAGATGGTGGATCGAGCCACAGGCCAGGAGCGAAATTGGGACTCCTGTCCCCAGCCTCACACTGAATGCGGCAGTCAAGCTCTGTCCTCCTGAGGTGATGAACGGTCTTGTCCACAGTGCGGATCTGTCACAAACCCCCAGTGGCTTTGGATAAATCGCTCAGCCCTCTAGGATTCCCGCGGCAGTTTCCTCGTCATTCACGTAGTCAGTCCTCAACTTCTAACCATCAGTGGGTTCTACAGAACGAGTCGTTTGAAGAGGGCAAAATGCCTCCCGCGTGCTTTGCTGCATCCGCGGTGGAGCCAGAGCGGCCAGGCGGCCTTGCGAGTGCTGTGGGGAAGAAGCTGTGGTGCTTCCGGGCTCCCCAAGCTCTTGTCCATATGACTGTGTTTCCCCGGCTGAGATATTCTAGGCAAATGCTACTGGTGACAGGAGGAAGCGTGTGGAGAAGCGGAGCGCCTTGCTCCAGGCCTCCCAGCTAACTGGATACCAAGGCAGAAGGCACCCCAGGGTTTCTGGCCCATCCCAGCCCTCGCTGCACCCGTTAGGAAGGCAGGCGTCCCCGGGGACCCGCTCGCAGAGGATGCTCTGCAAATACTGAGGGGCCGGCTCACAGGAAGCCAGGAGGTCCCAGGGCCTTGGCTGGCCCGGCCACTCGGAGCTGGCCTTGCGCGGCCCAGCTGGTGGGGGCGCTGCAGGGCCAGGCTACCCAGAGCTTTCTCGGGGGGCGTTGCTGGAGGTGGTGGGGACACTTGGGCTCGAGCTGGTGAAGGGCTCTCTTGGGCGGCCAGGGGAGGCTGGCAGACTGTCTGCTGTGGGGGCCTGAGTGGCTCTTCCGGGCATTGTGCTGCGGGCACGTCCTGGTCACGAGGGCAGAGACCGGGACGCCTTTGTAGCAGTCACAGCAACACCCTGTACTTCCCCAGCATTCCACAGAGGCTCCCACACGGCACTTCCGGAGGCCTCCCAGATAGCCCCTTCCTCTCCTCTGGTCTCCACCCTCCTCAGGAACAGAGGCCATCTTCATGGCCTAAAGTGTGGGGCCTGGGAGGGCCCCTGACCACAGCTGCGCCCCCCTGAAGGACGGCCCTTCTTCCAGATGTTTTCTCTCTGGGGCCCAGGGGTCGCCACGGTGTTTTCTGGCGTAGGTGGGGCACAGAGAGCTTTACACCCGGATTCTCTCGACAGTCCCTGACATAGATGCTATCGCCATCGTTACTCCCCACTAATACAAAGGGGACTGGAGTTTAGGGGGCCCAGTAACTTACCCAAGGACACATCAGCAGTAAGTGGCAGAACTGGGTCTCAAACCGCACATACCTGAGGCTGGAGCCGGTGTTCTTAACCACTGTGTCGCACTACCTCTTATGTAAGTCTGGTGCTTTACGCTCTGGGATGGGTAAGGATGGAACAGAGCCATTCATTCAAGTGTCTTTTAAAAATAGTAACCTCTCAGAGTTGGCAGGTGGCATGGTGGTTAAAGGCATTGGACTCCTACATGGCTGACTGTAGTTCGAGTCCTAGACTGGGGGGCTTGCTTTCTCTGTCTCTCTGGTCAAAATGAAAAAATAAATAAATCTGAAAAAAAAATAACCTTTTAACTTTAGAACAAGTTTAGATTTACATAATTGAGAGAGTAGAGAACTCTTGTAGACCCACGATCCCTTACAAACCTTTGTCGCTGTTGAAGAAGCAGCGTGGACTCATCGTTACTCAGAGAAGCTCATGCTCTAATAACATTCCATACTTTCTAACTACTGTTCCTTTTCTAGTCCAGGACCTCCTCTTTTAAGATTCCTCTTGGCTGACACTTTCTCAGACTTTGCCTGGTTTTCGTGACCTTGCCAATTCAGAGGAGTACGGGTCAGGACTTTCGTAGAATGTCCTTTGCCTGGGGTGTGTCTCGCATTTCCCTCATGGTTGGACTGGGGGAATGTGCCTTTGGGAAGGCTGCAGAGGGAGGTGCCTTCCTCATCCCGTCCTAACAAGGTACCATACCATGGTCATGACTGTGAGTGTCCACACTGACCACCTGGCCGAGGTGATGGCCGCCTTCTCCAGCATGAAGTTACTCTTTTTGATTTCCTTCCTTTCCACACTGCACCCAAGAGTCTTTTTTAAAAATATTTAATTTGGGGGGACCAGCAGGTGGCATGGTAGTTAAGGGTGTTGCACTTCCACATGGCTGTCAGTGGTTTGATTCCTGGACTTGCCGGCTTGCTTTCTCACTTTCCCTCTCTCTCTCACTCTGTCCCTCTCTAATCAAATTAAAATAAATAAATGAATAAAGTTACATAAAATAATTCTTAAAAAGATTTAATTTTATCTATTATTTATTATATAATTTACTATAGGCCATATGCACTCAACAGAGAGAGAGGGGGAGAGAGAGAGAGAAAGCTGTCAGGTCCAGGACTTGAACTGTGGTCGGCCCTGTGGCCATGTGGGAGTCCAGCACCTTAACCACCATGCCACCTGCTGGCCCCAAAGAATCATTTTTGAAAAAGTTTATTTATTTTTTCCTTCTGAGA
>NW_006208857.1:1306781-1316227 GCF_000334495.1 Tupaia belangeri chinensis
GAGCCGTGTTTTTTTTTTGTCTTTGAGCACTAAGAGGAAAAGAAACGGACAACTCTCCTAGGAGCAGAGAGAGGGAAGAAAGGACAGGGCAGGGTTGGCAGGTGCCCTGCAACAGAAAAAGAATTTGCACTTGACAAGGGGAAGCTGGTGGTACCTTAGGCACTTGATGCAAAAACCCACGTGCAGGATTCTGGCCAAAGCACCCAGCCCAGAGCAGAAGAGCTGTTGGGAGTGTCCTGGAGAGCCAGGGGCTTCCTCTTCCAATAAAGTGACGCTGGACCCGCAGGATGGAAGATACCCACTGTTCAGTGTTAAACTCCCACCTTGCTCACTGCTGAGCCACTCGCCCAGGGTTCAATAACATGGGTGATGAATCCTGAAGTGTTCTTATTTTGTGGAGTAGCACATTTTTAACTCCTTTATACTTTGGGGTTAAAAGTGTTAATTTTGCCATGTAACTACTTAACAGAAATCACAGGGTCTGCAATTCTGTTTGGACAGTTAGTTGTTCATTTCATAAAATATACGTAGCGGTGACCTCAAAAGATGGACTCGCCTGCCCCTCCCCCCATGACCTCTAGAAGCCCTGGCAGACTTAGGGCAGACTTTGGTCCCACCGTTAGGGGAACCTGGGAAATACAGGCCACTTCAGTTCGAAGTGCAGCTGTGATTTTCGGCACAGCTCCGAGAGTTACACAATTAGAGATAAATGCTTGGGGGTCCAGCTCTCTGTCAAAATGGTGATATTCCTGGGGTGTGAAATAACGCTGGTGTTGGGCAGCTCATCCAGCTGAGCAGGCCGACCAATCAGCTTCCTGGAAGAGCTTGGTGCTGTGGAAGTGGGCCCTGGTGAGCGGCAGGGTGGACCTCAAAGGGGCAGCGGGAGGGAGGATGCCGAGGACCTGTCCGTGGGCCTCCACGGGTCTGCTGAAACCTGTCCTGGTGACACTCTATTTACAGCGGGACCTCAGTGAGTCACCCCATGACTCAGTTTGTCCACTTCCCAGTGACGTGCAGATGCTCAGTCCAGCCAGGATGGGGCCGTTCCTTGTCCTCCCACCACGTGCTGTGCCCCTCCCACACAGGCTGCCCACCTGCAGCTGTCAGGCTGCCCCTGCCAAAGGTTGGACGCGGGTTACACCCGAGTTAATTCTCACAGCCCTGGGAGACAGGTCTGGTATCATCTCCACTTTGCAGATGGGCCTGGATCCTGCCGGAGCTTAAATGAAACACCTGCTGTCCTATGCCGGGGATGGGTGGGTGCAGGTCCTTCTGGCGGCTCCGCTCCATACCTGGCTGGCCAGGGCCTCCACCCCAGGTCAATCTGGGCCAGGAGCTGGCGACTTTTTCTGCAAAGGGCAAATAGCTTAGGTTTTGTGGGTCAGGAATTATCTCCTCCTCCTCTTTTATTCTTCAGCCCTTTGTAAATGACCCACCCTTTTTTTTTCCTTATTTAAAAATCAAAAATTGATATATTTTATTATAAAATTAACAATTCTTACATTTATCATTTATGGTGACAATTTATTCTGGCAAAAAAAATTTTTTTGAGAGGTTTTTGCTATAGGGTACGTGCTCTTGCCAGAAAGACTGAGAGAGACAGAGACAGAAAGCGAGAAATCACCCCTCAGGGGGGATGGCCATGCAGCAATCCCTTCTCTTTTCTCCTCTTGGGATCTTGGACATGCCCGCACATGTGCCCGGTGTGTGTTTAAGCCACTGGGTTCGGGATTCTAACCGTGGTGGGCTACATGGGAGTCCAGCGACATAGCCATTAGGCAACTGCTGGTCCCAACCCAGCCATTCTTGGTTGGTGGGCTGCACATAGCAGGGCTGCTGGTTGGCCTCAGGGGTTTTCTTTCTTTTTTTTTCTTTGAGAGGTTTTGCATTACATTGCCTGTGCTCACCTGAAAGAGATACAGTGAGAGGGAGGGTAGAAATCCCCCACCCCACCTCAGGGCCATGCTGCAGTCCCATCTCCTCCTGCGAACTTGGGCCTACAGCAGGATTTTTTTCCTTTCCTTTTTTCTTCCTATTTTGAGAGGTTTTTGCCTTAGGGTGTGTGCTGGAGAGAGAGAGACACAGAGACAATGACCCGGAAGGGGAAAGACCCCACCACCACCACCACCATTTTCCTCCCGGGAATTGGGCAAGCATGCACATGCACCTGGTGTGAGTTTCAAGCCAGTGGGTCTGAGACTCAATTCAGGTCGACCATGTGGGAGTCCAACGACATGTCTATTGGCCTCCTGCGTGATTTTTCAAGCCACTGGGTCTGTACTCAGACCGAGGCCGCCGGTCTG
This sequence comes from Tupaia belangeri chinensis, assembly GCF_000334495.1. Lineage (NCBI taxonomy): Eukaryota > Metazoa > Chordata > Mammalia > Scandentia > Tupaiidae > Tupaia > Tupaia belangeri. The sequence continues at coordinate 1,309,085 of NW_006208857.1, forward strand.
AGAGTCCCACTGCATAACTGTTACATCATCTGCTGGTCCCCAAGCCTCGGTTTTCTGATCCCAGAAAACAGGTAAAGGAAACGCATTACTCCAGGAGGCACAGCTTCTCAGATGTCAGAGGCGCTGGAACCCACTCAGCCAGTCCTGGGTCTGCAGGGCGGCGGGTGTCTGTGGTCAGGGGTATAGTCGGGGCCTGGGCCCCGGGGCCCGGGGCCCGGGGCTGGGCAGTGGAGGGAGTCCAGAGCATCCACCATGGGTCTTGTGCCCAAGACTTCTTGCCAGGCTGCGGGGCATCCGGCGTGGTGGGCAGAGCCGAGGCGGAAGGGCTAAGGGGAGGCATGCGAGCTCTGAGCGCTGCAGCCACAGGGAGGAATTCCCCGCCTGGGCAGGAAGCTGGGAAACCTGTTTGTTCTTAAGGCGCCTGGAGCGGAGGTGCGGGAAGGAAAGCTCTGGTGTAAACACCGGGACCTTGTCGGCGCGGGGGCGTCTGCGCATGCGCGTGGGCAGGTGTAGCGGGCAGCGTGGGAAGAGCGAGGGCCCTGGGTTCCAGGCAGTGTCGAAAATAGTGCAGACACCACTGACTAAAGACCCGGATCCTGGTCTTTAACCTCCCGGACGTTTCTCTGGGCTGTAAAACGGGAATAGTGGTACCCATCCAGGCGGTTGTGGTAAAGCTTACTCAGTAACGCTGTTTGTGGGGTGCTTCCTAGCTCCCTGCCCTGCTCTGGGGGCCTTCTGTACACAGCTGATTCTCATTTCTCGGGGGTGCTGTGTTTGCAAATACACCTACTCGATGTTACTTATAAACGAAAACCAGTGCCCACGTGGTCATTTGTAAAGTGTGTGCTGAGCAGAGGAAAATTCTAACGGCAGGATTTGCATATTCGCAGCTGAGGTGACCTGGAGACTGGTTTTAGCTCATGTCCTTCTTCAGGTCTCTTTGGTGACACTTTTTTTTGTTGTTGTTATTTGTTGTTGTTGCATTTTTATGCCTTTTGTTGGTGATTTTACTGTTTTTAAGTTGCTAGAGAGTGTGTGCACTCCCAGAGCAGGAGCAAGACAGAGGGAGAAAGCGCCCCTCCATGGCGTGTTGCCGTGCCACAATCCCTTCTTCTCCATGTCATCATCCTGTCGGGATTTTTGTTGTTGTTGTTGTAGAGGTTTTTGCCTTAGGCAATGCATGATCATGAGAGAGAGAGAGAGACAAAGAGCGAGAGGGAAAGTGAGAAATCACGCCGCGATCCATTTTACTCCATTCGCCTCTCTGGGTCTTGGTCACACACGCTCACACACACACACACACACACACACACACACACACACGCCCCGTGTGAGTTTCAAGCCACCAGGTCTGAGACTCGAACTGTGGTCGGCCATGTGGGAGTCGAGTGACTTAAATGCTATGCTGTCTGCTGACTCCACCCAGTCAGGATTTTTGTACACATTTTCAAGCTACCAGGACTGGGATTCGAACCTCTGTCAGCCATGTGCGATCTGGTTCCTTTAGCCACTAGGCTATGGGTCAGCCCAGCGATTTTGCTATTTGAAACAACCCCAAAGCACAGAGCTGAAGAGCTGTCCTGTCTAGTGCCTCGCTGTAAGAGATCTGTGGTGTGCCTTATGGGGAAAACGCACACACTGGATGAGCTTCGACCAGGCACGAGCTGCAGCGCTGTTGCTGGGAGCTCAGTGCTAGTGAATCAGCAATATGTATCTCACACGGTCAGCAGCACACCAGAGGAAGGCACCTATTGACCAGCTAATAAAATGCCACCAGAGGCTTGCAGGAACCCACACTGTATTTCCTGCAGGAAAAATGTTTAGTATTCACATTTAACGTTGGCAGATGTTTTAGAGAACATGACCACCATGAATACTGAGAACTGACTGTATTAACTTTTATTTTTAAAGGTTTTGCCGTAGAGCATGCGCACTTACCAGAAGGACAGGGAGAGACAGTGAGAAACCATCTCCAGGGGGTGGGGGGGGATGGCCATGCCGCAGTCCCTTCTCCATTCTCCTCCTGGGACTCTGGGCATGTGTGCATGCATGCCCGGAGTGAGTTTCAAGCTGTCGGGTCTGGGACTTGAACCGCAGTTGGCTGTGCAGGAGGAGTTCAGCGCCTTAACCTCCATGCCATCTTCTGGCCCCTGTATTAACTTGTTTTATCACTACAACAACCACAGAGGTAGGCGCTCTGCTCTCGTTATCATCCATGTTTTACTGCTGAAGATATGGAGGCACAGAGACGTTGCCTAATTTGTCTGAGGCCACACAGCTCTGGGTGGCAGAGCTGGGATCGAAGCCAGCAGCTGCCCTTCTGCTTTGGAATGGGATACGCATATGCACAAAGCTTCAGAGTGGGACCTAGCATGTCAGGCACCCTCTTCAAGGCTCTGTCATGTGGGCCACTGTGGACACGGGATTGGGTGGGCTCTGAGGTCCCTTCTGCGTGGATATTCTGCCAGCTCCTGCGAGCCTGCTCTGCACTGTAGGTGTGGGCTGGGCGTGCAGGCTGGGGGAAGTTGGGTCTGCAGGCTGGGTCCTCAGGAGTGGAAGTGGGGGTGGACAGGCTGTAGGTATGGCAGGGAGGCTGCTGGGATGAATGGGGCCAAGGGCTCAGGGAGTGTCAGGAGAACTCGGCTGTCGGCTCTCTTGGTTGTATTGCTGTGCTTAGAACAGTCTTCCCACCAGCTGGGTTGGCGGCCGGGAGGGTAGGACTGGCCTGTTCTCTCTTGTAGGTGTGGACCTGAAGTTCAGAGAGGGTGGCGGGACACTTTGGGACCAACCAAGAACAGGCCTCACAAGGGATAATAATAAAAATATTGTAACAACTGGGGTTGGCTCCATGGCCTGGTGGTTAAGGGAACTAGTTTCTCCGTGGCCAACTGACTACACAGTTCAAAGCCCAGACCCAGCAGCTTGAAAAACATGGCAGGCACTTGAAAGGATGTGCCCCGAATCCTGACACAGTGGAGAAATGGAGAAGGGTCTGCGGCATGACTGTGCTCCACAGGAGGCTTTCTCCCTCGCCCTCTCTTTGTCTCTCCGTCCCTCTGATGAGTGCATGCACCCTCTGGCAAACCATGCACACACAACACACACACACACACACACGCACACACACACCGCAAACCAATTGTGACAACTGCTGCTGTAACCGAGGAAGACGTTTGCACTGGGAGACGTTGGCTCCATCAGGCCTGGTCCCAGCATCTGTCCTCCCTCCCAGTCCTGCCTCCTGGGCTGCCGTATCACACACGCTGATGTGCAGGGGTGGAGCGGCTTCTCCTTTAGCAAGAACGAAGGGATTGTCGGCATTCTGTCAAATCGTACCTCTTTTCCTAAAAAGATATTCATGGTGGTGTAAAGTGGTGGGGCCACCTCTCTTTCATGTGACAATAGTTATCCATTCTGTTCCCTGACAGTGGTGAGAGCAAGGGACCTGGACAAAAAGTCTGAGTTCTAGTCCCAGATGCTCATTGGCCTGTGACTGCACAAATCCACTCCCTTTCTAAGCGCTGGTTTTCTTACGGGTGACATCTGATCAAGCTACTCACTACATGGGGTATTGAGAAGATGGAGTATAATTAAGTGGGTGAACGAGCTTCATAGTCACGAAATGAAAGGGCTGGGCTGGGCCCTATCCCGAGAGGTTCACGCAGGGAGTAGGAGTTTGACCCGTGTGGCAGGGCTGCTACTCATCCCCTCAAGTTCTCCTTCCCTCCTTCTGCACTCATTGAGTTTTAGCTGGGATGAAGTGTCTGTTTCCCAGGCTCCTTTGCATCCGGGGTGGGCATGTGGCCAAGTTGTGGCTAAGGGGATGTGAGCATGCGTGGTACGTATAACGTTTGAGTGTGTTCTTAAAGAGCAGGGGCTGCCCCCATCCCTGTCCCAAGCTCTTTCTTTGCTCCTTCTGGCCGCTGAGCACAGAGGTGGGGACAAGCCCTGGAAGGGGTTCTGCCATGTGGACTGCTGCAGTGGCCCTGGCTGGTTAAACAGAGAGAGTTACCCCAGGGATAAGTGCATTCCAGCCCACTTAAATCCTTAATTCTTTGTTTTTTGGTTTTTGTCATAGGACATATTCACTTGAGAGAGAGAGAGTAAGAGGGAGAGTGAGAAATCATCCCCTGGAAGAGATGGCCATGCCACAATCCCCTCTCCTCCATTCTCTTCCTGGGATTCTGGGCACACATGCACATGAGCCTGGCATGACTCCCGAGATGCCAGATCAGGGACTTGAACCATGATTAGCCATGTGGGAGTCCAGCACCTAAACCACCACACCACCTGCTAGCTCATACGTCATGGTTCTTTAGGGTGTCTGTTACAACAGTCAAGTCTATACCTAAGCACATGTAGGCCAACCCAATGATGAGGTAAAAGTGATGAACCATTGCCCAACTGGCTGGTTACTACTGTTTTTTGTTCAAAGATGGAAGTTGGAGCTAGGAAGTGGACAGGGCAGGTGGGACAGAGGATACCCTTGAGAAGGGCTGGGCAAGTCATCAGACTCACTGAAGCTGTCCCAGACTTCATGGGGAGGTGGGACTTGGCATGTCCACGGCATGCTTTTTCTTTCTTCCACCTACCGATTCCTTTATGCCCTCTTCCTCTTTCCCCTGTCCTCCCTCCCTGATTGTCACCACTCTCTGTCCCTGGGAATACAGTGGGGAAGGATGAGACCCAACTCCTGCCTTGGAGGTGTGCTCCCACACAGCATCCAGCCATGCAGGTCTGTACTTTGCTGTCATCCTTGACCCTCTCGTTCTCTTGTGCCCCATAAAGAATTCATTAGCATACCCTATCAGATCAATTTAAAATATAACCAGGGTGCCCTGTTTTATCCCTTCTATCCTGATCAAAACCCTATCACCTCTTGCCTAAACTTTTCTTTAGGCTTCTACTTATTTATTTATTTAATGAAAAAGAGGGACAGAGAGAAAGAAAGTGAGAAAGAGAGAGAAAGTAAGAGTGAGAGCTAGAGAGAAATAGAGAGAAATAGGCACCTTGATTGGGCCTTATCATGCCATGATCCTGCTCCTCACCTAGCCCTCGGCTAGTCAGGATCTTAGGTGCACACACACTCCGTGTGTTTCTGGTAGACTCAGGATCTGAACCCACTGCCAGCTATGTGGCTTCCAGCCCTACAGAGCAGAGGCTACCACGTGCACCACTACACTGGGTCTGTCTTAGCCTTCTAACTGGTGTCCAAGCTTCTACCCTGCCCCCACCCCTCCACTAACCCACCCTCTGTTCTCAACAGCTCCAAGAGTGAGCCTCTCTAGATGTACGTCAGATCTTGTCACTTCTCTGCCCCAAGCTTTCCAGTGGCTCACCTTCTCTCCTGGAGTAAATTCCAAATTTGAATTTTTCACTGGCTCACATGACCCTACACATTTCTCCCCCAGACCCTGCTCCTCGGACCTCAGCTCTCATTTGCTCATTGTCCCCCCACTTCACTTCACTTGGGGGTGCCTCTAGTATACTCCTGCCTTGGGGTGTTTGTAGCCCTCTTTGCCTGGAATGTTCTCCCCTAAATAATTCCATGGCTTCCTTCTTATCAGGGCTCATCTCAAGTGTCACCTGGTCAGAGTCACCTCCACTACCCTAGATAGACAGCCCTCATCACTCGCTGTCCCCTTACCTTGCTTCCTAGCGCTATCGCCCTTGACCCTCTCGTTCTCTTGTGCCCCATAAAGAATTCATTAGCATACCCTATCAGATCAATTTAAAATATAACCAGGGTGCCCTGTTTTATCCCTTCTATCCTGATCAAAACCCTATCACCTCTTGCCTAAACTTTTCTTTAGGCTTCTACTTATTTATTTATTTAATGAAAAAGAGGGACAGAGAGAAAGAAAGTGAGAAAGAGAGAGAAAGTAAGAGTGAGAGCTAGAGAGAAATAGAGAGAAATAGGCACCTTGATTGGGCCTTATCATGCCATGATCCTGCTCCTCACCTAGCCCTCGGCTAGTCAGGATCTTAGGTGCACACACACTCCGTGTGTTTCTGGTAGACTCAGGATCTGAACCCACTGCCAGCTATGTGGCTTCCAGCCCTACAGAGCAGAGGCTACCACGTGCACCACTACACTGGGTCTGTCTTAGCCTTCTAACTGGTGTCCAAGCTTCTACCCTGCCCCCACCCCTCCACTAACCCACCCTCTGTTCTCAACAGCTCCAAGAGTGAGCCTCTCTAGATGTACGTCAGATCTTGTCACTTCTCTGCCCCAAGCTTTCCAGTGGCTCACCTTCTCTCCTGGAGTAAATTCCAAATTTGAATTTTTCACTGGCTCACATGACCCTACACATTTCTCCCCCAGACCCTGCTCCTCGGACCTCAGCTCTCATTTGCTCATTGTCCCCCCACTTCACTTCACTTGGGGGTGCCTCTAGTATACTCCTGCCTTGGGGTGTTTGTAGCCCTCTTTGCCTGGAATGTTCTCCCCTAAATAATTCCATGGCTTCCTTCTTATCAGGGCTCATCTCAAGTGTCACCTGGTCAGAGTCACCTCCACTACCCTAGATAGACAGCCCTCATCACTCGCTGTCCCCTTACCTTGCTTCCTAGCGCTATCGCCCTCTGACTTACACTTCTTTCCTGTGTATTGACTCCTCTGTCCACTAAGTGCCAGCCCTGAACTGGACAGTCTGGCAGTGTGGCTCTCCACTGCCCACAGCACTGCTAGGCGGCAGGCGCCTGGGCTGTAGACGTTTGGGTGGGAGCCGGAGTGCTGAGCGCAGGTTGTACCCGAGCACTGAGGCACAGCTGCCTCTGCCCGGGGTTCAGAGCAGGTAAGGCTGCAGCTGAGACTTGCAGGGCAAGAGGTAGGGCCTGCTCGGCCTGGGTCTACTCAGGTGAACCACAGGCCAACCAGGCCAGCCTCTGACCTTGGCTTTGAGGAACTTGGATTGGTGAAAGGAGCAGGCAGGAGCTGGAGGGATGGACGAGTTTATTAGTCATGGAAATTTCCTTAGGGCAGTCAGAGGAGTAAGATTTGGGGGAGTGGCAGAACAGAAGAGTAGCTTCCGGTACTAGAGTATGGGAGGGATGGGGTGTGGTTCCCGCTCAGCCTGTTCCAGACTGTGTCTGCTGGGGCCTCACTGTCTGCTTCCAGGCCTGGCTGTTTGTTTATTCTAC
>NW_006208857.1:1316238-1332044 GCF_000334495.1 Tupaia belangeri chinensis
TTGGGCTTTTCTTGCTGATTGGCTCATGCTGAACTCTAGCAGTGGAGTTAAGTAAATACTGGCTCCCAGATACGGGAACCAAAATTGTACAGGAAATGTTGAGGTGGGCGGGAGCAAAAGGGCCAGTCCAGGTTCTCCAGTCAGGGGCCTCCAGGAGCACACACGCAGCTCTTCCATTTATTCCTAGCTCCTGTGGGAAGTGAAGGGGTCACCTTATGCTTCCGGTGGGACCTCTTGATTCTGCTCCACAGCACTCATTCATGCCTTCACGTCGTTGACAAACATCTGTTAAGCACTGCATGCAACCAATGGGCTACAGAAAAAACCCTTCGTGTGGCAAAATTTTACTCAATATCTATCATGCCCCTGTTCGGCACTCTTTACCCCTCTCTCAAAACCTTCCCCCACATTAATCCCAGGTGCTAGAGTGATGCTATATGTGGTGTGCCAGCAGTGTTTAATGAGTGGTTAAACCCATGGGAAAAAAACCCTGATTGGTAGCATTTGCCAATTTCCATGGTGCAAACACTCCCACCTTGGCATATTTTATATTACCAATGTGATGTCACTGAATACAAAATTTGGAAGAATTGCATAGAGGACATTGTGATATATTATTTCAACTACATAGGTAACAGTAGTTTGTATGTATAATGTCAAGAATGTAGATAATAGCAAAGTGTAAAATAATTAGGAAGTAATGAGTATTTATTACCTGTTCGAACTATAACTCACTCAGTTATGAATATGTATATATACTTTAATATTTAATAATAACTGCATTCAGCGATGAACTCACAAAATTCCTGCATATGTGACAATCAGTTCTTGCAAGGTAGAACATATCACTGCCTGGGAGCTGTAAGAAATACAGAATCTGGGACCAGTAGATAGTTTAATGGCTACGTTGCTGGACTCCCATGGAGTCGACTGCAGTTCGAGTCCTGGACTGAGGGGCTTAAAACACACTGGGCATGCGTATGTGTGTGTGTGTGTGTGTGGGTGTGTGTGTGTGTGGGTGTGTGTGTGTGTGGGTGTGTGTGTGTGTGGGTGTGTGTGTGTGTGTATGTGCCCAAAATCCTAAGAGGAGAATGAAGAAGGGATTGCATTGTGGCCATCTCCGGGAGGGCAGGGGGGATTTTTTGCTTTGTGTCCCTCTGTTTTTCTGTCTCTTTGGTGAATGCATGTGCCCTACAGCAAAAACCTCTAAAAAAAAGAAATAAAGAAAAAGGGGCTGGCAAGTGGCATAGTGGTTAAGTGCTCTGGACTCCCACATGGCTGACCACAGTTCAAGTCCTAGACCTAGACTAGGACTTGAAAAAGCTTGCTTTTTCACTTTCTCTCTCTCTGTGTCCCTCTCTGGTCAAATTAAAATAAATAAATAAATAAAGTTAAATAAAATAATTTCTTTTTTTAAAAAAAGAAAAAGAAATGCAGAATTTTAGGCCTCACCCATACCTACTGAATCAGAACCTGAATTTTAACACTTAACAATAACCTCAGGTAATTTACATGCATCATGCATTAGCGTTTGATAAGCACAGTAGCACTAGTAACAGAGGTAACCACTGTTTGTATCTTTTAGACCTTTTCTACAATGCAAATACATGTAATTTTTTTAAGAAAAATAAGGTTACGTTGTAAATGTTTAATAAGATTTCTTTTTATAAATGTTTAAATTTTCTTTTAAATTAATAATATGTCTGATATCTTTCCATGTCAGTTTATAGAGTTCTAGTTATTTTTAATGTCTCCATAGTATTTTAGGGCATAGATAAATCATGATTAAAAAAATCATTTCTCTCTGAATGTGCATCTATTGATTTCTCCCTTTTGCTTCAAGAAACCTAATGATTTAAAGAAAGTGTTTCCTTCAACATTCTCTCAATTCCCTTATTAGAATTTATCTTAAAAAAAAAAATCCAACAACTGGATTGGCCCCACGGCATAATTGTTAGGAGTCAGATCTTACATGGTTGACTGGGTGGGAATCTGGGTCTAGGCAGCTTAAAAAATATGACAGGTATGTTTGTGTGCTTGCCCCAAATCTTAATCTAACAGGAAGGTGAAATGGAGGGGAAAAAATTGCAGCATGACAATGCCTCATTGTGCGTGTGAGTGTGTGTGGGGGCTTATTTTTTTTCCTCAGGAGTGTACACACTCACTGGAAAAAAAAAAAATTGAGCCAGCCGGCAGTGTGGTGGTTAAGACAGCTGAATCCCACATGACCAACTGCACAGTTTGAGTAATAAAACTGGAGGCTTCAGAAACATAGTGGGCACATGTGTGTGCATGCCCCAAATCTCTAGAGGAGAATGGAGGAGAAAGGATTGTGGTGGGGCCATCCTCCCTGGGGTGTGATTTCTCACTTTTCCTCTCTCTTTCTCTCTCTCTCTAGTGAGCCCATGTGCCCATAGAAGAAAAATCCTGAAAACTATACTAAAGGGTTAATGACTAACAGTAACAGTTTATAATGTCTTCCTCCTTCCCTAGATTAAAAATGTTTGATTTCATTTTACCAATATGTGAAGGAGCAACACAGAGGCCTAGGTTGCTCAGCCTGAGCTCATTAGCAGGGACCCTCACCTAGCTTGCTGTCGGGGAGGAGGGGCCTCCAGTCTCCAAGGATCATTAGCAGTTCCTGTAGTCCCAGAGACAGAGAAGCAGCAAGGAGGCTTAGGGTAGAAGGTAGGAGCAGGTCCTTCACATGGGCTGATGCCATTCTGCCCCTCACCAGGATCAGCAGAGTGGCCTAGGCTGCTTGTAATGGGCTCGTCAGCAGGGAACTCCACTCAGCCTGCTGTGGGGGAGGAGGAGCTGCTCCAGCTCATACTCCTAGCAAAGTGGTATACCACCTTGCATCCTACCTGTCAGCTCAGCCTCCAGCCTCATTAGGGTCAGTTAGGTTTGGATATATAGGAACCAAACATCCAAAGAAAAGAGAATCTGGAGGAATTCTCTGCCCCAAACCCGCTTAAGCTGTAAAAGGAGAGAAACTCTCATCTGAAAACCTGAACCCATAACTTCTATGTGAATTACATACTCCCATCCACAGTAGAAGAGGGGAACTGGTACAGCCCTAACTCACAGCATAGGGAAGCGCAGGGGCTCATAGCTGCAGAAATGTTCTCCAAAGAAGCAGGAAGAAATGAATATATCATCAGATGACTAAAAATCAAAGTGGAGCCCTCAAGAAATAAGAGAAAACCAGGAAAATACCTCCATCCCTTAAGGAGGGGGAGATTTTTAACATAATAACTCATCAATAATGGATAAAACACAGGAGATCACAGAAATGTGAGGAAAATAACTCAGAATATTCATTGTAATAAAACTCAGTGAGATACAAGGAAAAACAGACAACCAATTCCAGGAGATGAGGAAACTCTTTCATGACTTGAAGGAGGAAGTCCATAAAGAGATAGACACACTGAAAAAGAATCAGACAGAACTTCTGGAAATAAAGAATATTATGTAGGAAATCAAAAACTCCCTTCAAAGTATCAACAGAAGATTAGACCAAAGCAGAAGAAAGAATCTCTGACCTTGAAGACAAAACCTCCAGTTTAGTCCTGGCAACCAAAAAGAATTAAAAAAATAATAATTATTAAAACCCGGAACAATATACGGGAAATCCTAGACACCATTAAATGGCTGAATAGCTGCATAATAGGTATCCCAAAAGGCAAAGAGGCAGGCAAAGGCACAGAAAACATCTTCCATGCTATATTAGCTGAAAATTTTTCAAATTTGGAGAGGCATTCAGACTTCTAAATTCAGAAAACATAAAGGACACTAAATAGGTATAACATAAGAAGATCCTCTCCAAGGCATATAATGGCCAAATTGGTATAAACTAGACAAAGACAGTATTCTTTTTTTTTTTTTTTCTGGAGAGGTTTTTGCCATAGGGTGCATGTGCTCGCCAGACAGACTGAGAGAGACAGAGAGACAGAAAGCGAGAAATCACCCCCCAGGGGGATGGCCATGCCATAATCCCTTCTCCTCCATTCTCCTCGGGATCTTGGGCACGCACGCACACGCACCCGGCGTGAGTTTAAGCCACCGGGTCCAGGACGTGAACTGTGGTCGACTACATGGGAGTCCAGCGACATAGCTGTTACACTAACTGCTGGTCCCTAAAGACAATATTCTAAAAATGGGAAGGGAGAAATGCCAGGTTACTTACAAAGATTACCACATTAGACTAGTATCTGAATTCTCAACTGAAACAATTCAGGTGAGGAAAGAATGGAAAGATATATTTAAAACTCTGAAAGAAAAATGATTTCAGCCAAGAGCACTATACTAGCAAGATTATTCTTCAGATGGGAAGGAGAAATAAAATCATTCCCAGATAAACAAATGCTGAAAGAATCCACTAAAATGAAACCAGCTCTTCAGGAAACACTTAAGGGAATATACACCAGGAAAACAAAAAGGAGATAAATGTAAGTAAGAGGACAGAAAACAACTAGGAAAAAAAAGGTAAATTCACAAATATCTATAATAATATCGAATGGCAGGGTTAAATTTCCCAATTAAAAGGTTAGAAATGGAGATTTAACTATTTTATAAACAAGCAGGTGTAAGTACAAATCTCCCAATTATTTGATAGACAGTTATCTTTATAGGTTTCAATTTATATATTTATTATAACCATTATTCATTGTATAAAACTAGATCACAGAAAAAAAGTTCAAAATGTTGCAAATAGTTGAGTCTTTCTTTGGAATGAATTTAAAGAAGACTAAAGACAAAAACCTTGTAAAGCCTGTAAATCAGCAAATAACTACCATGTCTTCACTTTTAATCATCTCTTTCCAATTTTAAAAAATTTTTAATTTATTCTTTATTTTAAATTTTATTTATTTATTTTCGCTATTTTGTTTTATTTTTGCCTTTTTAAGGACTTATTTCTTTATGGATCATCAGTATTCTCATCTTATAAGAAATCATAGTGAATGAATAAAAGTTTTCTTTTTCTATTTCTTCTTGATGAACTATTGTTATATACAATTTTACCTATCTCTGACTGGACCAATGACTGATACCACCAATCTTTTCAGATTATGAATTTATTTTAAAAACTATTTTGTAAAAAGGAATAATTTATTTATTATTATTACTTTAATTCACAAGAGAGGAAGAGAGAGAGAGAGAGAGAGAGAGAGAAAGTGAGAAATCAAGTCACCAAGTCCAGGACTTGACCCGTGGTTAGCCATGTGGTAGTCCAGTGCCTCAACCACCACACCACCTGCTGGTCCCCACTTTATAAACTCTTATCTCCCATGGTCCTCTACATGGAAATGACAAATTCTTCTTTTATTGGCTTTGTTAAGATTATCTTCGTTTTCAAAAATCTATCCTCATTAATTTATGAGACTTGTATTGTCCAATTATTAATTAATTTGTTTTTCCTTAGAATTGTATTTCATAGTAAAGAACGTCAGACAGTTCTGTACGTACTTCCAGTGGAATGGGTCTTGAATGTTCATAATATAATGTCAATGTTCACGATGGTGCATATGTTTGTATCTTCAATTTGTTTATTAAACACTAAATACATGCTTTTCTTTCTTTCTTTTTTTTTTGGAGAGGTTTTTTGCTATAGGGCACTCACCAGACAGACAGAGAGAAACATAGAGACAGAAAGCGAGAAATCACCCCCCCCAGGGGGATGGTCATGCCGCAATCCCTTCTCCTCTATTCTCCTCTTGGAATCTTGGGCACGCATGCACATGTGCCCGGCGTGAGTTGTAAGCCACTGGGTCTGAGACTCGAACCGCGGTCGACTACGTGGGAGTCCGGTGACATAGCCCTAACTGTGGGTTCCCTAAATATTTTCTTTTTTTTTTTTTTTTTTTGGAGAGATTTTTGCTATAGGGCGCGTGCGCTCGCCAGACAGAGGGACACAGAGACAGAAGGCAGGAAATCAAAATCACCCCCCGGGGGGATGGCCACGCTGCAATCCCTTCTCCTCCATTCTCCTCTTGGGATCCTGGGCATGCATGCACACGCGCCCGGCGTGAGTTTAAGCCACCGGGTCCAGGATGCGAACCGCGGTCGACTACGTGGGAGTCCAGCGACATAGCCATTACGCTAACTGCTGGTCCCAATACATGCTTTTAAAGACCATTCTGTACCCTACAAAAACGTGCAGTGAAAAGATGTAAATCATAAATTACAACAAATATTCCCACATGGTCGAGCGTGGTTTGAGTCCTAGCCTTTGCAGCTTGAAAAACACTCCAGGTGCATGTCCCCCAGCTTCCAACAGGTTGGAGAACTGGAGAAGGGACCGTGGCATGAACATACCCCACCGTGAGTGCTTGGTCCCTCTCCCTTATTCTCTCTCTCTCTCTGGTGAGTGCTGGCTTATAAAAACAACAACAAATATATATATATATAACATATAACACACAATACACACATGCAATCTTACATATATATGTAAGATTGGAGAAACATCTTTGCTTTTTCATCTATATCCTATAGGTACCTTAACAGAGAAGAAAGAGTAACAGTTCTTGAAGTCAGTAAACCAGCAACTATTCCCATTAAAGGAAGTCAATTGTGAAAGATTTTCAGCTTTTAAAAGATATTTAAGGGGCCAGCAGGTGGCGTGGTGGTTAAGGCACTGGGCTCTACCACTGTTGCTGGACCTGGTGGCTGGCTTTCTCACTTTCCTTGTCTCTCTGTTTCTGTCTGATGAGCACATGTGCCCTATAACAAATTTTTTTAAAAAGTAAAAATTTAAAATAATCTTTGAAAAGATATATAAATATTTTTTCCTCAATTGTAGGAAAGTCTGCTCCTAAGCATATGAATGAACATGGTTTTCATATTAAATGAATAATATTTCGAGTTTCAAATGCATTTTAACTGAATTTTACATTTTTTGTGTTGAATTTTTTTCTTTGACCCATGCGTTGGTAGTGTATTTTAATTTTCCCAAGCATATGAGAATTAAAAAATAATTATATTTTGTTGTTCGCTTTTTGTTAATTGTGTTATGGTGGAAAACACATTGATATTGACTCTTTGAAACTCACTGAGCCTTGCTTTGTGGCTTAGCACTTGATCAATTTTTGTAAATGTTCCAAATGCATCATCCCTAATTGTTCAGTAGAGCATTTTATGTACAGCCAATAAATGAGGCTGACTATATTGCTCAACTTTTCTGTCTTTTATAATTTTTTCCATCCTTGATCTACCAGTAATAGAGAAAAGCATGTTGAGTTCTTCCATTATGGTGGTGAATTTGTCAATTTCTCTCTGAGTTCTCTTTCTCTCTCTTTTTGGCTTTTGCCATAGGGAGCATGCAGTTATCAGAGAGAAACAGGGAGAGTAAAAGTAAGAGGTCACCCCCTAGTGCAGATGGCCATGCTACAATCCCTTCTCCTCCATCCTCTTCCTGGGATTTTAGGCACACATGCACATGCACCCAGCGTGATTTTCAAGTCCAGGTCCGGGACCCACACTATGGTCAGACATATGGGAGTCCAGCCACCTTAACCACCACACCTCTTTCTGGCCCCTCTATAAATATTTTTGAAGGTAATGAATATATTTATTACCTTGAGTATAGTAATGATATCACAGACTTATCAAATTGTTTACACTAAATAGATGCAATTATTTATACATCCACTATACCTCAATAAACACATTAAAAATAATAAAGGGAACTAGCAAGTGAAGGGAGGAAAACAAGAACAGTGAAACTTCTTTCATAATGTGGAATAACTGAGCATGTACGGAGGGCAGGGGCCCAGAAGTCTGTCTGAGGGGAGGTGTGAAAGGACCCTGGGTATGACATCAAAGTGGCAACTGAGTATATTATCCTGGAGGAAGAGGAATAATGATAGAAGAGAAAGGGAAAATACTGGGGTTATTTAAAAAGTGAACATGTTACTTAGAAATTATTAGGATACGTTATTTAAATAGTAAAGATATATCAACAAAGAAACTTTTAGCAATTGGCCTTAGGTTCTTTTTTTTTTTTTGAGAGTTTTTTTTTACTGTAGGGCGCGTGTACTCGCCAGACAGACAGAGAGAGACAGAGAGACAGAAAGCGAGAAATCACCCCTCAGGGGGGATGGTCACGCTGCAATCCCTTCTCCTCCATTCTCCTCTCGGGATCTTGGGCACGCACGCACACGCGCCCGGCGTGAGTTCTAAGCCACCGGGTCCGGGATGTGAACCATGGTCGACTACGTGGGAGTCCAGCGACATAGCCATTACCCTAACTGGTGGTTCCCTGGCCTTAGGTTTTCCAGAAAAAAATAGTCAGCTCTCCAAAGGAAGGGACCAGGTCTTGGCAACCAGAGAGTAGATTGCCACCATGAGTTCTATTAGTTTTTGGTTTATATATTTGGAACCTATTTTTATTAAGTTTATTTTGCTAAATTTATAAAAATTACATTGTCTTAGTAAATTGAACTTTAATCATTATTTAACCTCTAGCCATACAAATGCTTTCTTATTAAGTCTATTTTGTCTGGTATTAATACAGTGACCCCAGCTTTACTTCAAATATTTTCATGTCCTTGTATTTCAGGTATGTCTCTTGTAAACATCATGGAATTATGTGGTATCCAGCTTTCAAGATGTCCACCAAAGAGCTCTATGACACCCTTGTGCAGTCCAACACTACAGCTGACCCGTGTAACCAACAGGATATGGTGCAGATAACCTCTTTGACTCTGACACCAGGTCATAAAAGACATTGTGTCTTTCACTTCGCTGTCTCTTGGGCCATCTGCTCTGTGGAAAGCCGGTCGCCAAGTCATGAGGACATTCAAGCAGCACTATGGAGAGCTCCACAGAGTCAGGGACTGAGGCCTCCCGCCCATGACTGGCATCAGTTTACCAGCCTGGTGAACGAGCTATCTTGGCAGTGGATCCAGCCTCAGTCAAGCCTTCAGGTGTCAGGGGCTCTCACTGACATCTGAGGGACTCTGAACTAGAACCAGTGAGGGAAGCTAACCAAAAGCAGAGGAGTATTTTTCAGCTTCTATAAAGAAAAATGCTCTCATTTTTCTTGAAATTCATGGCTTCCTTGATGTGTCTTATTTTTTCCACCTTTGGTAGAGGAGTAGCTACAAGGAAATAGGCTTCTGTACTGTAAAAAATGGCAGAGCAAGTGACATGGTAAGTGACAACTGATCTGGACCTCTGTGTTGCAGACGAGTAGGGCAGAGAAGGGACCATGAGCTGGAGGGAGCATGTCGTCCACAGGGGAAGGTCTGCATCTCCAGCTGAAGTTCACTCATGGGAATGTGGCCCGAGGATGCAGGTCCTGCAGGTTTTCCAAGTGACCTCAGGAATCCACATTTAAATACAGAAGAGCTGGAGTTTTAAATATTGTCTGAAAATGTAAAACCACAACCGAGACTTAGACACACACATATGTGTGATGATTTGGGTGAAAAGGGCCAGAGATGCTCAGTCGTGTTCTCAGGGTGGAGGAAGAGGGAGGTGGATGTTCTGACCTCCAGAACTGTGAGTCAGGCTCCTTCCATTTCTGAGATCCTGTAATAAAATATATATGGCTGCTCACTCAAATCAAGGGCCCACTTGTATCCCACTGCTTGCTCCAAGGGCAATACCCTGAATGTCTGTGGTTTTCTTCTCTGAGCAAGAGGCTCCACCCTTGGGAATGACTTGAGGGTGGGAGCTTGCTCAGGGCCCGCACCTGAGGATACATTAAGTTTTTGGTGTAAATTATACCTGGTAAGTCAGTTTCACAGGGAGGCCAGAAATTTAGGATGACAAATTTGTCCTGGAGTATTAGAGGAAAAAAAAAAGATAAATGCTTTAAAAAAATTCTTTTATTTTTATTTTCAGAGGGTGCAGGGAAGTGGGGAGAAAGCCCTCTCTCATCAGGATTTCGGGCACACACTCTTGACATGTTTCTCAAGCCAAATGGAGCAGGATTTGAACCGCAGTCAGCCACATGGGGCCCAGTTCCCTATGCACTGTACTTAACTGCTACACTACAGGGCAGGTTGACATAAGTGTTTTGCTTTGGTTTGTTTTTTGTTTTTCCCTAAATAAACCAACAATTTGTAGGTCAGGAGAGGCTATTCAAATAGCTAATGAACGCACACTTCAGGAACAAAGGTAAGGGGAAAGTTCCCTTGGTTCACAGATGTTTGGGTAATCGCCTCCTCGGAGAAGATATGGCCCAGTTCACAGAGGTGTTTTCCGTGTCTTGGAGGAGATGCCCGGAATGGTGGACTCAGTTAAAAGGAAGTTTGCTTGATCCAACACACATGGTCCCAAAGCTTCTCCCCCACCAAGGAAATCAGAGTTAAAAGGGTTCCAGCCCTGGGTTCAGAGTAAACCTGGACGAGCCTGGCAGAGATGCTGGGGCCTTCAGTCTGTCAGGATGCAACTGGGAGAGTCCCAGAGGAGGTGCTGACTCCTAACTCTTTTCTAGCCATGAGACCTGATGCCTCCACTTTGGGACTCTCTTGGACTGAGCTGGGTAAAGGCACGGGCAGTACAGGGCACCAGGCCAGGGGTTGGAGGACAAGGGGATGGGCTTTTCTGCTCCATAGCAGTGCAGTCTCTGGCGAGTCACTTTTAGAGAGATTTTTGCTGCAGGGTGTGTGTGCTCACCATAGAGACAGAGAGACAGAGAGTGAGAAATCACCCCTGATTGGGCGGAGGGGGATGGCCATGCTGCCATCCCTTCTCCATTCTCTTTTTGGCATCTTGGGCATGCATGCACATGTGCCCAATGAGAATTTTATTTAAGTCACCGGGTCCAGTCCTCGAACCACAGTCGACTGTGTGGGAGTCCAGTGACATAACCATTATGCCATCTTCTGGTCCTCTGGCAAGTCACTTCACTGATCTTTCACTTCTCCACCTGCACACGGGGAACAACATCACCTACACACTAATCACAGTGGCGGCCCTGTGGTCTGCAGAGCAAGGCCTGTGAAGGCGCCCCGAGAACCGAAGCACCTCTGGAAGGAGAAGCGTTTCGCCTGGCACCTTCTTGCTCCTCCAGCCCTTCTCCACCATGCTTCCCCTCATGCTCTGTGCTCCAGCCACACAAGCCCAGTTTTCAGTTTCTTGGACGTAGCTCCCTTCTGCCACTGGGCCTTTGCACATGTGATTCCCACAGCCCAAAGTCATCCCTCATCTTTCCCTTGGTTTTACTTCTCATCAGGCAGAGCTCGGTTCATTGCGCCTGTTTAGGGAAGGCTTCTTGGACCGCAGCCCACTCCACTCCCGTCAGTGCAGGTTGAATCCTCGTACTCGTGGGCTCCCACTACGGGTCTTTCATGGCTGTCTGCAGTAACGATTTGCTTGGATTTATGTCACTTCTTGCCAAGTGACCATAACCTCCAGAAGGGCAGCAGTGAAGCGTTTTTGATCCCCAGAGCCTAGCCCAGGTACTCACATACAATAATGATTGCAGAGCAGACCCAGGAATCGGAGCGGCTGCAGTTCTGTATCCAGGTGCCTGGGTTAGGATCCTCAGAACAAGGAAACCCCGGGGAGGTGAGTCTCCTCTTTGAATAAGGCCGGTGTTTCCACCTTTTCTTCCCCTCCCTTTAAGCCGAGCTGTGTGTCACTCCGTGATGTCACGTTGATGTCTGTATATACTATATCCAGCAAGTCACAGCAAGGAACAGTTAGCGGTCGGCAGGCGATGCCTCTGTGTGTCTGGCAGGAGGGGCGAGGAGCTCTGGGGCCCGAGCACAGCAGCCAGTGCAGGACCAGGGGACACAGACGTCAGCTGAGGCTGCTGTCTGGGACACAGCTCGGGAGCCCTGAATTATTAATAAGAGCTCCAGGAAGCCCAGGAGCTTTTCAGGAACCTTTATCCAATGAAGGGAAAATAAATTCCAAGAATGCTCTTAAGCACAATTATGGCTTTTGTTTTTTTCACTTTGAGAACTTGATGTTGATGTAGAGTATTGGTAAAGTGCCCAGAGCAGAGGCATACAGCCCCTCACATTTTCACAAACCAAACTCCGCTCTTGTCACCAGTTTGGAAGCTGGTGCTGGAGGCTAGGAAATAGAATTCTACCAGTACGCCCCGTAGGGGCTCCCTCAGGCTCTCTTTTAGCCACTCCCCTCCCCTCCGCCCCCACGAGAACTGCTCTCTTTACTTCTCACAGTGTAGGTCAGATCTGCTGATTTTTGTATTCTATATAGACGCATTACTACAACAACTACTTCCTTGAGCCATGCTCCCTCTCATTTTAGTTATTTACTTCTTCCATGAGCAAGAGCCATACACAGAGACAGGGGGAGCGGGCCAGGCACCTCCAGTAGGGTCCCGTTGCTCCGGTCCACCCCCAACCTCAGCCAGCCTGGGATCACAGGCACCCCCATGCCTGGCAAACCAGGAGATCTCTGAACGCAATTCTGGAGTCACGCTGTGTGGTTTGGCCTCACAGGGTTGGGTTATGCTGCTGCGCCATTGTCCAGCCCCCAAGTCTGGCTTCTTCACCTCAACAGTCAGTGCATTTATTTACTTTTAATTTTAATTTACTTTATATTCAGTCACTGTACACCATCACAGCATACACAACGAGATTTCCCATCCAGAATACACCATGTATTGGGTTAATCAATAGCATTGCTATACATGTTATCATCCACCAAGACTATTTCCTCTCTTGTTTCTTTTTTTAAATAATTATTTTATTTAACTGTATTGATTATTATTATTATTATTTTCCAGTTTGATCAGAGAGAGAGAGTTAGAAAGCAAGCCTCCAGGTCCAGGACTCCAACCATGGTCAGCCATGTGGGAGCATCCAGCGCTTTTAATCACCATGCCACCCACTGGCCCCCCCTTTCTTGTTTCTTACATATTTTGCATTTTCCCCCCTTGATTCCCGACTTCTCACCCTCTGCCATTTCCCGCCCTCCTCCCACACTGTCTCTGGTATCTACAGTTGCTTTCCATGTTTCCTTTTTTTTTTTTTTTCACATTTTTTTGATGTACAAAAACCTTAAAATACTTTCACTAGCAAGCCCAGCTGACATCTACATGGCTGTGAAGCATGTCTGCACAGTCGGTGCATTTGTGAGGTTCATCCGTGTCGTGCGTGCGGTCATAGGTCGTTCTCACCGAGTAGTAACTCCTTGTATGGACAGCCCACACTTTCCCTCCATTTCATCGCTGACGGATGTTGGGGGAGTTTCCAGTTTGGGGCTATTATATACAGAAACACCACTGAGTTTGGTTCATCCAGAAGAGGGGTGAAAGTTCAATCAAGTTGTCTTTTACTATGGTCTTTCCGCATTCTTACTCTTCTTTTTAAAACTTTTTGCTATAGGACATAGGCACTTTCTGGAGACAGAGAGGGCAAGTGAGAAATCACCCCTCCCCCTCCAGGGGGATGGTCACGCTGCAGTCTCTTCTCCATTCTCCTGGATTTTAGGCAGGCACACACGTGTGGTCAGCATGGTGTTTTTAAAGCCGGATCTGAGACTTGAACTTCCTTGAACTTCACAGTTGGCCATGCGAGCTACCTTAACCTCCATGCCATTGACTGTCCCAGCATTTATTTTCCCCCCTTTCCTTTACTTTCCTCTTTCCTTTTTTTTTTTTTTTTTGAGAGATTTGCACTGTAGGGCGCGTGCGCTCGCCAGACGGACAGAGAGAGACATAGAGACAGAAAGCGAGAAATCACCCCCCAGGGGGGATGGTCACGCAGCAATCCCTTCTCCTCCATTCTCCTCTCGGGATCTTGGGCACGCACGCGCGTGAGTTTTAAGCCACCGGGTCCAGGACACGAACTGCGGTCGACTATGTGGGAGTCCAGCGACATAGCCATTATACTAACGTCCTCTTCTTCCCTTTCCTTCTTTCCTTTCCTTTCTTCTTCTTTTCTTTTCCTCCTCCTCCTCCTCCTCCGCCTTTTTTTTTTTTTTCCCATCCCTGGGAAACTAGATCTAATTGGATCTAGAAAAAAAACTATAATTTTCTTTCTTTTCAGACTTCACAGATAATCTCTTCCTCCTTTTCTCATTTGTGACTTTACTTTGTATAAATACATTCCAAATACAGTTCTGTGCTTAATTCTCCCCCTCTTCCTTTGTTCCGTGGTTGAAGTCCCATACCTGGTGGCTTGCTTTCTCACTTTCCCGCTCTCTCTCTCTGTCTTTCTGTGATCAAATTAAAAAAAATACTAATAATAAATAAACAAAATTAAATAAATAATTATTTTAAAAAAGCAAACATTTAAAGACATTAAGCACTACCACAAGTTCACTGTGGGAAGTTGGAAAATACAAAGAAACGTAAGAAAACTTCAGTCTTCCGACACCTAGAGACAGCAGTGCAAACCCGTCCGCACGTTTCCCCTGGCGCTGTCTTCTGCGCGCATTTGACATGGCCGAGATGGCGCTGCTGTGCGCATCCGCCTCTCTTTTCACTGAGGAGCGTAAGTACTCCCCAGGTCATTAAGAACTGTCCTTCAGCATTGTTCTTCACGACTACGTGATAATCCATCCCATGAGTGTGCCAAAAGTTATTCTGGAACATTTAGGATGCTTGCAGTTTCATTTGGACTGCCAGGAACAATGCTTCAGTGACTATCTTGTATGTCAATCTTTTTCCTAACATCAGATGATTTCCTTAAGAGATTCCTAGAACCACAGGATGCTTCCGGTTTGCAGTTCCACATACCTAAGATCATCACCGCTGTGTCTGAGCACGCCATTGTGCCTCAAGTACACAGTCTTCTCCCCAGGGAAGAATTTACCAGGCCATGCTCACTTCTCCACCTGGGCGGTCGCCTGCCTTAGAATCAGCTCTGACCCCGCGTTGAACCTACAGTTTACATGTGATCCTTCTTGGTGAATTCAGATACTAATAATCTATTGGAAGACACTTTTGCATAAGCAAGTGATTTTTAAAAATGATTAAATATTGTAACAGCAAAAAAAAAAAAAAGATTCTTAGAAGTAGAATTTACTAGATTAAGGCTATTGACACTTGAAAGAAGTCCGGTATATGTTGCCAAGTTGCTTTGCAGAAAGGTAACTGTTTAAAAAAATTTGCTACAGGGTGTGTGCACTTGCTGGAAAGAGAGAGACAGAGAGTGAGAGAGGGAAAGTGAGAAATCACCCTCGGGGGGGATGGCCACACCATAATCCCATCTCCAGCATTCTCCTCCCGAGACTGTGGGCATATTTGCACATGCTCCTGGCATGCTTTTCGAGCCACCGGGTCAGGGCCTTGAACCACATAGTCAGCCATGTGAGAGTCAGTCCCCTTAACCCCTTAACCAACACATTACTGGCTGGCCCAAAAAGCAAGGGATTTTTTTGAGAGAGAGTTTTGCTATAGAGCGTGTGTGATTGCCAGAAAGACAGAGAGACGGAAAGTGAGAAATCATCCCCCGGGGGGATGGCCATAGCACAATCCCTTCTCCTCCGTTCTCCTCTCCAGATCTTGGGCACGCATGCACACATGCCTGGCTTGAGTTTAAGCCACAGGGTCTGGGACTCGAACCACTATCGACTACATGGGAGTCCAGTGATGTAGCCATTATGTTATCTGCTGGTCCCAATGCAAGATTTTTTTTATACCATTTTTATCCAAGTTTACAATCAGATCATGAGAGAACACATTTTATTCCATCTTTATATATATATATATTTTTTTTGAGAGGTTTTTGCTATAGGGTGTGTGCGCTCGCCAGACAGAGAGAGACATAGAGACAGAAAGCGAGAAATCACCCCCCAGGGGGGATGGCCACACCGCAATCCCTTCTCCTCCATTCTCCTCTCAGGATCTTGGGCACGCACGCACACACGCC
>NW_006208857.1:1334377-1335052 GCF_000334495.1 Tupaia belangeri chinensis
TCTGGGAGGAGGAGAGGGGATTATTAACAAGATAAAGGGCTAGGTAGGAGGGGCCAAAGGGCCCTGTAAAATGGCTCACCTTAAAAAAATTCTAGAAAGTAAAAAATTAAAAGAAAGAGAGAGCGAGAGCGAGAGAGAGGACAGAGACAGACGTAGAGAGAGACAAAGGCAGATAGAGACAGGAGACTTGAAAGGGATCTTCCTACCACGCGAGTTTTGGATGCTGGAGGCCCAGTTATCAGTGGGACATCTTCCTTTCTCCCCAAATGGCTAGATCTCAGGAGCCATGGAGCTGGCTGTCTCTTGAAGAAGGGCTGTTCACGCGAGTTCTGGATGCTGGAGGCCCAGTTATCAGTGGGACATCTTCCTTTCTCCCCAAATGGCTAGATCACAGGAGCCATGGAGCTGGCTGCATATTTTGAATATTGTTCAAAATAGAATATCTTCATATTGTTTGGTTTTAAGTATTTTAAAATTTCTCTTATGACTTTTTTTTTTTTTAATTAAGCTTTAAAATTTATTTCTCAAGAGAACCAGAGAGAGCCAGCTCTCCTAGAGAGCACTCACACCACAGTCCATCCCCATCCTCGGCCAGCCCAGATTACGGACACAGGTCCCTGCACAAGCAAGGAGACCTGGGACGTGAACCTGGGACGTTCCCGCCTGGGTCCAGTC
>NW_006208857.1:1335083-1342129 GCF_000334495.1 Tupaia belangeri chinensis
CTGCTGCATTGCTTTCTGGCCTATGGCTTATTTTTTGACCCATAAGTTGTTCAAGAGTGTGTTTTAGGGTTTCTAAATGTATTGGCTTTTAACCTAATTGTACTATGGTCAGAGAATATGGGATGAATACTACCTGTTCTCTGAAATGTGTTGAACGTTGCTTTGTGTTAAGAATAACACATAATTGGGACAGCAGGTGGTGTGGCAGTTAGGGCACTGAACTCCCACGTGGCCAGCTGTGCCTCGAGTCCTGGACATGGTGGCCTGAAAATCACTCTGGGTGAATGTGCGTGCATGCCCAAAATCCCAGGAGAAGAATGGAGAAGGGACTGCGGCATGTCTGTCTCTCCTAGGAGTTGATTTCCCTCCCACTGTCTCTCACTGACAGGAGAATATGCCCTGTGACCAAAAGGAAAAAAAAAGAATTGTGCATAATCAAACTTTGTACGTGTTGGGTGACTGCCATTCCAATTTATCTGAGACGGAGGGGTTTGGTGATGGCCTTTTTGGGCTAAAATCAAGAAAGCTGGCTAGGAACCAGCAGTTAGCGTAATGGCTATGTCGCTGGACTCCCACATAGTCGACCGCGGTTCGCGTCCTGGACCCGGTGGCTTAAAACTCACGCCAGGCACGTGTGCGTGCGTGCCTAAGGTCCCGAGAGGAGAATGGAGGAGAAGGGATTGCAGCATGGCCATCCCCCATGGGGGGGTGATTTCTCGCTTTCTATCTCTCTGTCTCTATCTCTCTGATGAGCGCACGTGCCCTATGGCAAAAACCCCTCCAAAAAAAAAAAAAAAGGAAGAAAGCTGGCTAACTAGGGTGAGTTGGCTACCTTAGGTGTGCTTGGGAACAACGAGAATGAGCTAATTGGTGGATACAGAGTTCTAAATATATATATATATGTATATACATATATACATATATATATATATATGTATATAAGATTGAGTTAATTTACTTTCTTTTAAATTAGCATTTTTATTTGGAGAAAATTATAGATTCCCAAGCAGTTATAAGAAATAACACAGAGAGATCCATTGTACCCTTTACTTAGTTTCCCCCAATGGTAACATCTTGCAGAATTAGTAGGAAAAAATAACCAAGAAATTCAGATTTCATCAGGTTCACTTGTATTCCTTTGTGTGTGTGTGTGTGTGTGTGTGTGCATGCATATTTAGTTTTGTACACCTTTATCGTACGTGTGGGTTTGTGTGGCCACCACCGCAGTGGAGACAGGACCATCATAACAGCCCTCCAGCCCCGGAGACTTTCCTGACTACGACTACAGCCACGACTGCACTCCTCGTCTCCCCATGCTGCCCTGTCCCCATCCCCGCCATAACCATGACTGCTCTCCTCTTGCCGCGCTGCCCTGTCCCCGATCCCCACCATAACCAGACTGCACTCCTTGTCTATCATTTTGTCATCGCCAGGAGGTTATATAAACGGGATCGCTGTGTGCATAACCTCTGGGAGAGGCGTTTCCACGCAGCATAATTCCCTGACAAGTTGCCCATGTGAGTGTAACGAGAGTGTTCTTTTTATGGCTGAGTAGTATCCCGCGGCGTGGACGTGCCACAGTCTGTAGGACTGTTCCAGCTTCCGACCAGACAAATAAAGCTCTGTGAACATTCACGTAGAGGATTGAGTGTGCGCTCACGTTTCCGTCTCCAAGAAAACTGCATAAGAGTGCAAGTACAGGGTTTAACTGCTGCTTTAGAAGTCTCTGTCTCAGTCCAGCTGGTGATGTGGTGGTTAAGGCATAGGATTCCCACACGGCCAATTGTGCAGTTTGAGTCTCAAACCTGGGAGCATGAAAAACATGCAGGCCACGTGAGCATGTGTGCTCAAGATCTCAAGAGGAGAACAGAGGAGAAGGGATTGTGGCATGACCATCCCCTCCAGGGAAAGATTTCTCACTTTCTTCTTCTTCTTTTTTTTTTTTTTTCTATAGGGCACGTGTGCTTGCCAGAAAGACAGAGACAGAGAGACAGAAAGAGAGAAATCACTCCCCCAGGGGAATAGCCATGCTGCGATCCCTTCTCCTCCATTCTCGTCTCCAGATCTTGGGCACACACGCACACATGCGCCCGGCGTGAGTTTAAGCCACCAGGTCCAGGACTCAAAACACTGCTGACTACGTGAGAGTCCAGCGACATAGCCATTATGCCACCTGCTGGTCCCTCTCACTTTATTCTCTCTGTTTTTAGTAAATGCACATGCCCTACAACAAAAACTAAACTAAGCAAAATCTCAATCTTTACTGATTCTAAGTGCCTAGGGAAACTGTGAAAGACTCCGAAGTCCATTGCCAATGTATGTATTGGAGGCTATTCTGTAAGATGCATACACATCTGCACGGGTGTAACACTCTGTCAGATTAGAACCCCAGGTCCTGGGTTGGTGGGTGTGGACCCAGGAATCCTACAGTGTCTGTAGGACCACAGACTCCACAGCTGGAATGGCCTGAGTCCTCTCTCACTCTAGGGCAGGAGCAATGCGGTGACATAGTGACAGAAATCATGAGATTACTCTGGGGTTATGCCAGTGTTGACCTTGTGCACACTGTGGGGTTGTCCTCACTGGGAAGGGAAGGAAGTGAGCACATCCTTTTTGCTTACGATGTCTGTGTCCTTGGAAGAGGGGAAGTGGAGGATGACAGCCTCCCCTCAGCTGAGGGGCTGGCACTTATTCTAAGAGCTTGTAGTCTGGCCTGAGAAATACTGGCATGGCCATTCCCTCTGGGGAGGGGGGGCGGTGATTTCTCAATTTCTGTCTCTGTCTGTCTTTCTGGTGAGCACATGTGCCCTATAGCAAAAATCTCTCTCTCAAAAAAAAAAAAAAAAAAAAAGGTCATTCCTTTCAATTTTACCTGTCAAAATCCTACCCAGTAAATGAGTAGTAAAAGTGTAAACTGTTAGAATTTTGGGAGAGGGATATTTGACCTTATTACAATAGTCTTTTATTTATTTTTTTTAAGATTTTTTTTTTTTTCTTGCCACAGAGCCTCACCAGGGAGAAAGAAAGAAACACAGAAGGAGGGACAGTGAGATCTCTTCTCCATTCTCCTCTCTGGATTTTGGGATTTTGGGCCACGGTAGTTGGTCATGAGGGATCTAGAACCTTAGCCACCACGCTGCCTGCCAGCCCAATACCAAGATCTTTACAATGTGAATGGCTGCTGATCCAGAAACCAACATGTAGGAATTTCATTCCGTGGAGATAATCTTGAGGACTGCACATAGATAGAACTTTGAAGATATTTATTGCAGCATTGTTAATAAAAAGAAATAGAAGAACCAACCTAAATAAATATCTAATACATTTACATGAATTGTGGTATCTGACCAGTGCTGTGGCATTTAAGGTGACTGGATCCCACATGGCTAACTGCAGTTTGAGTCCTGGACCTGGTGGCTTGAGAAACATGCCAGGCTCGTGTCTGTGTGTGTGTGTGTGTGTGTGTGTGTGTCTGGACACACACCTAAAATCCCAAAAGGAGAAAGAGAGGAGAAGGAATTGTGGCTTGACCATCACCCAGGGGAAGTGCTTTATCACCTTCCCTCTCTATCTGGTGAGGCATGTGCTCTCTAGCAAATTTTTAAAAAGTGAAATATCAACAAGTGAACTGTTATACAGTGAACAAAAGCAACAGAATAAAAAAGTATTAATGCATTGAAAGATCTTTATGATATATTCAAAAGCCCAGATTTTAAAATCCTAGGTCTAAGATTTTAGCATAATTTTATTTTTTAGGTTTTTGCCATAGAGTATGTGTGCTTTCTGTAGAGAGACAGAGAGAAACAGAGAGAAGGGAAGTGAGAAGGCGCCCCCCCCTGGGAGGGGGCCATGCTGCAGTCCTTTCCCCTTCATTCTCCTCTTGGGAGTCTGGGCATTCATACACATTTGCCCTGCCTGATTTTCAAGCCACTGGGTCTAGCACTTGAACCACGGTCGACCATCTTAATCGCTATGTTCCCTGCTGGCCCAAGTATAAGACTTTATTTTGAAATTTTATTACATAGACCTTCTGTGAAAAAGGAAAAGTAGACCCAGTCTTATAGCCTAGTGCTAAAGGGAACTGGATCCCATATGGCTGACCAGGGTTTGAGTCCCTGGCAGCTTGAGAAGCACACCAAATACCTGTGCACACCCAGAATTCTGACAAGATGGAGAAATGAAGGAGAAGATTACAGCTTGACCATGCCCCATTAGGGGGTGCTTTCTCCTTTCTCCCTCTCTGCTCTGTCTCTCTTTTTGGTAAGCACATGCATCCTCTAGCAATTATTTAAAAAGAAAAAAAAAAAAAAGGGACCAGCAATTGGCATAATGGCTATGTTGTTGGACTCCCATGTAGTCAACTGGGGTTCAAGTCCCTGACCTGACAGCTTAAACTCATGCCAGGCGCATGTGTGTGTGTGTGTGTGTGTGTGTGTGCCCAAGATCCCGAGAGGAGAATGGAGGAGAAGGGATTGCGGTGTGGCCATCCCCCCTGGGGGGTTATTTCTCGCTTTCTGTCTCTCTGTCTCTGTCTTTCTGGTGAGCGCACATGCCCTATAGCAAAAACCTCTCCAGAAAAAAAAAAAAAAGGGAAAAGAAATAAAGAAAAAGAAAAGGTGATGTGTTATACTGTTGATGGCGGCTGTTTCTGTGTAACGAGATTATGGATAATTTTTATTTTCTTATTTTTATTTGACCATACTTTCTTTTTAATAATGATACATGTGGCTTCTATAATAATAAAAATGTAGTTAAGATTATTTAAAAAACAATTCTATCCACTTTACCCAAGCCTCTTCAATAAGCCTGTTTCTGAAGACTTCGCTATCTGTTATCCTGAATGAAGCTGAGTTCTCTCTCCTTTGACCCTTTAGTATTGGTGGTACAACTTTTAAAAAATGTATTTTAAAAAATTCATTCATCAACTATTTATTTTTAACTTTATGGTGAAATTCATGGTGGATGAGAGAGAAACAAGTCTGGCCACTCTATGATCCCTCCCCTCCATCCCATCAGGATCGTGGGCACACACACACACGTCCCTGGTATATTTCAGGTCAACCAGAACGGGGATCCAAACTGTGGTCAACCACGTGGCTTCTAGTAGTGCAGTCTAGTGCTCCACGGACTCTGTTCCTAGGCTGGGCTGTATGGCTCTAATGCTTTGCCTATATTCTCATTCACAAAGTTGCTAAGACCACCTTCTAGATGTACAGCCCCGTCTCTGTGCTGAAAGGGCGCAGGGCTCCCCTCTGCCGAGCTGGGGTGGAGTCTGAGAGAGTAGAGTACTTGCAAGATTCCATTCCTATTCTCATGGAACTAGTGATTCAGTTAGGGAGATAAATACATTTATAAAAATACGAAAACCACTGAAAGAGAAGTTGTGATGCCAGATGAGGGTGTTAGGCCAGTGGAGAGAAGAGGTCACTGCAGGTCACAGAAGCGTCCATGTGCTCTGGGCAGTTGGAATGTTAGGTCAGCTGTCAGGCCTACAGCCTGTGTGTAGACGTGGCTGACCCTCCCACCAGCTAAAGGCTCTGCCTTCATTTCAGACCACATGAAACACCCTCGAATCTCAGGAAACCCACAATCTCTGTGGAAATATTCTCAGAAACGTCTCCCTGGATAAGTTTCATTTTTACTAATAGACCAGTTGTGGAACATATATCTACCAAGATGCCTCGGCTTAAGCTGCACAAGTAAATGCGACAGCTTGCCTCTGGCTTCTGTTTCCTGAGCGGCTGGCACTGGTGACAGCAGTGTCCCGGGTGTGCTAAGTGGTATGGGGGGGTGGGGCGGAGGGCACTCCCAGCTGTCAAGGCCCTCGCTGCCGCAGCTGCATGCCCACTGCCTCACCTGGTCCCTGCAGCTCTCTTCTTAGCAGAGCAGGAGCCTCGGAGGGCAGGTTCCAGCTGTATTGGAGAGAGAATCTCACCATTCCAGCCAAGTGTGCTGTGCTCTGATACTGGAAACGTGAGTGTGACAAAACGGATTTTCCCAGCATGAATACACTGCATGGTAGCACAGTTAGAGATATTATCATACACATAATCATCAAGAGATCGTTTTCTATTTTTGTGTCCTTTAAATGTTTTGCTTCTTTCTTTGATTCCTTTGCTCTGTCTCCCCCATTTACCATCCTCCGCCCACATGGTCTCTAGAACAATTGTTCTCTATGCTTTTATATGTTCCAATCTGCATCTTGTTACCTTTGCTTTTTTGTAAAAAATGTCATTGGTAATTCAATATATACTTCCGAAAAACCCAGTAGAATGAATCTTGAATGTCAACGACAAAATGTAAAGTTAAATATTGGAGATGGTGGATATGTCTGTATCCTTGATTTCATTACTACACTCAGTGGACATGCATAATCCCCGAAAAAGGGAACATCGATCACCCTCCAAACTCCCGCATGTCAAAACCAACCAGCCAATCAGCCAACCAAAATATGACCATAAGTAAGCATAAGTAAATAGAAAGGTAAGTGAAGAGCTGAGAAAAATATCCACATGCTAACACGAGGAAAAGGATAACATTCTCAGTCTTTAAGTTTTCACAAAACAATATCTCCCTGGCCCCCCTGTGGGGGGGGGGCGGCCTCCCTGGCCTCTCCAGCGCTGGATGTCCCGGAGGCTGAAAACTAGGTTGAAGAACTTGCAACTTGAGAAGATGACAGTTACCAGCCTGCATTACCTCAGGGGAAAACAAGAACTACTCTGCCATTCTTAAGGAAGCCAGATACCCAAGGACAACTCACACTGCAGATCCCCACAACACCATTCCTGGTAACTACAAGATGACTGCTGTGCCGCATCAGCTGATAATCATCCCTGCGTACCAGAACTGCTTTCCTGAAACTGCATTCCCTGGAGAATCACCTACACTTGTGGATCTGCAGGAGACCCTCCCTTAATCCAACCCTGAATAGAATCTATGCTCCCTATTGTCAAAGACTTTATGAACTGATAATTGGAACTAGTGGCCTCTCTCCCTTTACTTGTATGTATCACTTTTTCAATAACTCTTCTGGAAGACAACTGTAT
>NW_006208857.1:1342851-1345705 GCF_000334495.1 Tupaia belangeri chinensis
GAAAAGACATTGAATGATAAAGCGGGGAGATTGATGTCTCTGTATTGACTGACATGCATGGCATTCCCTTTTGAAAAAGCAATGGAAGTCAATGTAAAGTTATATGTAATCCAATGTAATATAAAGAAGATTATGATGATAATATAAATAATAATAAAAAAAAATCTCAGCTGAAAATGAGTTAATTATACAAACGAGAAATTCACAAGGGACCAGCAGGTGGCATAGAGGTTAAGGCTCTGGACTCCTATGTGTCTGGCTGTGGTTCGAGTCCTGGACCTTGTGGCTTGAAACGCATAGCAGGTGTGTGTGTGTGTGTGTGTGTGTGTGTGTGTGCGCGCGCGTGCTCAAAATCCTGAGGGAAGAATGGAGGAGAAAGGATTGTGGTGTGGCCTTCCTCACTTTGGGGGTGATTTCTTGCTTTCTGTCTCTCTCTGTTTCTCTGGTGAGTGCACGCGCAAACCTTCCGCGCCCCCCCCCTCCCATAAAAAGGGCAGAAATTCACAAAAGAAGAAAGATGGCTGGATAATATTAGAAAAGGTCCCCCCAATACCAAGGGAATAACTGGTAAAGTAATCATCTCATAACAGTTTCTGCCTGTTAGTTGCCAAATATAATAATAGAATGAGTGACTATGAAAGGATAAATTGGTTTCATTCTTGGAAGGGTATATAAATATCTTTTTAAAAATAGTGTTAGGATTATTTTATTAACTTTATTTTTACTTATTTATTAATTTTCATTTGACCAGATGGGGACAGCAAGAGAGAGAGAACTCTAAGCAAGCTACCAGGTCCAGGACTTGAACCATGGTTGACCATGTGGAAGTCTAGTGCCCTTAATCACCACACCATCTGCTGGCCCCTAAAAGTCTTATTTTTTGTGCCTAGCAATGTCTATTACTTCTAGGAATTTGTTTTAAGGAAATGGGCTATGCGTGCAAAGATTTATGCACAGGATGCTGGTCCCCCTGCTATTGGTACAGGCAAAGCCAACATTCCCAGGTCACTTGGCTTCAGAGCTTTATCTTTGAGGTGGAAATGTCAACTGTCTAGAAAGCTAGAAAAGATAACCTGAAAGTACCCATGTTCTAGCCAGTTTTGTCCCATCTTAGCATTTTGCTACATTTGCTTCACATGTTTGCAATGATTAAATAAATAAAACATATACAGTGGCAGGACCAGCAGCTGGCAGAATGGTTATTTCGCTGGACTCCCACGTAGTCAACTGTGGTCGGAATCCCAGACTCGGCAGCTTAAAACTCATACCAGGCATGTGTGCATGCGTATCCAAAATCCCGAGAGGAGAATGGAGGAGAAGGGATTGCAGGATGGCCATCTCTGCAGTGGGGGTGACTTCTCACTTTCTGTCTCCCTGTCTCTCTGCTGAGCACATGTGCCCTATAGCAAAAATATCTCTTAAAAAAACAAAAGCCATATACAGTGAGATATGGCCCTTTACACACCACTCTCTGGGGCCCGTCTTTTCTTATACTTTCCAAAAGTGATAGGTATTCCGAATTTATAATACAGGCATGTTTACTTTTATGGCAATTAAACATGTCTGTAAGCAGAGAGTATTTTTATTTCACATGGTCTTTCACTTCACATAAATGGTATCCCTTTGTACATGTCCTCTGATTCTTTTGTTTGTTTGTTTGTTTTTGCTGTAAGGTGAGTGCACTCACTAGAGAGAGACAGAGAAAGTGAGAAATCACCCCCTGGTGGGGAGGACGGCCATGCTGCAATCCCTTCTCCTCCATTCTCCTCTCAGGATTTTGGGCACACATGTACATGCACCAGGCATGATTTTCAAGCTTCCAGGCCTGGGACTCGAACCATGCAGTAGGCCATCGGGGACCCAGCTGCCTTAAACTCCATGCCGCCCACCGGCCCCGTGTCCTCCGATTCTAGCTTTCGCTTTTTGCTCACTGTTATTTTTGAGATGAATCTATGTTAGTACACGTAGCCCAGTTTAATTTTTCAATGCTGTTTGGTATTTTAGAGGATAATGTAGTGTGATTTACTTATTCATTCCTTTGTTGAAGTGTATTTAGATCGGCTGTTTGCATGCCTGTGCGACTACAGACACCACTGCAGTACACCTTCTGTGCACGTGCAGAAAAAGTTCTGCAGGGGATGTGTCTGGGAGTGCAACGCAGGGCTATGAGGAAGAGCAAATTAATTCATCATTATTATTTAAGATTTTTGTTAAAGAGAGCATGCACTCTATGACAAAATATAGACAGATACAGGGAGAAAGAGAAAGTATGAAAACACCCCTCGGAGGAATGGCCACTCCACAGTCCCTTGTCCTCCGTTCTCCTCTCCGGAGTATGGGCATACACACATTCACACTTGGCATTTTCTTATGTCACGGGGTCTGGGACTCAAACACAGAATCTGCCATGTGGGATTCAGTTGCTTTAACCTCCATGCCATCTGCTGACCCTACTACTTTAAAATTTAGTTGGTATTCCCATACCTTTCTCCTAACAACCACATACAGTAGTTCCAGTAGCCACATCCTTGCTGTTCCTGGGGGTGGATAACTAGTCATGTTTTTATTTTCAATTTCCCTGGGACAGCGAGGTGAAATCGTTTTTCATACGTTTACTAGCCAACTGGATTTGTCCCTTTTCTGTGAGTTGCCTTTCCATCTCACTATCTACTGCCACTGAATAGTTTGTGACCCATTTCTTTTTTCTTTCTCCCTTCCTTCCTTCCTTCCTTCCTTCCTTCCTTCCTTCCTTCCTTCCTTCCTTCCTTCCTTTATTTCTTTCTCTTTCTTTCTTTTCTTTCTTCTTTCTTTCTTTCTTTCTTTCTTTCTTTCTTTCTTTCTTTCTTTCTTTCTT
>NW_006208857.1:1345809-1360664 GCF_000334495.1 Tupaia belangeri chinensis
TCTCTCTCTCTCTCTCTCTCTCTCTCTCTCTCTTTTTGTGCTATAGGGCATATGAACTCACTGGAGAGACAGAAAGAGACAGAAAATAAGACATCACCCTCCAAGGGGGATGGCCATGTCACAATCCCTTCTCCTCCATTCTCCTCTTGGGATTTTGGGCATGCATGCACATGAACCTGGTGTGAATTTTAAGCTGCTGGGTCTGGGACTGGAACTGTGGTTGACTACGTGGGAGTTCAGCGATGTAACCATTCTGCCATCTGCTGGTCCCTGTCTGTCTATTTCTTATTGATAACTTAAAATTTGAAATCGTCTTAGTGATTCTTGATTTTTTGCTTTCCATGCAATTTTAAGGATTACTTTTAATTTCATGAAAAACTGTTAGATTTTGATTGGAATTGCATTTCATATGTAGAGGAATTTGAGATATTTGGCATCTTTACAATATTGTGACTTATTAAGTGTGAGCAGGGCTTGTCTTTCCATTTGGTTTTCGTCTGTGTCTTGCAACAAAATTTGTGATTTCCTGTGTAATTTTATGCAAAGATTTTATTTATTTATTTATTTATTTATTTATTTATTTATTTATTTATTTATTTATTTATTTATTTATTTTGGAGAGGTTTCTGCTATAGGGTGTGTGCACACTCCAGAGAGACACAGAGACAGAAAGCAAGAAATCACCCCCTAGGGGAGATGGCCATGCTACAATCCCTTCTCCAGTCTTCTCTTAGGATCTTGGGCATGCGCGCATATGTGCCTGGCGTGAATTTAAGCCACTGGGTCCGGGACTCGAACCACAGTTGACAACATGGGAGTAGAGTGGCTTAGCCATTATGCCAATTGCTGATCTCTATTTAATTTTTTGTAGGTGCTTCCAGTAATTGTTGTTTCACTAATAGGGCCAATTTAAAGATTGCACTTTAGAGTTATATAGGGACAGAATAGCTTTTTTATAAAAAGAATCTTGTTTTAGTGAACTGCTCAATTCTCACTTGATTCTCTGGAATTTCTCTACATAGACATTCATATTTCCCAGTAGTAACGATTTCGCTTTTCCTTTCTTAGCCACATGCCTTCTGTTTCCTGCTCTCCCACTGCCCTGGTCTAGGCGTCTGACCCAGTGTTAACCAGCCGTAATGACATTGGCGTCCTTGTCTTGTTCTGGTTTTCAAAGGGAAAGTGGCCTGCTTTTACTATGTTCACTATTTCTCAGGCCAAGGACAGTCCCTTCTTTAATTTTATAAAAAAAAAATTTATGGTAATTAAAACATTTATACATTCAACCTCTATATATCATTACGCTTATAAAATGGATTTCCCCACCATGAATACACTGCATATTAGCCCCGTTAAAGATATTATCATACACGTTATCATCTACAGATAATTTTCTGTATTAGTGTCCCTTCCATGTTTGCTTCTGTCTTTTCCCCCTTGGTCCCCTTGCCTCACCTTTTCTCATTTCCCACTCTCCTCCCACAGGGTCCTAGTGTCCACAGTTCTTCTCCATGCTTTTCTCTTTCAGTTCCTGCCATAGAGGTGGACATTCAGTTTATGTTACGTGGGGACATCTCTCTTTCATAGCCTGGCTTGCTTCGCTCCTTCCATATGTGCCCATTTTACATCAAATGCCAGGGTCTCGTCGTTTTCTTACGGGTGGGTAGCTTTCCCTAATGTATGCTCTTTTCGTAGGCTCCTAAGATGGTTTCGTTAGCTTTTTCCATAAATGGGTGTTATTGACTTTGACCTGCAGCCTTTCCTGCGTGCTTTCTAATTGAATTATTTTTTTTCTTTATACAAGTTAAATTTGACTAAGTGCACATACATCTCTAATTATATCTTCCTGTCACATCGTTTCTCTTTTTACCTTAACATCTTTATTGCTAATAAAGACTTTTACCTGAAACTTCATTTTGTCCGATAGTAGTTGAATAATAAGCTCTCTCTACACTCGCTTAACTCGGATAGATCATTCGAGTAGGTAGACCAGATCCTACAGTCTCCCTCCCCTGTCTCTCAGCCCTTGATATTTCCTGTTTGTTCTAGACTCTGGGAGCGTGCACTCTGTGCCCGAAGGCAGGAGAGTGGAAGTGTGAATGCCCCCAGGGGCAGCCCTGGCCATGGCCCCCCTGTAGGTGGAGAGATGCCCCTGCTCCCTTGATGGAAGTCAGGTCATGCTGCGTTGTGTACCTTGCACTGTCCTCAGACCTCCCCAGCAGGATCGTGCTTCCGTGGCCTACTTGGGCTGGCTCTATAAACATCTTCTATTGGCTGCTTTCCTTTCCTCATATCACATTCCCACACCCCTGCTGGGGTTTCCGGCTCTCCCAAGCGGATGAAACCCTGAGATCTGTTTCCAGGGCACTCAGATTAAGGTGCTGCACTTAAAATTCCACGCCAATGGCTCTTCCTCACCCTTTCTCTCGGGATCTCCTCATTCCGTCATGTTTCTTAAGACTTCTCTCATTTTCCACCCCCTACTTTTTTCTTTCTTCCTTCTCTATTCAAGATCGAATGTATGTGCATGCGTGTGAGAGTGAGAGACAGAGAGACAGGAGCAGCCTGTCCCTGCACAGGGTCTGGCCACGGGATCCCCTTCCTTTAGTCCTCTAGCTCTCCAGATCTGCCAGAGCGTGGGCACAGGTCATGTTGCAGATGGACTGAGCTGGGGTTTCGAACCTCGGTTGCCATGTGGGATCAAGCTTCTCAGTCTCTTTCCCAGCAGATTTCTCTTTAGAAATATCTGCATTTGAGGTTTTTTTCCCCCAATTATCTTATTATTTATGTTCATCTCTAAAAGTTCTTTTTCAAGCCTTTTTTTTTTTTCATGAGATCTTATTTATTTTAATTTGCTGTAAGATGTGTGTGCTCATTGGACAGAGACAGAAACAGAGAGGGAAAGTGAGAAAGCACCTCGCAGGGGACAGCCAGGCTGCAATCCCTTCTCTCCCATTCTCCTCCTAGGACTTTGGGCACACACACCCAACAAGTGTGTTTTCCAAGCTACGGAGTTCGGAACTCCGACTGGGCAGTCAGCCGTTTGGGATCCAGCCTCCTTAACCACTATGCCACCAGGCTGGCCCTTTTTATAGTTTTAAATTCCTGCTTTTCCAATCTATTGTAATTTGAAACACGTATCTTTCCATCTCTGTCAGATCATTTTATTATCTAGGGCTCTTAGGGGAGAGATTCCTGCTTTTCGTTGCTACTACTTACTCTTGCTTAGGACACTATGTTTTCTCAAGTGTTTTAAAATGTGCAATTTTAAAATTTACCTTCAAGAGCCCTTTCTTTGTATCTGTTACCGGGAAGAAGCTTGTGTGTTTAAGTAGACGCGTACTTTTTGCACTCAGCTTCAGCAGCTTTTTCATTAAGCCATCTCGTCAACTCTGGCCAGGACCCAGATTGACTGTTTTTGCCGGGGCCGGGGCCGGGGCCAGGGCCGGGGCCGGGGCGCCCTTACCTAGTGTGGCAGGCAGTGTTTGTGTTCTCCTTCCCCCACACATGGCAGCTCAGCTGGCTCAGGTTGAAGTGTTTTCCCAATGTCCCTGGAGGCCAGCCCTGGAAGCGGATCCAGAAGTCATGTTGATGTAGTCCGGATCCCTTCCTGGCCTGAATCGCGCACGGGATGAGAGAACCAGCATCCCTGGCCATTCCCCATCTAAATGGGGCGGGAGAGGACCGAGGACCGGGGTTGGGGTGTGGAGTGTGGGGCATGGGAGCAGGGGTGAGGCAGCTCATTAAGGCAGCTGCCAGCAGGTCTCCCTCCAAACTCTTCAAAGCTTTATCAGCTTGTAGATATTTCTAATACTATTTCCTTTCATTGTTTCCTTTTGGTAATTAGGAGGAGGTCAAGCCTCTGTTGTGGCAGGGGCCAGCCATTTTGGGGGGGGAGGGGGGAGGTATTGTGGTGGGGAAGGGGGGGGCGGAGGCTGGGACGTCATAACTTGGGCTTTATCTCCCCTGGCACTGGGGACTCTGCAGGCCCTAGCTACTTAACACAGGCCAGGCCAGAGCCTAGCGGACCAGCCTCAGCGGTCTGTCGCAGGGAGCATGGCCTAGGAGTGGAGGCGCCACTGTGCAAAGGCTGCCTCCCACGGGGAAAGGTATGGTGTTTTGGACAAAGGGTTGGCTCTGTTGGGAGGGAGATGCTGGAGTAATTTCCCTCGGGGAGCTGGGGTCCCCATCCCTGCACTAGAAGGGTTTTGTCTGAAGGGGTGAGTCCAAGCCAAGGACAGTGCTACAGCTCCCTGCTTGTATCTCACTCAGATGAGACTGGAACGGGCTTTCCCTCACCTAGGTACCCCCGGGAGTGGCCTGTGCCTGTGTGTTGGGAGGGAGTGGGAGAGGGCACCTGCTTTGAGACCAGGGTTTGTCCATATCTGACATCAACGCGGCCCTTCCACAGACACGGTGTAGTATAGCTCGGGTTATCCCTTCTTTGCGTGGCTGGCTGGGACATTAGGTGGGTGAGGAGAGACCCCTAGTGAGACCCAGGTGACAGATTCTGCACTTCATTTAACAGCCTTTTCCAGAGACGAGGGGGTGGGCAGGGGTCTTAAGGGACTTGGGGTGTGCTCTGCCTGCCAGAATAGATTGTCCTTCTCTTGGGGCCACCCAGGAGGGGGCTTCTCTGGGCCCTGGACTGCTAGAGTCCCTTCCACTTACCAGATCAACTAAGCAACCAGGTACTGAGCATGTCCCGGGTGGTAGACGCAGGGCTGGGTGCCGGAGGTGGACATGTGAGAGGTGGCCTTTGGTCTGGAGGCCCTCCTGGTATGGGGGTGACCTAAAGGTGAAAAGTGAAATTGGGGGCGAAACGAAAGTGCAGATAGCTCCCACTCCTCAGTTTGCTGCCAGGTGTGGACGGATGAAGAGGCAGGAAAAGGAGACAGGAAGAAGTTAGGTCTACCTCAGCCCTGGGTTGCTGCAGGGGTGCAGGGACATGAGAGGGGCTAGCTGGCCTGGGTGATGGAGATAGGAAGGCAGAGCTTTCCTCCCTGTCTGGGCCCTGGAACTACTGTCAGGAAAGGGCACCTGGGCATTCCTTTCTATTCTACCCACGGAGATTGTTACTCTTAGGCCTGGCATTGGTCAGGGACTTTTCGATGTGGGGCCCCACAGCCCATGTTCAAAGGGGAGATGGGAATCAATGAGTATTATTATTATTATGTTTTTAGGGTGTGTGTGCTCACTGGAGAGAGAGAGAGAGACAGACAGAGACAGGAAGAGGGAAAGTGAGAAATCACCCCCTGGGGGGATGGCCACGCTACAACTTCTTTTCCTCTGTTTTTCTCCCGGGATCTTGGGCACGCATGCACATGTGCCGGGCATGAGTTTCAAGTCACCGGGTCTGGAACTTGAACCACGGTCAACCATGTGGGTGTCCAGTGATATAACCAATATGCCATCTGCTGGCTTGGGGATCAAAGAGTATTGATCTTGGGGCCGAGTGGCACACGGTGGTGGTGCACTGGACCTACTTGGAAAGGCCCTGGGTTTGCATCCTGTGGCCTCCCTGAGCACACCAGGATGTGGGCGTAGGGGGTGCGTGTGCATGCATGTCGGGGATCTGAGCCAGCTGAGTCTGCAGTGGAGCATGGTGTGATGACCCTGCTGGGGGACCTATCTCTCAGCCTCTTTCTCTCTGTCTTTCCCAGTCATGGAAGAAATAAATAATCTAACCTTAAAATCTAAGTATATATTTTTTCTCTTGCTTTAAAAAATGCTTTCTCCACTTTCCATGCTGATAATAGCTCATGCTGGCAGCCGTCTCTCTGGGTTGCAATGTTCAGCTCCCTTCTCGCCTTTCTGCAGATGGTTCCTGCCAGACTTGCTGGGCTGCTGCTTGCCCTGGGCCTCACCTTGCCAGGTAAGTGCCAGGATGCTCCCATTGCTCACTGCCACCCCAGGCCATGTGGAGCACCCCCCTTCTAGGATCAGTGGGTGTCTGGAGCGCTCCTGGGGCCAGGGCCAGACGGCCCATACCTAGTGTGGACAGGCTCCTGCTGGGCCTGCTAGTCACTGGCTTGTATTCCCAGAGACAAGGTGCCTGAAAACACCTTTTCCTATTGGGGGATTAAGAAGCACAAGGGTCAGGACCAGCAGGTGGCGTAGTGGTTACGTTGCTGGACTCTCATGTAGTCAACCACAGTTCCATTCCTACACCTGGTGGCTTAAAA
The DNA here is from genome assembly GCF_000334495.1 of Tupaia belangeri chinensis. Lineage (NCBI taxonomy): Eukaryota > Metazoa > Chordata > Mammalia > Scandentia > Tupaiidae > Tupaia > Tupaia belangeri. The sequence continues at coordinate 1,351,995 of NW_006208857.1, forward strand.
CTCATGCTGAGTGAGTGTGCATGAGTGCCCCAAATCCTGAGAGAATAGAGGAGAAGGGATCGTGGTGTGGTCATCCCCCTGGGGAGTGATTTCTTTTGCTTTCTGTCTCTCTCTGTCTCTCTAGTGAGCACACATGCCCTATAACAAAAATCTCTCAACCCCCCCCCGCCAAAAAAAAAGAAAACGCACGAGGGTGGTAGAGAACTATTGTGTGTGGGGGTGTGGGATGGAAAAGGAGGCCTTTGAGACTTGGACGGGTTGTTAGTTTCAGCAGGGGCTGTGGAGGTCATCGAGGTGAGCCCTCCTGGTACAGATGAAGAGACTGAGGGTCAGAGAGAACTGACTGGTCCGAGAGGACACAGACCTGAGGTCCCAGGCCAGCTCTCGTGGGTCCCAGGCCAGCACTCTCCCCACTGCACTGCATGACACTGCCTTTCTTCCCTCTCTGAAGTTCCGCATCTGTGAATGGCAGGAAGGGCCTTTTCACTTTGGGCTGCCTCTACTTACAGCCTCCAGGTCAGCAGCATCCGGGCAGCTGCCCTCCAGCCAGGCTGGGGAAAATGTATGCTTGTCGTACTGTCTGCCTCTTCTTACTGGGTGGGTCCCGGCCGGGGGACCCCAAACACTCGGAGAGCTGCTGACGTGACTCCTGTCTGCCAATGCGCGTGTCTGTGCATGCACACACACATGCACACGTACATGCACACATATGCACACATACATGCACACACACATGCACACGCATGCACACGCAGACTTATGAAGGAGTTAGCACACAAACCAGGAGGAGTTAGCACGTCATGGATTCTGTGTGCCAGGCACAAGTCTGGGGGTTCAGAATTTTCTCTGCTCTACTCTCTACTTTAAAAAAATCTTTATTTAATTTCATTAATTATTATTATTATTAAATTTCTATAAGGCACATACACTCGCCAGAGAGAGACAGAGAGAGGGAAAGCGAGAAAGCAAGCCACCACCAGGTCTGGAACTCAAGCTCTGTCGGCCATGTGGGACTCCAGTGCCTTGGCCGCCATGCCACCTACTGGCCCCTTCTACTCTCTTTCTTTTGTTTTGTTTTTGTTTTTGTTTTTTTTTGTTTTTTTTGGAGAGGTTTTCACTATAGGGCGCGTGCGCTCACCAGACAGACAGAGAGAGACATAGAGACAGAAAGCGAGAAATCACCCCCCAGGGGGGATGGTCACGCCTCAATCCCTTCTCCTCCATTCTCCTCTCGGGATCTTGGGCATGCACACACATGCACCTGGCGTGAGTTTTAAGCCACCAGGTCCGGGACGCGAACCGCGGTCGACTACGTGGGAGTCCAGCGACATAGCCATTATGCCAACTGCTGGTTCCCTGACCCCATCTACTCTCTACTTTCATGAGATCAACATTTTTTAGATTCCATGTATGAATGAGATCACTCAGTCTTTGTCTTTCTCTGTCTGGCTCATTTCACGCAACATAAATCTTCCAGGTTCATCCATGTTATCTTTTTTTTTTCTTTTTCTTTTTATGGAGAGATTTTTGCTACAGGGCACATGTGATCACCAGAGAGACAGAGACAGAGAGACAGAAAGTGAAAAATTATCCCAGGGGCATGGCCATGCCACAATCTCTTCTTCTCCATTCTCCTCTCAGGATCTCAAGCATGGATGCACTTGTGCCCAGCATGAGTTTTAAGCCACTGGGTCTGGGACTTGAACCGTGGTCAACTATGTGGGAGTCCAACGATGTAACCATTACAGCATCTGCTGGTACGTGTTATTTACATGACAAGATGCCCTTCTTTGTTACGGCTCAATAGTATTCCATTGTGTAACTGGAGCACGTTTTCTCCATCCACTCATCTGAGTTTGAGCACTGAGGTCATCCCGTCTTGGCTGCTGTGAGTAGTGCTGTAATCTCCATGGAGAGAAGATCTCTTCCAAGCATTGATGGGGGAGGAGAGAGGAGGTTGCCAACAGGTGCAAAGTTACAACTATTGGGTCATCAGAAAAGTCATGGTGCATTTTTCTATGTTTTTCTACGCAAAAATGGGTGATACTTTTCCCATCACCCAATAGATTGGAGTATGTCTGTACAGTGAGGTAACTATATCAAACGGTAATATGTAGCATATTTCAAAATAGCTACAAGAGGGACCAGCAGATGGAGTAATGGTTATGTTGCTGGACTCCCATGTAGTCGACCATGGTTCAAGTCCTGGACCCAGTGGCTTAAAACTTCCACTGGGCGCATGTGCGTGCATGCCCAAGATCCTGAGAGGAGAGTGGAGGAGAAGAGATTGTGGCGTGGCCATCCCCCCTGCGGGGGATGATTTCTCGCTTTCTGTCTCTCTGTCTCTCTGTCTTTCTGGCCAGTGCATGCGCCCTATAGCAAAAACCTCTCCAACAACAAAAAGTACAATTATAAACATGCCAGTACAAAATAAAATTAACCTGCTTCAGATATATTAGTAGATTTGTGGAGAAAGATGTTTATTACAATCTATTATATTAAGAAGATTGTAAAAAATGCTAAGAATCTAACAATAGGGTTAATCTGTATAATCTAACAATATTATACAGATGCAGATGCAAAATATAAGGGACTTTAACATGTCCATGGAAAAATGGAATTAAAGTACAAGTTCATTTTGGTGCAAAAAAATTTGAACACCATGCATAGTTTTTGTGTAATACACATTCTCTGGGGAATTTCTGAAGCTACTAAAAATCACATTTGAGGATCAGCCAGGTGGGCAAAGTGGTTAAGGTGGTTGGATCCCACATGACTGTCTGTGCAGTTCAAGTCCAGGACCTGGTGCCTTAAAAAACACACACCAGGCGTGTGTGCATGTGTGCCCAGAATCCTGAGAGGAGAATGGAGGAGAAGGAATTGTGGCTGTCTCCCATCCTCCTAGGGGATGACTTATGTCTCTCTCTCTCTCTTTCTCATAAGCACATGTGCCCTATAGCAAAAACTTTAAAAAAAAAATCACACTTGGAAGTATGTACAGTGGTACGACAAATTCTTTACAACATATCAGAAAAGAACCAGAGGTCATTTCCAGCGTGCACAGGATGATCAGATATTTTTCCCCCTTTTTCTTTGCTATATGGCATGTGTGTTTGCCGGAGAGAGCTAGCAAGAGACAAAGTGGTACATCACCCCCATGCTGTAATCCCTTCTCCTCCATTCTCTTAGGATTTGGGGCATGTACACACATACACACACTTGGTGTGATTCTCAAGTTGCTTGGCCTGGGACTTGAACCATGCAGCTGGCCATGTGGGATCCAGTGCCCTTAACCTTCATGCCACCTGTTGGCCCTAATTAGAGATTTGTAAGAAATCCACGACTTCTTATGTGCTGTAAAACAAGACGGAAAGATAAACACGGGAATGCTAATGCTGGTTATCGCTGAATGCTGGATTGCAAATGATTTTAACTTCTTGTGTTTTCGCCCACCTTTTGATATTGAGCATTATTGCATTTTTTTATTTATTAATTCACTTTACACCATCACAACACACAAATGAATTTTCCATCCAAAATACACTGTGCATTGTCTCAATCAAGTACATCCACATATATGTTCTTAGCAAATAATTTTCTAAAAGCAATGGCTGTAGTCTCAGGATGGAAATGACCTCCCCACAGCCCAATTTCTATCAGAAGCAGCTTCATTTCTACAAGACCAGAGAAGTTTTAGCTGGCAATCCCAGTGTGCTCCCCCGTGGCTTCTCTTTCAGGGACACTTTGCACAGAAGGGATTCGCAGCAGGATGTCGACGGCCCGGTGCAGCCTCTTTGGAGGTGACCTCATCAACACCTTCGACGGGAGCATGTACAGCTTTGCTGGAGACTGCAGTTACCTCCTGGCAGGGGACTGCCAGAAACACTCCTTCTCCCTTGTAGGTGAGTCCTGGCACGGAAGGAGGAAATTGAAGGAGGGGTCAGCTAAGCTCAGCTGGCGTCAGGGGGTGAATCCCTGTCCTCCAGACAAGGCGGTGCCTGAGCTCGCAGATCACCTGAGACCTTGGCGAGAATGGCTTTTCCACGTGGCTTCCCTTGGCTTCTTTCTGAGTCCCTCCCCATGGGAGCCTGGTGGGGTGCAGAGGATCTCTGTGATTCTCCAGTGGTTGTGTCCATCGTGTGGGTCTAGGAAATGCTCTGGGAGCTCCGAAGCACCATGAGAAGTGAAGAACCGTCAGTGCTTCGGAATACGCGAAGCTCCTTGCAGAAGGGAAGCACTGTGGGTATTTTCTTGGTGGCCTGTGCAATTTCTGAGCCTCTACCTGGTTAGGACTCTCCTGTGTTTCTGGAAAGTGCTGGTGCTGTCCCTGTGTTGTCTCTGCATCCCCAGTGAAGCTCTGAGGTGTGGGTAGAGTCTCCTTGCTTTTCAAATAGAGAATCGAGGCCCAAGGAGCCGAGGTTGGTGTAGCTGTCCCAAGGCCTGACGGATAAAACGAGGGGATAGATTTTGACCCAAAGTCTCTCCGGTTGAAGGAAGATTCGTTTGTACTAAGGAGAGAGGGCCCTTTCTAGGCCGGGAGGGGGCTGTAGATGGCAATGGAGAATTATGGTTTGATGACCGCCACATTCTAAGAGCTGGTCAGCTGTGCAGGGCATGTGAGGGAAGGAGCCTGCAAAACCCAGCAAAGGTGGGGTCTTCAGCCCTGGGGAGTTGAGGTGGCAATAGACAGACCCACGTTCTTTTTTTATTTTTTATTTTTAGAGAGATTTTTGCTATAGGGCATATGTGCTTGCCAGAGAGACAGAGAGATAGAAAGCAAGAAATCACTCCCTGGGAGGGATGGCCATGCTGCAATCCCTTCTCCTTCAATGTCCTCTGGGATTTGGGGCACACAGGCACTCATGCCCGGCGTGAATTTTAAGCCACTGGATCCAGGACTTGAACTGTGATCGACAGTGGGAGTCTAGCGACATAGCCATTATGCCATCTCATGATCCCCAGACCTACATGGTTAAGGAAAACATTTTCATGACACCTAAACCGGAAGGAAGACTGTATAGGAGAGGGGCCACTGCAATGTGAGTCCTGCAGTCGGGGAGAGAGGTAAGTCTCGACTTGGAATACGACAAGGAAACGTGGGAGTTAGAGGCAAGGGAGCGAGTGGGTCAGGGGGGCGGGAAATAATAGAGGTAGGGGGATTCCAGCTAAGCCATCTTGGCAGGATTCTTGCTCCAAGCAGGCCAGGCAATCAGACATTGAGGGGAAGGTGTGGGGGTGGGGTGAGAGCAGGGGGATGGGGTCCATCGGAAACTTGCTAGACACGTGTGCTTGCCAAGCAGACCTGGCAGGACGTTTTGTAAAATTGGACTAAGAAGGCCGAGGACAGAGCCCAAGGTTGAGACCTAGTATGGAAGAGGGCTCAGAGGAGCTGGACTCAGGTTTGGCCAAGGAGCGCGTCTTCCGCAACTTCCAGACCCTTACATGAGAGACGGGCTGCAGGGGTCTTGGGCTCAAGGGTGACACAGTGTCTTCTGGGTGCCCAGCGCTGGGTCTGTGCACTTGGGGAGCGGGCGGGTGGCCACAGCAGCGGGTGCCCCACTTCTTGGCCGTCTCCCTGCTGTCCTTGCCCCCGGCCCTGCCGCTGCTGGAAACTGTCATGGTAGGATGTCAGCACTGCCATTCCTCCCACTGGGTGTCCCCACAGGGTCAAGGACTAAGTCTTGCTCGATTTTGTTTTCTGCTGCCTCATTCCCTGGGGTCTTTGCAAACACCGAATGGGGTGCTGGGGCCCGCAAAGCCCGGTGCTCTGTCGTACTGAAGAAGCTGTTTATAAGAGCGAGAGGCTCGTGAGGAGCCTTGGGTACGGGGGCGTCTTGGTTTGATTGGAAGGACAGCAGAAGCTCATGCAGAGAGGACAGCACGAACCAGCAGAAAGGCTGGAAGGGGCCCGTGTTCATTGCCAGAGCCAGTGGGGAGATTGGTGTTGCTGGGACAGTGGTCCCAAACCCCACCATGAACCAGGACCAGTGGGAGGGCTGATTACAAACAGGTCACAGGCCGTACCCCAAAGTCCTTACTCTCTGAGTCCAGCATAGGATCTGAAAATGCCATTTCTACCATTTCCAGCTGCTGCTGTTGCTGGAGTGGCGACCGACGGTTGAGATGACAGGGCTGGAGCGTAGAGGGACAGCGGGTTGCAGGGAGAGTCTGTCGTCAGGGCCCGAGGTCTGCTGGGGAGTCTCTCCACTAAGAGGCCGTAAGGAGCAAGGGTAGACTCTCGTGCAGCAGGAAGGGCCAAGAGGGAATTTGTGCTTGTCCAGATGGGCCTGAGGGGACAAGAGGTGGGAGGCAGGGTGGCCTTGGGCCCTGTAACTGAGCAGGGGGTGAAAAGTGCCTAAACACCCCAGGGCCATTGTGGCATGGCTATGGGGGGGTCCTACCTTGCCACAGAGGTAACCGCTGGAGAGTGCCCGAGGAGAGCAGCTGGGTTGACACCCCCTCTTTTTCCCTCCCTGGGCAGCTGAAGACTGGGGCCCTCCTACCTCAAGTGGCCCCAGTGTTCCTTGTACTCTTATTTATTAATTTATATTACATTTACTCACATATATCTTTATAGTGTATAGCATTTCTTTTCCCAGCACAATTGTCTTGCATATTTGCCAGAGGGTAGTGCACTTGCTGGAGAGACAGCAAGACAGAGAGAGAGAGAGGGAGAAAGAGTGGGAAAGCACCCCCAATGGGAAATGGGCATGCCACAATCCTTTCTCCTCTCTCTCTCAGAATTTGGGCACACATACATACATGTTGGTGTGTTTCTCAGGCTGCCAGGTCTGGGACTCATACCACAGGGTCGGCCATGTCCGATCTAGCAGCCTTAGCCACCAGGCCACATGCTAGTCCTTGTTTAATTTTAAAAATTTGTATTATTTTTTGGGGGGAGGTTTGTGCTCGCTCTCCAGAAAGACAGAGAGAGAGAGAGAGAAAGAGAGAGAGAGAGAGAGAGAGAGAGAGACAGAAATCACCCCCTGGGGGGATGGCCATGCCACAGTCCCTTCTCCTCTGTTCTCTTCCTGGGATTTTGGGCATGCCTACATGTGCATCTGGCATGTTTCAAGCTGCTGGGCCTGGGACTAGAACTGCAGTCGGCCATGTGGGAGTCCAATGCCTTAACCACCACGCCACCCACTGAAGTGGTTTTCCCAGGGAGGGCCCAGTGGGGGCCTGTGGTGCCCTAGTGGGGGCTTGCGGTTGGACTTCTTGATCTGGGAAATTCCGGCCTGGGGGTGGATTTGCAAATGATAGACAATGACATTGGTTCCAGGCATAGAGTTTGTATTTTGGGCTTGGAGAGCCAAGATGGCATGTTTGAAGGCCCCTTTCCCCTGTCGGACTCAACTCTGAACCCCTCTGTGAGGACAGCCCAGACAGGGAAGCTCAGGCTTGTGCAGGTGCCTCCTTCCCACTCCTCCACAGGGAAGCCCCTTGGTCACTCTGGCCCTGTCCAGTCCTGGGCTCACCAGCTCTTGGCCACTCTGGCCCTGTCCAGTCCTGGGCTCACCAGCTCACGTGGCCTGGCTGGTTGCATCCACAGGCTTTGCCCTTGCAGGGAAGGGAGTCCGAGGAAGGGCTGTGCGGGGCTCAGAACGCCTGAGTCTCTGCTCTGCTCTCCTCACTGGCTGGCCTGAGGGAAGTCGCAGGAGCTCAGCCTCCATTTCCGCATCTTCAAATGGAGATACTGAGAACGAGTCGGACAAGTATTTGAAAGTGTGAAGTGACACTCAGACCTGAGTTAATAACAGCCAGCTTACCACGGGAGAGTCGGTTCTTGCAGAGGTGCACTGCAAGGGTCGGGGCTGCCGGGCCCTCGGGGAGTTTCTGTGGAGATTGGGATGACCCTCCAGCATACACACGCTCACACACACACGCACACTCTTTCTCTCATACACACACCCTCTCACACACACATACTCTCTCTCACACACACTAACACACACACTCTCTCACACACACACACTCTCTCACACACACTCACAACTCTCACACACACTTACACACACTCTCTCACACACATACTCTCTCACACACACACTCTCACACACTATCTCACACCCACACTCTCTTACACACACTCTCACACACATTATCGCACACACTCACACACACTCACACACACTCTCTCACACACACTCACACACATACTCTCACACACACATACTCTCCCTCACACTTGCACACACACACACTCTCACACACATATTCTCTCTCTCACACACACACTCACACACACTCACACATACTCTCTCACACTCTCTCTCACACACATACTCTCACACACACTCACACACACTCTCACACACACACACATACTCTCTCACACTCACACAAACTCACACACACTCTCACACACATACTCTCACTCACACTCACACAAACACACACTCTCACACATACTCTCACAAACTCTCACACACTCTCTCTCACACTCACACACACTCTCACACACTCACACACACACTCACACGATACTCTCACTCACACACATACTCTCTCACTCACACACACACTCACACACATACTCTCTCACTCACACTCACACACACACTCTCACACACACTCTCACACACATACTCTCTCACACTCACACAAACACTCACACACTCTCACACATACTCTCACACTCTCACACACATACTCTCTCACACTCACACA
>NW_006208857.1:1360955-1373057 GCF_000334495.1 Tupaia belangeri chinensis
CACACACACACTCTCTCACATTCTCTCACACACACACACTCTCACACACATACTCTCTTGCTCACACACACACACTCACACACATACTCTCTCTCACACTTGTGCGTGCGTGCACGCGCACACACACACACACACACACACATGCACAAACACCCTGCACAGGTACCCGCTCTGGCTACTCTTTTCGGGGTTTCACTGCGGAGCTGGGGGGAGTTGAAGGGCTGTGGAAGGCCTCTCTACTCCAAAGCATCTCAGTGGGCTTCTCCACTGGGCGGCCGTTCTTTTCTTAGAATGATTTGCTCTTTTCGAGCATCAGTTTTCCGGGACGCTGTGGCTCAAGCACACTTGCATGGAGATTGGTTTCATCCCCACCCAAAATGGCACTGCTAGCATCAGAGTATGGGTGTCCGCTTTTTCTGTCATTGCTGGTGCTGTTTGGGGTGTGCTGGGAGAAGAGGAACCATCTGAGGAGGGTGGGCTGGCCCTGGTGATCAGGGGCTTGAGGGGCCAGAGGGATGGAGTTGGGGAAGGAGCCCGGAACTCAGAGCCTGGGGTTTTGGCTCACAGGCAATGTGCACCTCTGATCCATTGTTCCCGGTGACATCCTGTTTTCCTTGATACAATCGCAAATCCACTCTCCTCGCTGGGGCCTGTGGACCTGCTCACATCCGGGGAAGAGTGTTTACTCCACAGGGAGGCCCACCTGGTGCAAAGGGGAGCCCTGCGCCCTGATCTCAGCTCCTGGCCGGGTAGGTTTCAGGGTCCAAGGTCTAGGCCGCAGGCCTCCTACAGGCTAGCACAGAAGCCAGAGAAAGCCGTCAGGAGTCCTGGGTCTTCCTGCCTGTAAAGACGGTTCTTCCCAGGCCATGGCTGTAGTGTCTGGCCCCCAAACCAGCTCAGAGAGAGCCTCAAATAGCCGCCAACATGCTGAGTCACTTCCCCAGGGTGAGCGCTCCTTCCGGCATCAGTAATGTGTGGGCAGCCCAGACCACCAGTTCTAAGTTTGGAAGGAGGGTCACCTACATCAAAATACAGGCATGCGTGTCGGGGGTGTTTGTCAGAACTGCGGATGAGTGAGTTTCATCTGGTTCCAGCTGCCCCCTGCCTCTGTCAGGATGTCTCTCTCTCTGACATGTGGGGTGGGGGCCTTACCCTCTCAACCAGTGCCTCAACTCAAGTGTTTAAGAGGTCCGATAGGAGCCTTGGGAGGACGCGGCTGACTTTTTGGGGTGGGTGTCTAGTCCTTCCTCCTGGCAGTCACAGGAGGTGCTAACCTGAAGGTCTGCGGAGCGGGGGAATCCCTTCTGGGCTTACGGGCAAGTTCTGGTGCTCGCTTTCCTAATGGCCATACCACACTTGATTCCACCCTCACCCCGAGTTCTGCAGAGAGGGGAAAATCAAATCAAATAGAAGGGCGACTTAGATGTCTCCCTGCAGGGTAGCTAGCTGAATTCAGAGTGCTCCAATGCCCAAGTAGCAAAAGGAGATTGGGATCAGAAAACACGAGTGTGGGCCTGCCCCGGGTTAATGATATATACCAGTAGGTCTCACTTGGGTGATTTTTTCCCCAGAGCACATTTGGCAATGTCTGGAGACACTTTTGTTGTCACAATTGGAGGTGGCACCACTGGTGGCTAGTGGGTACAGGCCAGGTGCTGCGAATCGTACTCGCCATGCACAGGCTGGTGCCCCAACAGGGCAGTGTCTGTCTGGAATGCCAGCAGTAGGAGGTGGAGAAACAGGCCTGTGTTTTTTCATTTGTAAAATCAGTGCTTTTCCAAACTGAGTCACAAGTTGTAGGTCTGATGATTAATTTAATGGTTATAGCCTGCATTTATAAAGATGAAACAGAACAGGGTAGAAAACAGCAGAGAATATCAGAGTGCATGATAGATGCACTCTCCATGAAAGACTTAGAAAGGAGGAAGAAGGCGAGGCCACGGGCATTCCTTTCCTGTTCGTGGGAGGGAGACACCTCTGGCTCAGATGACCTACTGGTTGAGTCACCCAGTGAAGCGGGGGCAGAACTGCCCTGTCCACCCACCCAGTGAGACTGGGATGGGAAGGAGGGCATTACTGATGAGGAGGCAAGGCTGGTGAGCATAGGAGCATGGAGACCCAGGGCTCCTGGAGGGGCCTCCTGGCTCCCGGTGGTCTCTAGTGAGAAGGCGTGGGGTGGACGTGTGTCCTCACACATCGGCTCACCCAGGCTGCTGTGTGCTGGAAGCAAAAGAGGCTGAAGAAGGGATTTGGTCTTGGGCCCATTGCAAATGCCCAGGGACTTGGAAGGCAACTGGGAAGGATTGCAGACCAGAGGCTGTTGCCAAGCTGTCTCATTGTTTCCTCAACATTTTATTCTGGAAAATTTCAAACATACAGAAAAGTTGAAAGCATACATAGGCATATCCCCATCACTCAGATTCCACCAGTAATGCCTTACTTCACTAGCTCGATCGATATCTTTCTGGTTGGTTGTTGTTCTGTGGCTGATTCTTATTATCAGAACTTGTCTGACTTCTAAAGGTTCTCTTGCTGTGGGGCCAGCAGGTGTGGTGGCTGAGGGCACTGGACTCCCTCATGGCCGACCATGTTTTGAGTCCTAGACCTGGTCGCTTGCTTTCTCACTATCTCAAGAAAGATTCTCTTGCTGCAAAAACCATCTTTAACGAAAAGGCAGGGCAGGCAGACGTCCAGCTCAGGTAAGACGAAGCCTCTCTGCTCCCCTTCTGACAGTGTTGGCTGGACCTCTGCTGCATGTGCCTTGTGGACTGTGGGTGGGCTGCTGGCCTTTCCTGCTAGCCTCTGAGCTGCTAATGGCCCATCATTCAAGGCTCTATTCCTTCTTTAGCTTTTTGCCACAGGGTGTGTGTGCTCACCAAAGACAGAGAGAGGGAAAGTGAGAAATGACCCCCCACCATCATGAGAAGGGGGGTGGGGATGGCCATGCCATAACCCCTTCTCCAGTCTCCTCCAGGCCAGGGACATTTGGGGCAACATTAGCGAGGCTTAATGACCTACAGCTAAATCTCAGGATTTTAAGCACACACACACACACACACACACACACACACACATACACACTCATATCCAGTGTGATTTTCAAACCATTGGGTCCAGACCCAAACCATGGTTGGCCATGTGGCAGTCCAGCGTCTTAGCCACTATGCCACCTGCTGGCCCCAAGATTCTAGTCTCAGGCAGGACTAGTTACTTGCCTGGGACTGCCCTCACTGAAATCTCACTGGAAACAAGCCTATTTTCTGGTTCATTCTGGTTGGTCAAGAGTGCGGGCATGTGTGTGTGTGTGCGTGTGCGTTTATGTGTGAGTGCACCAGGTGGTCATTAGCTTCCAGCAGCGTTGGTCCAGCTCAGGAACCTAGCCGAAGACCTCCTCCTTGGCTCCTTTCATTGGGATGCTGGCTATGGCTGCAGAACAAGTCAGCAGTGCTCCTGAGCTCCCGGGGCTTTCCACCAACAGCTTTATGGTATCTGCTCAGGATTTGGAGCCCCCACTTCCCCACCCCTCCTAGGAAGAGAAAAACGTCCTAATTTCCAAGGCTAACCTTTCCATGTGCCTATGCCCCTATTCCTTCAGCACTCCTGAGCAGCAGTACCCCACATTCGGCCGCTCTGTCCTCAATGGTGCTCCTCATCTCTGTGTCTGTCTGTTTCTCAGACTCCAATGTTTGAGACTCAGACTCTCCATTGTGCTTCTGGCTGCCTTGTTTCCTAGGACCAATCAGCTGCCTTTGAGTACCCAGGGCTGGGCTTGGGGAGCAGTTCCCAGGACGGCTGCAGATGGTTAAGCCTCGCTAATGTTGCCTCAAATGTCCCTGGCCTGTTGTTACTCTTTCATGCCAACTGCCATCTCCCCTGTCTCCATGTTCACCCTGCACGGCAGGACCAGTGTCAGGGACTATTTTATGATGTCGTCGGCTATTTCAACATCTGCAAGGGCAATATCGATCATTTATGGAGTCCTCATTGGGTCACTGTGTGAGGCACTTTATCTACACTACTCCTGAACTTCTCCTAGAAAATCAAATTCAGTAAACTGAGGTGGAACTCAAGAATCTTCCTCTGAAGAGACAGGCACCCCCCATCAGGGTCCTCTCGCCATGATCCTCTCCCAATCTCAGCCGGCCCAGACTGTGGGCATGTGCACATTATCCTGGCATGCTCAGGGAGGTCCCTAGACATGAACCTAGGAACTTTCCCAGTTGCTTTATCACTGTGCCACCACCTGGCCCCTACAGCTCCATTTTAAACAACCCATGGCCTGTCCTAAGATAACATTTTAAATAATCCTATCCTGGGATACTGTTACCAATAACTTATAGCATTGCTTTTAGTCACTGCCTAACAGTGTATTCAATGCCGCGTGCATTTCTGATGTTTATACCTACATTGTAAACTTCTAGAAGGAAGAGATCAGGCTTTTACAATTTTTCTTTTGTGAAATAAAATAGCCTACCTGAGGGCTATGTACTCAGAAGGCTTCGATAAATATTTTTAGATGAATGGAAAGATGACTGAGTAAATGATATTTGTAGGGAGATTTTTCTTGCACATTGGTTAAGTCTTTTGAGTAGGTTTCCCACTGAGATAAGATTGTAGAGATAATGTTTTTTTTTTTGAGATTTTTTTTCTATAGGGTGTGTGTGCTCGCCAGAAAGACAGAGAGAGACAGAGAGACAGAAAGCGAGAAATCACCCCCCCCAGGGGGGATGGCCATCCCGCAATCCCTTCTCCTCCATTCTCCTCTTGGGATCTTGGGCACCACGGTTGACTATATGGGAGTCCAGCAACATAGCCATTACGCCAACTGCTGGTCCTGAGATAATGATTATTAAAATAAATTTGCTGTCTTCTTTTTTGGTAATGATAACTACTATGAATGCTTCTCTTTCAGGGGACTTCCAAAGTGGCAAGAGAGTGAGCCTCTCTGTGTATCTTGGGGAATTTTTTGATATCCACCTGTTTGTCAATGGTTCCGTGATACAAGGGGACCAGAGGTAAGCCAGAAGCTCAGAATGTCCATGTTAGAAAATACCCTGGGGATCCCCTCAGACCACTCTCAGAAGCTGGAGCCCAGAGAGAGGAAGTGCATGTGCCCAGAGAAAGTGAGGGTCGTGTCTCCTGCCTGCTAGTTGAGGCCCTGGGGTGCTTTGTAGCATGGCGTTCTGAACCACATAACATGGGGTTGGGGCTGAAAGGTGGGAGGGACATCCAGAAGATGCATGAGAAGTCCAATTTTTAAAAAAAGAATTATTTTATCTAACTTTATTTATTTGCTTTTTATTTTGACCTGAGGGACAGAGTGAGAGAAAGCGAAAGAGAGAGAAAGTGAGAAAGCAAGCTGTCAGGTCCAGGACTTGAACTGTGATCAGCCATGTGGGAGTCCAGTGCCCTTAACCACCCCACTACCTGCTGGCCCTGAGAAGTCCAATTCTGAGCTTCTCCTTTGCCCTCTAGAGTCTCCCTGCCCTACGCCTCCCAAGGGCTGTATCTGGAAACTGAAGCTGGGTACTACAAGCTGTCCAGTGAGGCCTATGGCTTTGTGGCCAGAATCGATGGCAACGGCAACTTTCAAGTCCTGCTGTCAGACCGATTCTTCAACAAGACCTGTGGGCTGTGTGGAAACTTGAACATCTTCGCTGAAGATGACTTTAGAACCCAGGAAGGTAAGATTTCCTGGGATACTATTTCCCTAAAGTGTGATTATGCTTCTTACATCCTAGTTCACAGAACTTTACTAAACTCCTCCCTAGGCATTCAAGTCTGGCTGTGACCTCACCTCACCTTGCCAGCCTTCTCTTTTAGCCCTCTATCTCAATGCCTAGACTTCTGGCCAAGCCAGATCATGAAGCTCCTCAAACTTGACTTTGTTCAATTTTGAATTCCCCATAGCAGCTTACATGTGGTAGGTGATGGGTACATGCTGGATGGCATGAGTAGACCCTCCTGAGCCTGCTACAATGGAATGGATAAAATCTATACAGAACATACTTCCAGACTGTTCTGAAAGGCCACTTGATGTATATGTATGTGTGCATTCATGAGCAATAGAACATATTGTAGGTAATGTGAAAACCATAATTCTAATTACATAAACATTCAATTAGTGATGCTCCTTAGCAAAAGATGTTCGTGAACATTCGTATATATTATTCTACTTCTTTATGACTCAACTGTGTAGAGAAACAGTTGATTGTCCCTTTAATTGAATTATACTGTGTTGGGAAATAGTGAGACCATTTGTTTTTGTCTTCTTTAGCACCGATTTCTCAAACTTTTTATTATATCTATCTATCTATCATCTATATCTATCTATCTATCTATCTATCTATCTATCTATCTCTCTATCTATCATCTATCTATCCACCATCTATCTAGCTATCATTTATCTATCTTATGGCTATAAATTTTCCTTTAGATACCATGTTAGCTGCACAAAACCAATTTTGATATATATAACATAGTTTCATTTTTGTTTCATTCTATGAATTTGCTAACTTCCATTTAGAATTGAAAGTTGCCATTGCCATCAATCCTGGCCACTATGTTTAAAATTTCAAAATGGGGCCAGCAGGTGGCATGGAGGTTAAGTGACTGGATCCCACATAGCTAGCTCCACAGGAAATTCTTTTTTTTTTTTTTTTCTGAGAAGTTTTCGCTATAGGGCGTGTGCACTCGCCAGATAGACAGAGAGAGACAGAGAGACAGAAAGCGAGAAATAACCCCCCAGGGGGGATGGCCATGCCGCAATCCCTTCTCCATTCTCCTCTCGGGATCTTGGGCATGCACACACACGCACCCAGCGTGAGTTTTAAGCCACTGGGTCCGGGACACGAGCCGCGGTCGACTACATGGGAGTCCAGCGACATAGCCATTATGCTAACTGCTGGTTCCCAAGGAAATTCTTAAACAAGATAGAAGAAGCAGTAAGGGTAGGAGGGAAAGAAGTAGCTTAGAAAAAGAAATAATAGTAGAAGCACAAAATAAGATGATAAATATAAACTCAAATATATCAACAACATTTAATATAAAATGCATGAAAAGAGATAAAAATTTACAGTGAGGAGACAGAAAAGATCATGCTAATATTTAATAATAATAATAGTGATATTTAGGGCCAGTTGGTTGCATGGTGATGAAGATGCTAGAGCCCACATGACTGACTGTGCAGTTCAAGTCCTGGATCTGGTGGCTTGAAAAATATGCCAGGAGTGTGTACCTGTGTGCCCAAAATCCTAAGAGGAGATGGCATTAAATTTGGCATTATTATTGGATTGTCAGAAATCCAATTTTTGCATAGAAAAATATGTCATGACTTTTTTGATGACTTAATATTTGGTGTAACCATTATAGTTTTACGTAATTGGTGATGTCTTTATCTTTAAAAGATTATTTGCCCATAAATTTTCCTTTCTTCTGGGTTCAACTTACATTTACCTAACAAACAGCCTTTAGTAGTTTTTTAAATTAAAAGCCTTGTAGCGACAATTGAAACAGACTCTCTTATTCTTGTATGATATTTTAGCTGGGTACAGAATTCTAGAATTAAGTTCTAGTTATTTAGTTCTAGTTATTTTACACAATACTTTAAGGATGCTATTTCATTGTTTCTGTTGAGAAGTCTGTTGTCAGTCTAAATGTTATTTCTTTGTCAATAATATGTCTTCTATTATTGTGTATAGGTCACTTTTATGTTTTTGATATTCTGAAATTTCTTTATGTTGTGTTTAGGTGTGGGTCTTATTATTATTATTGTGCTTGGTACTTATTGTGATTACTGAATCTGATGATTTCTCCATTTCATCAGATTTAGAAAAATTTCAGTCTCTTTTTTTTCTACCTCTGAAATTATTAGACGGATGTTGGATATTTTTATTTCATTCTCTTTTCCTCTTTATTTTTATATCTTTTTATCATTCTGTGCTACTTTTTGGGTGGTTTGCTTATATTGTGTATACTCATGCTGGTTGAGAGAACCAGTTGTGTGCATCTCTTCCCAATTCCACATTCAGTAATGTCATGTTGGAAGCTTGAAATTTGTGATGGCATGAGTATTTATACCATGGAAATCAGTAAATGCTATAATTCAGAACTGACTTCTCAGCACATCACTATGTAGATCTTTTAATTCACTGATTCTTAAGTCTGTCTAGTCTACCAATGATGTTTAACTCATTAATTGAGATGTTTCTTTTTTATTGACTGTTTCTGTACTTTTAGAAGGTAAATGTGGCTTTTTCCTACTGCTTTGTTTTTATTGTCTAGTTCTTTCGCCATGTTTCAATTTCTGATATATAACAATAATTTTAAATGTATGTTTGTAACTTCTTGTTTTTTTTTTTTTTGAGAGAGAGATTTTTTGCTATAGAGCACATGAGCTCGCCAGACAGACAGAGAGAGACAGAGAGACAGAAAGCGAGAAATCACCCCCTAGAGGGGATGGCCATGCCACAATACCTTCTCTTCCATTCTCCTCTTGGGATCTTGGGCACGCACGCACATGCGTCCGGCGTGGGTTTTAAGCCACCAGGTCCGGGATGCGAACCGCGGTCGACTACGTGGGAGTCCAGTGACATAGCCAGTACGCTAACTGCTGGTTCCCTGTAACTTCTATATAAACATTTTGTTATCTGAAGTTTTTGGAGCTCTAGTCCTGCAATTTTTGTGTATGCTGATTCTTGCTTTTAGTGTGTTATTTCCTTTATTTTATAATTTTGGATGGTGAGCTCATTTTTACAAAGGTTTTATGTTATTTTTCAGTACAGAGATAGGGCGCGTGCGCTCGCCAGACAGATAGAGAGAGACAGAGAGACAGAAAGCCCCGGGGGGATGGTCACGCTGCAATCCCTTCTCCTCCATTCTCCTCTTGCGATATTGGGCACGCACGCACACGCGCCCGGTGTGAGTTTTAAGCTACTGGGTCCGGGACGCGAACTGTGGTTGACTACATGGGAGTCCAGTGACCTAGCCATTACGCTAACTGAATCTTATAAGAAGTATACATCAGAATATTAAACCTACATGGGTTTCCCACCACTACAGATTTTCAGGGGATTTTTTAATCCCCTCCTATCCAGAGCCCAGACCAAGGAAATGAACTTCGTTTCTCTGTTTCTCAGAGTAAACTTTTTATTTGTTAACTTTCTCATTGAAGATATAATTCTTCAAGGGTACCAGCTTCATAAGAGGATCTTAGGTTCTGCCTCACCACATTATGCATATCAAAGCCTGCTTTCCATCTCCACTGGAGTTCTTAAAACCCAAGCCTCGGGGAACCAGCAGTTAGCGTAATGGCTATGTCGCTGGACTCCCATGTAGTCGACCGCGGTTTGCGTCCCGGACCCGGTGGCTTAAAACTCACGCCGGGCCTGTGTGCGTGCGTGCCCAAGATCCCGAGAGAAGAATGGAGGAGAAGGGATTGCGGCATGACCATTCCTCCTGGGGGGTGATTTCTCGCTTTCTGTCTCTCTGTCTCTCTCTGTCTGTCTGGCGATCACACGCGCCCTATAGCGAAAAAACCTCTCAAAAAAACCAAAAAAAAAAGAAAAACCAAAAAAAACCCAAAAAACAAAAAAACCAAAAAACAAACAAACAGACAAAACCCCAAGCCTCTTGGTTGGTAAGATTATCACCCTCGCTCTAATACCCTATAGACATCATGACACTTGTCACTTGTCAGTTCCATTTTCAGCTTTCTCCCCTTATCCTTCTCATCCTCCTTTACTTCCTCCTCCTTTTCTTTTTGTCTCTTGGAATTCCTCCTACTTTCTGACGGGACATTAGCCATGAATTTAATAAGATATTTGTTTGTGGGAGTGGCATGGTTTTCAGATTTTTCAAATTTGCCATATTACTAGGTGTGAACATTCTATCCTTAAACTATATTTCCTTTTAATTCCAGGCTTTCAGGTTCCAACAACTAAAAATGGGACCTATGCTATCTATGAAGGAGAAGGTGATGTTTATTGACAAGAATCAGGGCTGTGGTGATATTTGGGGAATTATCTTCAGAAGACTGGGAATTCAGTTCTCTTTGGTTAATAAAAACTCAACAGTATTTGTCCCCAAACAGTTCATCTTACTTCCTAACTTCTGGAAGTTTTCCCAGTTTAGGTTTAACTCTGGCTCTCAAGGGTTTTCTGTAAACAAGAATATTGATAGTTCTGTCTGTTGGATAGCCTTATGCTTCATTTCAGATTTAACCTACCAAGTTTCCCTTCAACGAAGGTCAGGCTTGGCGAGATATTGGAGTTCATATAGTCTTACCTCTCATTCACATATGAGGAATTGGGCTCACTCGATTGGTGGGATAAGCCCAGGACACACAGAGAAGGAGCTATTCTCCGTCAGAGCTTCTTCTATGCCTCTTCCTTATACAGTGTATTGGAAAGCATCCAAGCCTGTATTTCTCGCAAGATCGGGTCCCCAGTAAGCACCTCTCACAACGCCTGGCAAATAGTCATTCCACAAACTTAAACTCCCTTCTCTTGGCTTCTCTCATATATTAGTTTCCTAGGGTTGACAACAAATTGCCACAAATAGGGTGGCTTAAAACAATATAAATTTGGGACCAGTGGGTGGAATGGTGGTTAAGGCACTAAACTTCCCACATGGCTGATTACAGTTTGAGTCCCGGACCTGGAGGCTTACTTTCTTACTTTCACTCTCTTTCTGGTCAAATTTAAAAAAATAATAATAATGATAAGTAAAATTAAGTAAATAATTATTTTTTAAAAACCTAGAAATATATTCTCCTTAGTTTTGAAGACCAAAAATCCAAAGTCAGGATGTGGGCAGGGCTGTTTGTATTCCCCCAGGGGCTCTAGGGGGTCTGCTCCTTGTCACTTTCCAGCAGGCTTTCCTTGGTTTGTGATGAGATTCCAATCTCCGCTTCCATCTTCACATGGCTTTCTCCTCTGTGTGTATCTCTGATCTTCCTTTACCTGTTTCTTATAAGGATACCTGTGATTGCATTTAAGGCCCACCAAGCCACCTGACAGGGGCTCCCTCCTAAAGATCTTTAACTTAATCACATCTTTTGCCATGTAAGATAACATTCACAAGTTTCGGGGACTAGGAAGTGAGTACATTGGGTCATCGGAAAAGGCATAGGAAAACATAGAAAAAATATGTCATGACTTTTTCAGCGATCCAATACCTTTGGAGTGTGGGTGCTTTTCCTTTGTCTGCCTATCAAAACCCAGATGCCAACTAACTCTACTTCAAAGGCCTCACTTTATTTTCTTTTCCCAGGCATAGTTTATTTTTTATCCCTAAGTGCGTTATTTACTTTGAAACATCCTTCACTTTTCCAGGCCTGCCTCTGCAAAGTTCTACTCATCTCAATACTATAAATAAAGATTCACTAGTGTTATTAGGTTACTTCGCGCCAGGCAGTGTAGACACTGAGGCCCTCACAGTTTATTATAGGTAGCTGTCAGTAGCATGGATGCTCTAAATACTGACGCACAGATGCTGTGAGAGCCTGGAGGATGCAGTGACTGAGGTGCTTAGGTTCCAAGTCACATCCTCACCTTCCTTCTGCAAAAATATTTTAAGTATTTATAATCTATCAAATAAGAACTTAAAGATAATAGACACAGCTTGTGCCCTTAATTAAAAACTTCACAATTTTGTGGGGGATGAATATAAACAGAATACTAACTCGAGGATAATGGGAGTTTAGTAGAGGGATACCCGGGGTGCTGAGGGAACACAGAGAAGGGGCATACCCAGCTAGGTTGGGGTGAAGGGGAGGGAGGGGAGCCAATTCAGAAAGGCTCCTTGGAAAAGGATGTTATTGAGCACATCTCAAAGAATGAGTGGAGGGGACCAGCAGTTAGCGTAATGGCTATGTTGCTGGACTCCCATGTAGTTGACCACGGTTCGAGTCCTGGACCCGGTGGCTTAAACTCATGCCGGGCCCGTGTGCGTGTGTGCCCAAGATCCCGAGAGGAGAATGGAGGAGAAGGGATTGTGGCATGGCCATCCCCCCGGGAGGTGATTTCTCGCTTTCTGTCTCTCTGTCTCTCTCTGTCTGTCTGGCGAGCGCACATGCCCTATAGCAAAAACCTCTCCAAAAAA
>NW_006208857.1:1379069-1382920 GCF_000334495.1 Tupaia belangeri chinensis
CGACCGCGGTTTGCGTCCCGGACCCGGTGGCTTAAAACTCACGCCGGGCCTGTGTGCGTGCGTGCCCAAGATCCCGAGAGAAGAATGGAGGAGAAGGGATTGCGGCATGACCATTCCTCCTGGGGGGTGATTTCTCGCTTTCTGTCTCTCTGTCTCTCTCTGTCTGTCTGGCGATCACACGCGCCCTATAGCGAAAAAACCTCTCAAAAAAACCAAAAAAAAAAGAAAAACCAAAAAAAACCCAAAAAACAAAAAAACCAAAAAACAAACAAACAGACAAAACCCCAAGCCTCTTGGTTGGTAAGATTATCACCCTCGCTCTAATACCCTATAGACATCATGACACTTGTCACTTGTCAGTTCCATTTTCAGCTTTCTCCCCTTATCCTTCTCATCCTCCTTTACTTCCTCCTCCTTTTCTTTTTGTCTCTTGGAATTCCTCCTACTTTCTGACGGGACATTAGCCATGAATTTAATAAGATATTTGTTTGTGGGAGTGGCATGGTTTTCAGATTTTTCAAATTTGCCATATTACTAGGTGTGAACATTCTATCCTTAAACTATATTTCCTTTTAATTCCAGGCTTTCAGGTTCCAACAACTAAAAATGGGACCTATGCTATCTATGAAGGAGAAGGTGATGTTTATTGACAAGAATCAGGGCTGTGGTGATATTTGGGGAATTATCTTCAGAAGACTGGGAATTCAGTTCTCTTTGGTTAATAAAAACTCAACAGTATTTGTCCCCAAACAGTTCATCTTACTTCCTAACTTCTGGAAGTTTTCCCAGTTTAGGTTTAACTCTGGCTCTCAAGGGTTTTCTGTAAACAAGAATATTGATAGTTCTGTCTGTTGGATAGCCTTATGCTTCATTTCAGATTTAACCTACCAAGTTTCCCTTCAACGAAGGTCAGGCTTGGCGAGATATTGGAGTTCATATAGTCTTACCTCTCATTCACATATGAGGAATTGGGCTCACTCGATTGGTGGGATAAGCCCAGGACACACAGAGAAGGAGCTATTCTCCGTCAGAGCTTCTTCTATGCCTCTTCCTTATACAGTGTATTGGAAAGCATCCAAGCCTGTATTTCTCGCAAGATCGGGTCCCCAGTAAGCACCTCTCACAACGCCTGGCAAATAGTCATTCCACAAACTTAAACTCCCTTCTCTTGGCTTCTCTCATATATTAGTTTCCTAGGGGTGACAACAAATTGCCACAAATAGGGTGGCTTAAAACAATATAAATTTGGGACCAGTGGGTGGAATGGTGGTTAAGGCACTAAACTTCCCACATGGCTGATTACAGTTTGAGTCCCGGACCTGGAGGCTTACTTTCTTACTTTCACTCTCTTTCTGGTCAAATTTAAAAAAATAATAATAATGATAAGTAAAATTAAGTAAATAATTATTTTTTAAAAACCTAGAAATATATTCTCCTTAGTTTTGAAGACCAAAAATCCAAAGTCAGGATGTGGGCAGGGCTGTTTGTATTCCCCCAGGGGCTCTAGGGGGTCTGCTCCTTGTCACTTTCCAGCAGGCTTTCCTTGGTTTGTGATGAGATTCCAATCTCCGCTTCCATCTTCACATGGCTTTCTCCTCTGTGTGTATCTCTGATCTTCCTTTACCTGTTTCTTATAAGGATACCTGTGATTGCATTTAAGGCCCACCAAGCCACCTGACAGGGGCTCCCTCCTAAAGATCTTTAACTTAATCACATCTTTTGCCATGTAAGATAACATTCACAAGTTTCGGGGACTAGGAAGTGAGTACATTGGGTCATCGGAAAAGGCATAGGAAAACATAGAAAAAATATGTCATGACTTTTTCAGCGATCCAATACCTTTGGAGTGTGGGTGCTTTTCCTTTGTCTGCCTATCAAAACCCAGATGCCAACTAACTCTACTTCAAAGGCCTCACTTTATTTTCTTTTCCCAGGCATAGTTTATTTTTTATCCCTAAGTGCGTTATTTACTTTGAAACATCCTTCACTTTTCCAGGCCTGCCTCTGCAAAGTTCTACTCATCTCAATACTATAAATAAAGATTCACTAGTGTTATTAGGTTACTTCGCGCCAGGCAGTGTAGACACTGAGGCCCTCACAGTTTATTATAGGTAGCTGTCAGTAGCATGGATGCTCTAAATACTGACGCACAGATGCTGTGAGAGCCTGGAGGATGCAGTGACTGAGGTGCTTAGGTTCCAAGTCACATCCTCACCTTCCTTCTGCAAAAATATTTTAAGTATTTATAATCTATCAAATAAGAACTTAAAGATAATAGACACAGCTTGTGCCCTTAATTAAAAACTTCACAATTTTGTGGGGGATGAATATAAACAAAAAGAATACTAAATTGAGGATAATGGGAGTTTAGTAGAGGGATACCCGGGGTGCTGAGGGAACACAGAGAAGGGGCATACCCAGCTAGGTTGGGGTGAAGGGGAGGGAGGGGAGCCAATTCAGAAAGGCTCCTTGGAAAAGGATGTTATTGAGCACATCTCAAAGAATGAGTGGAGGGGACCAGCAGTTAGCGTAATGGCTATGTTGCTGGACTCCCATGTAGTTGACCACGGTTCGAGTCCTGGACCCGGTGGCTTAAACTCATGCCGGGCCCGTGTGCGTGTGTGCCCAAGATCCCGAGAGGAGAATGGAGGAGAAGGGATTGTGGCATGGCCATCCCCCCGGGAGGTGATTTCTCGCTTTCTGTCTCTCTGTCTCTCTCTGTCTGTCTGGCGAGCGCACATGCCCTATAGCAAAAACCTCTCCAAAAAAAAAAAAAAAAAGAAAGAGTGGAGATAGTAAGGGCAATAAGGGGGAGGGGGGAGGAGGAGGCTCCACGCAGAGGGAGAAAGAGGTATATAGGCCTGGAGAAGTGACAGTGCATGTGCAAATTCCTCATCATCTTCCGAGTCATCTCTTGCACTGTGCTCATCCATCCATTCTCTGTCCACCATTCACCAAACATTTACTGAGCTCTGACGCCCATGCCCTGTGGTATTATTCTAAGCACTGTACAAAAGGTGCTCCCCACACCAAATACCTGTTGTCTAATCTAATGGAAGACTGATTCAAGTAACAACAGACCTAGAGTTTTCATCCTTGGGACAGGCATAACTGAAGAATCGTTTTCCTGAAATTTTGCTCCACAGGAACCCTGACCTCGGACCCCTATGACTTTGCCAACTCCTGGGCCCTGAGCAGTGGAGAACAGCGGTGCAAACGTGCAGACCCTTCCAACAGCCCCTGCAATATCTCCTCTGGGGAAGTCCAGAAGGTGGGTACCGCCTGGGCTGGACATGGTCTGGATAGTGCGTGACTTCTAAAACTATGAGGAAGAAGGACTCAGTTGTATGCTATCTCTCTGGGGGAGAAATGCACCTGCCTCTGTGAGTTCTTATGATTCCTTCATGTTGGACTCTCACAGTCCCCTTTCCTGCGGAGAACCAGCCGTGGCTGAAGTTTGGTCAACTCTGATTTTAATTCTTTCCTGGGCCTGGAACTCTGAACATGTGTCTGTGCCAATAACAAAATACCTGGACTGGGTAATTTATAAAGAACAGAAGTTTATCTCTTATAGTTCTGGAGGCTAGGAAGTCCAAGAACAAGGGGCCAGTGTTTGGTGCCTGGTGAGGTCCTTCTTGTTGTATTATCACATTATGAAAGGAAAAATAAGGGCAGTAGAGTGCTCTCTGCTCTCTCCAACCTGTCATTTTTTTTTTAAGAGGTTTTAGTGATAGGGCGCGTGCGCTCACCAGAAAGACAGAGAGAGACAGAGAGATAGAAAGGGAACATTGATCCCCACGGAGGATGGCCACACCACAATCCCTTCTCCTCCATTCTCCTCTCGGGATCTA
>NW_006208857.1:1383039-1388264 GCF_000334495.1 Tupaia belangeri chinensis
CCCCTTTTTTTGTCATAAGACATGTGCACTCATCAGAGAGAGAGAGAGAGGAAGAGGGAAAAAGAACACCTCCCCTCCATAGGGTGTGGTTACGCTGTAGTCCCTTCTCCATTTCTCCAACTTGCCAGGATTTTGGACATGCACACACATGTGCTTGGCATGGTTTTCAAGCCACTAGGGCAGAGATCGGTGCCGCAGTGGGCCATGTGGGAGCTGGCTCCCTTCACTGCTAGGTTATAGGGCTAGCCCTTTCCAGCCTCTTTAATTAGAACACTACTTCATGAGGGCAGAGTCCTTAGGACTTAGTCATTTCCTAAAAAGCTCTCACCTCTTAGTATCATCATCTTCAGGTTTAAATTCCAACATAGGAATTCCAGAGGGCTACGCACATTCATATCACAGCAATGAGGACGTTTTCTGTTTTAGACTCTAAAGACCTCTCTTATACCCAAATATTGCCACCATCACTTGCCAGGTATGTGAGAGTCTACCAATAGAAAACTATTCCTTTTTTCTTGAAATGGCTATTAGAAACTAGAACCAGGGTGGGGAAGGCCCCCTAGTGCTTAAAGCAGGAAAGGAAACTGCTTTCCAGGTGCGCATACCGAGTGGGAGGGTGAGGGTGAGTGTGAGTGTGTGACAGGGGGTGATAGTTTACTGAGGTCAGCTAACAAATAACCTCACACGTACCAGCTTCAAACAACAGACAGTTATTCTTCAACAGTTTGAGAGGCCCGAGATCAAGGAGTTGGCAGGGCCGTGTTCCCTCCACAGTCTTTAGAAGAGAATCCTCCTTTGCTTCTAGCAGCATCTGGTGGCAGCTGGCACTCCCTGGCTTGGGGTCTCCTCACTGCAGTCTCTGCCCTATGGTCACACGGTCCCCTCTCTAGTGTGTGCCACCTGGCAATGCTGGGAAATGATCCCACAGCCCATACTGCTACTCCTTGGTAGCTGTGCGGGTCCTTCTTCAGAGTTATCCTTCCTGGCCCCACTCACCAGGAGGGAAAGGAGGGGGTGTGGAGGGGCGGGCAGGATGCACTCTGTCTCCACCTCCACCTTTTGGAGGTAAAGATGGCCTTTGTGCCTCCACAGGCAGGTGCTGGGAGTGGTGCTCTGTGGGTGGGGAAAGGCCTCCCTTAACGGGCAATCCCCTTTACTGGGGTCAGGCTGAGGAGGAGGGAGGAGCACCTCTCACCTAGCACCTGGATTGTCCTTCTGAGACTGTGTCCAGAGACTCACTACCTGAGAGCAGGTTTCCCTGGGGAAGGTTTGTGGACAAGGGTTACTGGGAGGAGCTCAGGAGCAGCATTTGGGGGAAGTGAGAGGAGCAGGATTGGGCAAATCCTGCACATGAGTAGCAAAACCCAGCTCTCTCCCAAGGCAAAGTCTAATGAAAAAAAATTTCTTTTAGAGAGAGAGATTTTTGCTATAGGGTATGTGTACTCTTCAGAGAGACAGAAAGAAAGAAAGTGAGAAATCACCCTCTGGAGGCATGGTGATGTTGCAATCCCTTCTCCTCCATTCTCCTCTCAGGATTTTTGGCATGCACGAACATAGACCTGGCGTGAGTATCAAGACACTGGGTCCAGGACTTGAACCATGCTGGCCATGTGAGAGTCCAGCGATGTAACCATTATGCCATCTGCTGCTTCCAAAGTCTAACCAACTTTTAATTTATTCTCAAAGATGGGGTCTTTCGCATTCGCAGTTCGAAACCAACTTATGAAACACTCTGACTGTTGTGGCATAAATTTTATTCTATGGCCAAGGAATGGAGAAGCAGGAGATACGTTTGCAAATTAACTTTCTTACTAGTCTTGAGCTGGGGAGTTTCAGATATAGTGAGTGGGGATGATGAGGGGATGGGACAGGGTCATAGAGAGGAGGAATAGTCAGAGATTTGGAAAAGGCAGGGATTCTCACCTCTCCAAGTCCAAAACTCATTTCCTTTTCTTCCTTGTAAGGTCATTTATAGTCCTAACAATGGAGATTGTCAATAGTCATGGTGCTGGCAGGTGTGTCATCTAGAATGTTAATTCAGTACCTTGAGGGTATAAAGAGTTCAAAGGTTAGGTAGAAGCAGTTCCAAGCGCCATCTTGGCTCAGGCTGGGTTTTTTCAATGGAGGCCTTATCTTAACTACTGGCAGACATCCTGTTACAAAGAAAAACACCATTATGGCGAGCCGGAGTACGGTATGAGCATGGGCTATGTGGTGGGTGACCGAAGTAAAACACACATGCACACACACATATACCGCTCCACCTTAGCACGAGAAAGCTTCATTATGAGCCGGCTACTCATTCAATGAGTCTTCTCTATCATCATGGATCAATTTGATCTTCTGGCCCATCGAGTACATCAGTTCCAGGA
The DNA here is from genome assembly GCF_000334495.1 of Tupaia belangeri chinensis. Lineage (NCBI taxonomy): Eukaryota > Metazoa > Chordata > Mammalia > Scandentia > Tupaiidae > Tupaia > Tupaia belangeri. The sequence goes on from NW_006208857.1 coordinate 1,385,412, forward strand.
AAGTGTTCTAGGTTCATGTTAAATCCAGTTGCCTAAATCGTAAACACAAATTTCCAACTTACACACAAGTACATTCCGGAAGACTTTCTCCTTTGGGTTCCAGTGTTTCAATGTGCTAGATCCTCTGGCCGGCCCAGGGAAGTCTGTATCACTGGAACCTAGCCTAGTCCTAGCGCTGTATGACTAGCCTAGCCTAGTACTGAGGTTTGGAGAAGGCCTGCATCTTACCCAAAGTTACAAAGCCAGTAAGAGACCTGACGCTAACCCACAGTCTCAGCACAGTGCCAAGCCCAGGGCAAGAGAAACTCAAGAAGCTATCTATCAAAGGCAAGTATCGGACATTGCTACTTTCACTTACTCCACTTAAGTAAAATGGGCCTAGGAACAGGACCTGGCAGGGCCATTGAGAGAGATAACCTCCCCAGGGGGCTCACCTGTATGAGCCATGATAATGATGGTGATGGGGATGGTGAGCTCACTGCTGGTGTTCTCCTTCTGCCCTGCGTCTCCACTGGAATGCCCATGTTTTGAGAGTGAGAGTGGGGAAAGGCAGGCCAATCATGCTCAGTACTTTAAGCATATACTCCAAAATCTATTTCCCCCCAATTATAACTTGTTCCTTTGGGCAGCAGAGCATGGCTTGAGGTTAGAAGGAAAGCAAGGTGCTTACTCATAGCCACACACCGAAGTGGGAAATGGCAGAAACCAACTTTTCTTCTAGAGTTTCTCATTAACCAGATGAATTTCAAATTGAGCACACTTGAGAGATTCAGGGAGGGAGCACGTGCAGTAGGAGAACAAGGATGACGAGGAGGAAGGGGTCTTAAAAGTTCTTTCTTTCTAAACTTGCAGTTGTGCTGGTGTGTCTGACCCTCTCCTCCCTTCAGGGCCAGTCAGGGGTGAGATTGGTGGGATGGACACTTGGGTTGGTGAGGGAGGTGGAGGGAGTCAAGTATGCACCTCTAACCCTGAAAACAGATCTTCTAGAGCTTGTTTCATTTTGTAAATACAGGTCGGTGCAGAGTAAGTGCTTGGCAAATACTCCCCACCCTCAGAGTACAAGAGAATAATCTCATTTAACCATACAAAGTGGTAGGTGAAGACAGGCTTCTCAGTTGGAGAACCTGATACCCAGGGCTGGTGAGAAAGGGGGGCTGGTGCTTTGTCTTGGGAGACAAAGGGCGGGGAAGGAGGGAGAATCCAAGAGAAGCCCGTTTGCCTCCTGGGGCACCTTCTTGAGGCTTACTACTCTCTTTGTCTCTGGGGTATGTTGAAGTCTTTACTAACCAGTGTCCTGGGAGCAGCTTAAAACATTGGGTACCAAGTTCTCAGTGTCAGACTCAGGCCCTTGATCTCTCAGGGCATATTACTTCTTCCAGCTCAGAACTCCTGGTTGCAGGTTGTTTACCAGAGAAGAGAGGCCTGCTTCATCCTCATCCAATCAGATTATGTTTATCCATGGCCAGGGATCCCTCATTGGCTGGGAAGCACAATGACTCATCTCTTGGGAGGTGATTAGTGTGGTCTTTTGAATTGTTCACAGCCTGGTGTTCCCAGTGGGCCTCCCTGTTCAGAAGTCAGGTCTGGAAAATAGGGCATCTTTGTGAGTGTTGCCTGGTGGCTCCAGGGCCATCTGGAGGGGAGGTGTTCTGTGAGGAAGGCTGCTTGGAGCTAAGAACTCTCCTTAACAGCCACCCGGATCTATCCCCCAGTTCTCTGGAGCTTTCTTCTTTCTAAGAGGGCAAGGCTCTCCTGACAGCCAGGAGTTATGTGTACCTAGGGGATGAATGTTTCTTTGTGAAGCGAACAAAACCCAAACCTGATGCCTGTCTGCTGGGACTGATAATGGCTTGATTGATTGCATGCAAACTCGCCATTTTTCCAGCTTTTTAACCTGAAGGCAGGACTGCTGGAGTCTGGAGCCCCAAATACATACTATACATACCCAAATAACTGATACTTTGAAAGTAGCTCTACAACAAAATGTACAGTTTAGAAAGAAAGATTCTTAGGATGTTTTTGTTTGTTTTTTTTAAAACTCAGTCAGTCTGGGGAATGTCAGCAAGGGCTGACCTTTCTAAAGGGACTGTGGCTCTGTCCTGCCGTTAGCCCTGTCTGCAGCAGGAAGCTGGAGCCTGCTGGACTTGGACTAACGCTGGTCTACAGGGTGCTCTTGCTCATCGGGAAAGGGCACTTTACCGAGACACTTTGCTGCCACCTGCTGGGAAACTGCCACGACAGTATCAGTCACTGCACATACAATAGAGTAAAAGAGGATTTTGAAAGTTTGTGGAAAATGAAATTAACACACGACTTTATTTGGGATCAGTTTTGAAATCCACAGGTAGTTTTTCCATCACACACATTTTCCATGGACTCTTTGAAGACCTCTCGTGTACACGTATGGTGGCTACACAGGGGTCACCTAGTCTCTCTGTTCATCCCGTCAATGGCCTTGGCCTGGCTCCCCCTAGGAAGGTCAGTCACTGCAACTGTCATCACCATCCTCAGATCTCGACCTGGAGTGGGAAGACAGCTGTGGCCCTCAGAATGTAAGGATGCTTTCTTGCCTCTGGTCCAAGAGTTCTCTCCATATTCCTCCTCAGAGCAGGTCCTCAAGATGACCAGTCTCTTTATTATCCAACCAACCAGTGATGAATCACCTACCTGAGCACAGGTAACCTCAGAGAGGTGCCTGGGGCATTAATGTTAGTAATACTAGGGAACCAGCAGTTAGCGTAATGGCTATGTCACTGGACTCCCACATAATCGACCGTGGTTCGAGTCCTGGAACTGGTGGCTTAAAACTCACGCCGGACACGTGTGCGTGCGTGCCCAAGATCCCGAGAGGAG
>NW_006208857.1:1388357-1394877 GCF_000334495.1 Tupaia belangeri chinensis
CACGTCCCCTGTCGCAAAAACCTCTCAAAAAAAAAAAAAGTTAGTAATGCTAGTCTGATAAAAACTCACATTTAGATGAGTTCTAGAAGATATCTAGCGTAACTTTACCCACTGCGTGAGCGTGCTTCCCAAACTCTGTCCAGCTCAGCCAACTCAACAGACAGTGCTGTGACCTTGGCTTTAAGAGTCAAGTTGTATTTAGGAAAAATAAAATTAAATAAAGGCTGGTCTGTGGCCTATCATTAGGAGAGCTGGATCTCACATAGTCAACCTCAGATCAAATACCAGCCCTGGAGGGGTGAAAAATATGCTGGGTGCACATGTATGCAGGCCCAAAATTAGCCCAGGATGGAGAAATGGAGGATAAGGGATTGTGGTGTAACCACATCCCATTGAGGGGGTGCTTTCTCCCTTCAGCCCTCACACCCTTCTTGCCACCCTGCTCTCTCTGACTCTGTGGTGAGCACATGTACTCTCTAGCAATTAAAAAAAAAAAAAAAGTCAAGTCTCTGCTGGGATCCTTCCAGCCACTGTGTGGAGTGCAGACCTAGACAGCCCTCCTTGGCTGTCTGATAGACTCTTCCTTTGATTAATGTCCATTTGAAGCCACAGCCCTGTTCTTTGGTGTCCCCGGATACCGGAGAAGGTCCTCCCAGTCTGGTTTCTTGAGGTCAGATTCAGGAACTCACATCCACTTGTCCCCTCATCAGTTTCTAATAGTCCCAGATTTCCTCTTTTCCATTGGTCTCTGATTTTGATGTTTATTAGGTGAATACAATCCTTATTTTCCTTTGCTGTTCATATTTCCACATTTTCTCACCTCCCCCGTATTCTGCAGAACACTCTGCTCTTCCTTTAAAACAGCAAGCTGTTCACTTGCAATCCCTCTGTTCCCAGGAAATCACCTGTCCCCTTGAGTAACATTTGTAAACACTCACATTGACTTGGAATAACCATAACATGTCTCCTCAATAGCCCAGAGAGGCATATCAAATACCCATTCTGTTGGGGACAAAGCAATTCACTCTTCATGTCTTCATTAAATACGCCCATGCCTTTTGCTTGGGAAGGGCACTGCTTCAAGCTCTTTGTACTATTTCTGCTCAAAATCTCTCAAGAAGGGGAGCTCAGGAAGATCATTTAAGCACAGAGGACTTGCTGGGGGGCAAGGTGCAGGGCTGGGGGCTCTTTGTCCAGGCCCCCTACATTCACCTTCTCACATATCTCTCTTCCACTCATGCAATTAGATTTGGGCTGGAATAGATTTTCTTGGGGACTGGGAAGAATTTGCTTGGTAGAACAGTTGTGATTCATAGGGCCCCATTATAGGGGAGAGTCTGGACCAGGGGAGACCCTGTGGCCTAGGATCGCGGGAGGGCATCAGCTGTCAGATGGTAGCTGTGACCTGGTTTATAGACAGGATGTCTCCCCGCCCAGGTACACTTAGCTCAGAGCTGGAGTTGAGCACAAGTATCCATGTGCCTTCTTCCTTACCTCAAGGGGAGAACTTCTTCCCTACTTCAAGGGGAGAACTTCTCTAGCAAGTCTTTTTTTTTTTTTTTTTTTTTTGAGTTGCTAATAGGTTAAGGAATGAGGACTTATTTTGCGGACTTTACCAAGGCCCGAGAAGCCATCGGCTGCCGTCCCTGGCTCTGCTCAAGTCTGCATGTCCTCCTGTGAGTCAGTCTTCCCTGTGGAAGGCAGACAGCTCCCTAGAACACCTACCGCTCAGGCACCCTTTCCTTACAGTGAGTTCGCACATGGGAGTATGGGTGTGGGTGGGGGCACAGTCAGCCAAGTGGCTGCAGGAAACGCAATGACCTCGGCCACTGCTCCTCTGAGGCCATAGCTTTAGGGCAGAGATTAGTGACTATCATGGGTTTTAAAGGTTTCCCTTGAGTTGAGCAGATCTTGTCCTTTAGGTCAGTTATTTGATAGAACCTTGAGGAAGGGTGGCTAAGGTCCTAGTACCTGAGTTTTCAGTTCAAATGGCTCCCTAAGAACAATCTGAAAATCCTTCACACACCTCTGTCTCTTTATTCATGATATTGCATGTGTACATCCATGAGGGAGAGAGAGAGAGAGACACCCTCACAGGGTCTGGTCGTGTTGCCATTCTTGCCCTCTTGTTCTCCAGCCTGTCAGATCTTGGGCACCTGGGCTCTGTGCATTTCAGGTTACAGGCCAGGGACATGAACCATGGTCACCATATGGGATCCAGCTTCTCTTGAGCACAAATTATTGCTGGGCCACAGAGCAGGACCCAAATACTTTAACAAAAATACTTCTCCCTTTCTCTTTTCCTTCCCCCAGCAAGGACTGGGATGGGCAAGAATCTGGTGGCAACGTCAGTACACATTTATTGAGGGGTTTGGTGTAGCTTGGGTAACACTAAACACGCGTAAGGGAGAGCGAGGGCCAAGTCACACAGAAGTTAAACAGCCATGAGGGAGAAGAACGCCAATGCCAGCGTGGGCCTGTTGGTGATGGATTGCCAAGTGGATAGTGAGTAAGATGGCGGCACAGGGGACTGAGCACAGGCACGGAGCTGGTGTTTCTCCTTACTGGGAGTAGGATGGGCGCGGTGGCTCCGGCTGGGCTGTTTCCCACCCCCAAAGCTCAGGCAGGTCCCACACTGGGAACGTGGGAATGCTGCCTGGTTGTTCTCTCAGGCTGAGTCCTGCCCTATCCCAGAGAACTGCATAGGTGTCCACGAGGAGACCGGGCAGAGGGTGGGAAGGGCCCCCTGGATGGCTCCATGGCCATGCTGTGGCATGAGCGTTGTACTCAGCTATCTTAGAGAAAGGGATGTCACACTGCAAAACCATCCACATGGTAAATATCTGTTACCCCGTTCCGTTCCACGGGGTCTTTGTGAGTCAGGATCTTGAAATGTGAGTGGAAATCTTAGAGCAGTCAGAAGTTATAAATAGAGCTGGCCAGCCTTCCCCATCCATTCTTGCAGGCTGACCAATAGGAGGCTACCTCCTCGCACAGGGGTGAATTCTTGAACCCACTACTCTGGACCAGTTCAAGCTCCAGGCGCCTCCACACCTCCTCCAGGGGCAGCTGCAGGGCACCCACTCGGGAGCTGGAAAGATCAGGGTCTGCAGAACAATCTTGCACTTCATGTAGTAGGGCTCTTTCTTTGTTCACTTCAGTCCTAGGAATGCCTTTCTCCCTTCGCCTTGGTCAGCTCTTTGGGAACAGACACAGTAGCCAAGCCTCAGCTATCTGGCCCTCTCCTCCCCCTGCCTGCCTCTGGGGAGCTGTGCTTGTTTTCTCTTCCCCTCCCTCGAACTGGCCTAGCATCCCCAGAGAAGAGAGCTGGTCTTCTTTAATGAGCTGAGAATGTGATTAGGATGGGCCACAGAGGGGTCTGCACAGCCACCCAGGCAGGGTGAGGTCATGGATAGATGGCATTGGGCCTGCCGCTCTCCCGTCAGCCCTTGGCATCCCTGACAGCGGATGATAGAAGACAGAAGTAGTCGATGCCGGGCACTGGAGCCAGGGAGAGGCTGGAAGTGTGCAAACGAGCTGACCCTCTTTCTGTATCCCCACCAGAATGGATTAGCAGAGGGCCAAGGAGAAGCCAGTATGGACAGCGGCAAGTGATAATGGTTGAAGCACCCGCTTGACTTCCTGGTATATTTCATTTCATTTTATTTTGCAGAGTATGAGCAGAAAAGGGGGTGATCCCTTTCTTACCCATCATAAAGAATCATGACGGACACCCCTGTAACAAAAGACAGGCTGACAGAGAAGAGCTAACAAATGTATTTGATCGTAGTCTCACGTGGCACGGGAGCCTTCAGAGGGAGGGCCCAGGACACACGGGAAGCCCTCTGATTCTGTGCTTAGGTTTGATGAAGAAGGACCTGGTATGTAGAATACAACTGGACAAAGAGGGTATGAGCTAGTAGGAAGAGACTGACGGGGAACCCAGCAAGCTGGTCTGTTCAAATTCTCGGTCCCTCCGCGTGGTATTTCCTTCTCCCAGCTTTGGGGAAGAGCCCCTCTGGAATGAGGGCCTCCATTTCCTTCGGGCCAGCTGTCACACAGAAAAGTGGTGGGGGAAGGATGGTGGGAGCAGTGGCGGAGAGGAGGCAATACTTGCAGGTTTTATGGCTGGCTTTGGAGGAAAGGCATTTTGGTTTCTATGACCTGCCTTGAGGAAGAGGGATTCTAGTTTCTATGGTTTGACTAAGAAGGAGAATGAGGCACAAGAAGAGGTCAAGAGTAATTTTGCTTCTGAGGCCTTCGTCTTAGGGTATCAGCCTCTGAGCCCAACTAGCAGTGACCCTCTAAGGTAGGCCTTGCCGACTGTGTTAGCTGGAGTGGCTCAGCTGTGAGCGGCAGGACAGCTGAGGTGACAGTGGCTCTCACAGTGCAGACACTCGTTTCTCTTCTATGTGAAGCAGCGTGGGGTGGGATGTCCAGGGTCTGTGCAGGATTGCACGGTGCTGGGAACCAGGGGCCTTCTGCCTCACTGCTCTGTGGTCCTCAGCACGGGGCTTCAACTTGCGGTCCAAGAGGCTGGCTCAGGCTTCAGGCATCACAACCACATTCCACCAGTAGGAAGAGAAGCAGTCCTTCCCTCTCTGAAAAGGCATATTTATTCCTCCCATGAGAGACAGAAACAGAGAGAGGTAGAGAGAAACAGAGAGACAGGGAAGCTCCCTCCCCCACAACAGCATTCTCATGCTGCGATCCACCCTCAGGCTCAGCAGCACGTGCACACATGCCTGGTGGGTACGGGGAGTCCCTGGGACGCAAAGTCAGGCCTTCCCATGCAGGCCTGGTCGTATTGCCACTGTCCGCCCCGGCCCCTCACGCAGGCCTGGTCGTATTGCCACTGTCCGCCCCAGCCCCTCATGCAGGCCTGGTCGTATTGCCACTGTCCGTCCCTGGCCCCTCACGCAGGCCTGGTCGTATTGCCACTGTCCGTCCCTGGCCCCAGCCCCACTCTTGAAGACACTGGTGGAAGTCATACTTGAGTCTTCTGCAGCCCGGCCCCTCATGCAGGCCTGGTCGTATTGCCACTGTCCGTCCCTGGCCCCAGCCCCACTCTTGAAGACACTGGTGGAAGTCATACTTGAGTCTTCTGCTTCTATCCCATTGGGTGAGGTATAGTCATAGGGCTACTCCCAGTGGCAAAGGAGGCTGAGAAGTGGAATTATTTTTTAAAGAATTATTTTGTTTAATTTTATTCATTGTCATTATTTATTCATTTATTTTTGATGTTGACTAGAGAGAGACAATGAGAGAGAAGGAAAGTGTTTCTCAAGCTGCCAGGTCCGGGACTCGAATCGCGGTCAGCTATGTGGGAGTCCAGCTGCCTTAACCACCACCCCACCTGCCGGCACCGATTTTCAGGTGAAAATGGGAACTTCAGGGCTCGATGACTGAGAGAGATGGGAACAGACACGGGGCAGCTTTCCATCCCTCCCACACTCCCTCTCCTTTACAGGTGAGGAGATGGTGCAGGAATACGGGATAATTCTCTCAGTCAAAACTTGGAAGTGAAGCCAGACCCAAGCTCTATTCACTGTATGACACGGTCTTCTAATCTGATCAGGGAAACGGGGCTGGGAGGGTGGGGAGGAAAACCATGGAATCTGTGGTTTGGTGACAGATGATTGTCAGGACACAGCTAGATCTGAGAGAGAGAGAGAGAGAGAGAGCGAGAAGGCAGGGTGGTAGGTAGGTGGGATGGGATCAGCTTTGCTTGCCTACCTGCTCACTGGAGCAGTTCTCAAACTAGTTATCTGAGGACTCCAAAGAAATGTTGTTTATGTGGGCTACATCTCTCAATGTATATCATGTTAGGTATTAAAAATGGAGACATTAAAAACATTTAAAACTTCTTCGAAAGTAATAAAGCCATTGAGGGCCAGCAGGCGGCATGGTGGTTAAGGCTCTGTATTCCCACGTGGCTGACTGAGGCTCTAGTCCTGGCTTTGAGAAGAGAATGGAGGACAAAGGACTGTGGCATGGCCATGCGCCCTAAGGGGTGATTTCTCACTTTCCCTCTCTTTATCTCTGTCTGTCTCTCTCTGGGAGCACACGTGTCCTATGGCAAAAACCTAAAAATAAATAAATAAATGAACCCATTATATTTTGTGTCAATAACATATTTTTAATAAAATAACAATGAACTCCTAAACAAATTTAGGGAAAACAATGACGCTGCCTAGGGTTTTGCCGATCTCTTCGATGTCTGACTGAAATGAGCTGGGCTCTCCTGTGTGCTTCTGCGTTCAGTATATTATGCCACTGCCTGTCATGGGCACTCCTGAGAGAATGACAGCAAGACAGGCCATGCCACCGTACTATTGTTATGGAAACCGGACTGACCTCACGGACTCCTGAAAGGATCCTGGAGTCCCTGCTGGGGCAGGTAGTCTCTTGGACTCCACTTTGAGAACGCTCAATTCTTTGTTCTGTGCCTCAGTTTCCAAATCTGAAAGACTGTATTTTCCACCCCTTTTTTTTTGAGAGTTGTTTTTTTTTTTTTAGC
>NW_006208857.1:1395557-1401392 GCF_000334495.1 Tupaia belangeri chinensis
CTGCTGTCTCAGGTTTGGCTCCGCCGTGACCACCCCATTCTCCCTCCTGCCCCTTGGCTTACCTGGCCCTCCCTTTGGCCCTGCAACCTCAGTCCCAGACGATGCCCAGGCCAGATGAGACTTGACCTCCTTCTGGGAAGCTTCCTGGGCCTCTTGGCTGCAGGTCTTTTTAAGCTATAATCACCTGCACAGGAGAGAAGATACCTAGACTGGGACCGAGTGTTCGGAGTTTAAGGTAAACATTCCCATGGAAACAGCAGGTTCCGGAAGACTGACAGCCCGTCTCTAGCCAGAGTCTGACTTACTCCTGTTTATGCCCCGTTGGGTGAGGTGCGGGCCTATGGCTACTCCTGCTCACACTTGTTCCTCTTAGTGTGCTGCAGCACGTCCCTCTGCCTACTGTGGGCACCCCGGGAACAGTTTCTGTCTCTGAAGAGCTTGCAGGGAAATGGAGGAGACGGCCACAGACGTTTCAGCATAAGAGCAGAAGCGCCCCATGGGTGGGAGCTCCCAGTCAGCACGTGGGGAGAAGGGGAGCTGGTCAGAGAAGGCGAGGGCGCCCTGGCAGGGCAGTTCCTGTACAAAGGTGTGAAGTAGAAGTTAGGGGCCCAAGGAGGGGAATTGGAGGGCAAAGGGGAGGGAAGAGGGCAGGTCTCCCCTACAGGCTTCATGAGGGCTAGGACAAGCTTGTCTTCTTTTTCCCTCCCTCCTTCCTTCCCTCTCTCTTCCTTTCCAGGGTCTACCTATGTCCTGATCCTCATTCCTCAGTCTCTAGGGCAGACCAGGAATCAAACCTGGCCTCCCGCAGGGTCTCCACTTGCATAGCAGTGCCAGCAGGTGCACACGACCACAACCGGGCCGTTAGCTTTCCACCATGCTCCTTGTACCTGGCACAGCGCCTGGGTGTGGTAGGTGTGCAACAAATTGGGATGTCCCCATATGTCCAGGAAACCACGTGGGTGGGGAGCACAGAGGCGTGAGTCTGGACAGGTTGGCTGGGGTCTGATCATGGCTGGGCTGGCTTTACTGCCTTTAAGCTGGTGGGACATAGTTAGATTTGCATTTTTAAAAAATGTATAGTGTTACCACTGGGCCACCATCTGGCCCAGATTTGCATTTTATGGGGACATGGATCTGGAGGCACCCAGCAAATGCTTGCTGTTAAGAATGTTTTGATGGGGCCGGTAGGTGGCATGGTGGTTAAGGTGACAGATTCCCACCTGGCAGATCATGGTTCAAATTCTGGACTTGGTGCTTGCTTCCTCACTCCCACCCCTCCCCACTCTGTTGCTCTGTGGTCAAATTGAAAAAAAAAATTATGATGAATAAAATAAAATAAAAAATAATTTAAAAAAATGTTCTGGCTGCCCCCTGCCTATGTCCCTGCTGAGAGTCTGGAATACAGATGCTGACTCCCTCTTGGACTAACTTCTGCGTCCTTTCTCAGGACTGGCCTGGCATGGCAGGGCCCCCTGTGGCAGAACAAGGAAGCCTGGGAGTGGCAGAGATAGCCCACTGAAGGTGCCACTGCGGTACAGCTGTGGGCTGAGGGCGGATCGGCTGCAGGTGCCAGGCAGACGTCTGGAAGTCCTACTGGCCTCAGACTGTGGTCACTCTAGCAGCCTGAGTTCAGGCCAGGGCTGCCCGAGGAAGCCTGAAGGGCAAGGTGGGAGGACAGACGTTTGGTTTCTGTTGAGAAACCTTAGCCAGCTTTCAGGTATGCACGGAGGAGGCCAAAGGAATTGTTCTAGGAAGGGAGGTGGCCGTTCTGCAGAAGTCCACTCCCATCCCGCAGGCAGATAATCTGAAAAGGCCCTTCTTGCTAAGACTTTCTAGAAACCATTTAATGCCCCCAGGGAGCTCCCAGGAAACGTGCTGGCGAGCTGGTCCCACTTCCCTGTGAACAGGGAGAAGACTGAAGGGCCGGCTGGAGATGGGCCAGGGTGGACTCGGCCTCACTGGGGCTCTGAGGGGAGGTGCCGGCACTCCTGGATCTCTTCTGGCTGATTCTGTGCCCTGCCTGGCAAGACCCCTCAGTTCCCAGCCCTGGTCCCCGCAGGAGTTGGTCCTGGGGCATGGAGGCCGCCCAAGCTGCTGCCCTATACATTGCCGCAGTGCAGGCAGCAACCACTAGACAGACTCCACCGAGCTGCCCCTTGGATTGTCCTCTCGCCTCACACTGTGGGAGCAAAGAGGTGGGCCAGACCTGGCTTCCCCGAGCCACCTCCACTGCCCTGTGAGGGTTCGGAGGCCTCATCTCCCAAGTGGCGTCTTGGTGGGGCAGGCAGTTTGGCAAAACGGAACAACCGTGACACAGGCCTCAGCTTCCCTCCCTGATTTAACCCGCCGGCAAGGACGAAGTTTCGTCGCTGTCCTTCTAACACAGCTGACGGCTCCTTCCCTGTTACCATGAGCAGAAGGAAACTCGCTTTGTTCTGGAGACTGGGGCCTGCCTGCCCGTGCTTTCTGAGAGTTGGGACCAGGCCTCTCTTCTGTTTTCAATCAATGACAAGGCGAAGGCAGGCCCACCTACCCGTCATGTCCTGTCACTGTCTTCAGAAACCTCAGTTTCCCCTTGTGTAACGCTCAGGGTGGCCGATGGAAGGACACGTGTAGCCACCTGAGACCTCAGTGGTCCTGGGACCCACAGCAGTGTTTTCCATCACTGATGGCCTTCCTGGTGCTGGGCACTGTGGCGTCTTCATGCCAATCCCACGAGGCAGTGCCAGTGTTTTGGTTCCATTTTACCCGAGGACACCCTTCTCCAAGGAAGTGACACCATTTGCCCGTCTTCCCCCACCCCCCATGAGGGGCAGAGCTGGGCTTTTAGCACAGCTGCCTGGTGGGGGTGGACCTGATGAGGAAATTCAGAGGGGGGCTCACCACGGAGGGCGCTGCCCGCTGACAACAGTGGTTCCCAAGGAGCGGGTGGCCACCTTGACCAGGAGCCTGCCTGCCCCGGCTCTGCAGTTCAGCACTCAGTGCCAGCCGAGGCTTTTCTTTATTTTATAGAGATTTTTGCCTTAGGGTACCTGTGTTCACTCAGGGGGGAGAGAGACAGAGACAGAGACAGAGACAGTGAGAAGGAAAGTGAGAAATCACCCCCACCTCCCATAGGGGATGGCCATGCTGCAACCCCTTCTCCTCCATTCTCTTGCTGGGATTTTGGGCACACATGCACATGTGCCTGGTGTGTTTCAAGTCACTGGATCTGGGACTTGAACCAAGGTCTCCCATGTGGGAGTTCAGCAATGTAATGGCTACACCATCTGTGGCCCCCCTGTAGCTTTTCTAAGTTACAGAGGGAACCAGCCCTGCCCTGCTCTGGGTCAGTGGGCTCTGAACCTTCCCGCTGGTGCCCCAGGGCCTGCTGTGCTCAGGGTGCAGCTGCGGCTTTTTTTAAGTTTCCTTTCTTTTGTGAGAAAGAGTGAAAACGAGAGGAGAGAACCCCCAGTAAGGTCTGGATGCCACAATCCAGTCAGGCCCGTATCACATACATGCGTTTCACTGCTGTGCCACCATCCGGTCCCAGCTGCGATATTTACCCTGCTTGCCTGGTTAGGACGCTAGGCCAGGGAATGGCCAGGGCCCAGCACAGGGGCACTGTGGTGGAACACGGATTTCCCTCGGGTCACAGCTGGCAGGATCCCGGCACAGTGAGCGGAGAGGGTCAGGTTTCCATTCCTCCGGGCTGTCCTCAGCGCCACTCCTGTTTTGTTTTTTTTTGTTTTTGTTTTTTTTTGAGAGGTTTTTGCTATAGGGTGGGTGCGCTCTCCAGAAAGAGAGACAGAGAGACAGAAAGCGAGAAATCACTCCCTAGGGGGATGGCCACGCCGCAATCCCTTCTCCTCCATTCTCCTCTCGGGATCTTGGGCACGTACACACGTACACGCGCCCGGCGTGAGTTTAAGCCACCGGGTCTGGGACTTGAACTGCGGTTGACTACCTGGGAGTCCAGCGATGCAGCCATTACGCCAACTGCTGGTCCCCTGGCTCTTGATTCATGCGGGCTTGCCCTGGCCGTCCTTATTACAGTCTGAGCAGATTGGGTTTCCCTCTCTCAAAACTGCTAAGGTCTCTTTCTGCTGTCCTTTTACAAATACCGTGTGGCTCTCCTCTACCCTTCAGGCCTTGCCCTTTTGTTTAGATGCTCCTTTATTTTTCCTCCTCAGCTGAAGTTCCTTTCACCAACCTCTGGCCGCTAGTCAGAGAGCGCATGCACCTGCACGAAAGAAATGACAAAATCGTGGGGATCATTTCTGTTGGTAACCGCGTACTGTGTCAAATCGGGGACATCATTGATTCTAAGACACGTACGGCATTGTCCTATGTATTACTGAGCAAGAAAAGCTGCCAATTAAAGCACAATTTCCGCTGTAAGATGCACCTCAACCTCAGAGATGTTAAACTGTACAACAATGTGCATTTAAAATAATTAAAACACAGAATGTAGACATGTTTACAGGTGATCACGGAGGAGCATTTACAGCCATGAAGTAGCAGAAGTAACAGATGACACTCCCAAACCTGCCTTGTGTAATGAGGCTGAGGTATCAACCACCTGTGGCAAAACTCAAGAGTAGCCCTTGCCTGGCAGGTGTCTGGGACATTTCCCAGAATCCTAGCTGGCCGGAACTAGTCCTGTCCAGACCAGCAATCACCTGGGGAATGTTTACGCAAACGTCTTACTGAACCGTATCCCACCTGCAGGATTCAGCTCTCTGGGGATGAGGCCCAGGAATCTCTACTTGCAAAGTTTATTATTTCCTTCGTGCGTGTGTGTGTGTGTGTGTGTGTGTGTGTGTGTGTGAGAGAGAGAGAGAGAGAGAGAGTGAGAGAGGAGAGAAAGAGAAAGAGAGACACTCCCAGCAGAGTCTTCACGCTGTGATGGTCCAGCCTGAGCCAGCCAGGGTCACGGCAGGTGATCGCAAACCTGGGCTTCCCAGTGGTCCGTACTGCGCAGTGCTGTGTAACCAGGGGGCCACCGCTGGCCCCGTCTCTACTTTATACAGTTCTTGTCCCATCCCCATTTACAGTGAAGGTCAAGGTCAGGGAGGGGAGGTGACCAGGGGTCAGGGCAAAACAGATGGGGCATGGCACTGCAGGACTCTTAAGCTTCCACCCAACCCCATTCTGTGCTCTCTGTCCCTCTCCCCTGCCCGTTCCTTCCAGGGGACACACCCACCCAGCAGCTCCAGGGCCTTGCACTCTGCTGTCCAGGCTCTGCCTAGCATGGCCTACATCACGTGGCACCAGCCGGGTACCGGTCCTGGCATCCATCACTGTAACTCAGGTTGGCTGGCACAGGCCTTAGTGGGGACCTGGGTGAGGCAGGGCCACACTCGGGGGACGTTCAGCGAACACTGCAGGCCACCCTCCCTTGGGTGGGCGCTGAGGCGGCTCTCTTTCTGCAGGCCCTCTGGGAGCGGTGCCAGCTTCTGAAGACGGCCTCAACCTTCGCCCGCTGCCACCCCCGAGTAGACCCCGAGGCCTTCGTGGCCCTGTGCGAGAAGACTCTGTGCGCCTGCGCTCAGGGGCCGGAGTGCGCGTGCCCCGCCTTCCTGGAGTACGCCCGCGCCTGCGCGCAGGAGGGGCTGGTGTTGCATGGCTGGCCCGACCACAGCGCCTGCGGTAAGCCCGCCCGCCCGACTGGGCCCGGACCTGCTGGGTCCCCGCTGTGCCCCGACTGTAGTGGCCAGTGCATGAAAGGCCCTGGCCAGGGCGCATTCCGAGCTGGCTCTGTCCTCTGCTGTCTGTCCCAGCCGTGGTGAGGCAGCCGGTCTCCCCCGGCCTCCCGAAGCCCGGGGCCCTGTCCCCGCGTTCCCCGGACCCCCA
>NW_006208857.1:1402090-1411343 GCF_000334495.1 Tupaia belangeri chinensis
AGTCCCGCCCGCCCGGCCACAGGGCCCGGACCTGCTGGGTCCCCGCTGTGCCCCGACTGTAGTGGCCAGTGCATGAAAGGCCCTGGCCAGGGCGCATTCCGAGCTGGCTCTGTCCTCTGCTGTCTGTCCCAGCCGTGGTGAGGCAGCCGGTCTCCCCAGGCCTCCCGAAGCCCGGGGCCCTGTCCCTGCGTTTCCTGGACCCACAGCATGTTCCCAAGCGGTTGCGATGGCCCTCGCGTCCTCAGTGCCTGCCTGCCTGAGTGGAAAGGAGCAGGGAGCGGGCCAGACTGGCCCAGCAGCCATGTGTGAGAGACCCAAAGGCTTTTATGAAGGCCGGCCCCCACTTCTTAAAAAGTCTGCCCGCTCTCCAGGCCAGGGCTGCGGCTCCACCCCGGTGGCCTCCCGCGGTCGCTGGGGTCTTCATCTTCTGACCTCACTGGGTCCCTAGTCAGTGTCATCATTCCCAGATGATCGTGATTAAGCAGAGGCTCCTCCCATGACCTTGCAAGAGGCCGCCCACTCCCCGGACCTTCACTGACCAAAACCCGTGCACGCGGACGGCCGGTCTGCCTAATTACACGGATGGTACGGACGGGCAGACGCAGAGGAGCGGGGGATATTTCCACGGCACACGTGGGTCAGAGCGTGTGACAAACCGCTCCCAGATTAGAGCTCGTCCATGCCGCCCCGGGGCAGAAGGCGGACATCACAGAGTGGCCCTCTCGCAGGGCTGCATGTGAGGGTAGCGGGGAGGAGATACCGAGGTGCCCTGGAGAAGGGCTTTGGGGCAGGAAGCCGGCGCCCTTCTGTCAGCCGAGAGCTGGAGGGAGAAAGCATGAGGCCTTTCCCCGACAGGAGCTGGGCTCAGCGGGGAGCGCAGGGAGACACTTAGGTGACAAGGCCACGGAGACAGCCCTGCGGCAAAGGGGAGACGAAATGGAATGAGCGTCACCATGCAGGAAAATGTGCTGGGTGGGACATTCCCGTGGGGCCAGTTCTGCGGGGAGGAGGAGCCTTCAGAGGAGGGGTGTGATGGAAGGCACCACTGTCCCCTGGTGGTCCTGGAAGCCATTCCTGCAAGGAGTTCGGAGTCTCCCAACAAGCTTATAGGGGAAAGGGGTGGGGCGCAGAGGAGTGAAAAAATGCCAGGGAGATTGGAGGATGGAGGGAGGACTGGTGGCCCCAGTGGCCCCCTGAGTCTGAGCCAGGGCCTCTCAGATGGACAGTGTTCTTTGAGGGGCCACTGAAGACGGGGGTCGCAGTCATGGGCGAGGCCCCGAGTACAACGTGGCTGGCTGCTGTGCTGCTGGGAATCGCCTGGCGGGATGCCTCCGGTTTCTGTTCCAGGACCCGCGTGCCCGGCTGGCCTGGAGTATAAGGAGTGTGTGTCGCCTTGCGCCAGAACGTGCCAGAGCCTGCAGATCAACGAGGTGTGTCAGGAGCACTGCGTGGATGGCTGCAGCTGCCCTGGTAACAGACTTCCCACTTCCAGCTCCGAAACCTTGCCCGCGCCCTTGGCCTTGGGAAGCCAGATGAAGGCCTCTTGTGCCCGTTTGTCAGTGCTGAAACCAGAGGCCTTTTATTTATTTATTTATGTATTTAAAAAAGTCTTTGGGCAGAAGGATCAGGAGTGAAAACGCTTGTGTCCAAGGAAGTGGGCAGACAGTCCGGGCCCCAGCAGTGACTTCATCTGGGGGCTTGTGGCTTCATCTGAGCCCTCGTGTGTTTTTCGCTTAGGTGTTAGGGAAGCAGTCGGGTAAAGAGATCTTTCAAACGTGTCCTTGGTTTGTCCCGTGAGCTCTGCCGAAAGAGGTGTCTGCACTAGAAAGGCCCTCTCAGGGGAGACTCTAAGCTTTGGAGAAAACCCCCGTTTTGTTGTTGAGAGCAAGTCCTGGAGGTTTCAGCTCAGGACTTCTCTACCGGGAGACCTTGAGCGAAACTCTCGACACCGTTTCTCCATCTGGAGAATGGTGACAAGTGACGTTCCTGCTCTCTGTCACAATGCATTAATGTGAAAGCAAAGGGCCACACGAGTTCTGAGCTCCCTGGAGGAAGTCCTACGCGTAGGACTCATGCCTGCCCCACTGGATGAGCTTGAGCCAGCAAGACCCTCCCTCGTGTGGCGTCCTGTGAAAGATAGACTCAGAACACATTCCTGGGGTTTCCTGGAAGGTGCCCTCAGCGGCGATAGCCCGGGGATCCCACAGCTGTGGGATGCGTGATGACGATGGTGCTCTGAGACCTTTGCCTTGGTGCCCTTGAACCCAGAGGGACAGCTCCTTGATGAAGACCGCTGCGTGGTGAGTGCTGAGTGTTCCTGCGTCCATTCCGGGAAGCGGTACCCTCCAGGCGCCTCCCTCTCTCGAGACTGCAACACCTGGTAACCGGGCAGCACGGAGTGGTGTGGGAGAGCTGCTGGGGGCTTTGGAGGGGACACTGGGGCAGTAGAGGCAGCGGCAGGGGGAGCAGGACCTGGCCTCCGCTGAGGGAGGAGGGACTGAGACGGCTGGTGGGGTGGTGGGAATTGGGGATGGATGTGGGAGGCAGTGATGGAGGGCAAGGATTAGACTACAGGTGTGCCTGCAAGAGCAGGAGGTCAGGAAGGGAAGGCTCCCTTAGGTGTGAACATCTCTAGATGTCCTTGCAAACTGTTTAGTGAGTGATCCTCTCTCTCTGAAGAGGGACTGCGTGACAGCCACCAAGCAGCACAGAGAGAATCTCTGAGACCTCTTGCCTACCAGGTGGGAGGAGGTGGCAGTACCCAGTGGAAACCCAGGCAGGTCGCCTTCCATGGCTCCTACAGCCAGCCATGCCCAGGAGCGCCTGCTCAGCTCGCCTCACCCCTCTGGAGCTCCTCTGGTACTGCCTCTGGCTGTTCTGCTCGCCCCTGCATCCCGGGAAGATAACACCCCATCCTCTTCCCTGTGCACCTTTCCCTGCTGGGCAGCCTTCAGAGCCCCTGGCATGACTCGGGGGCCGCCCTTTCCACAGCTCTCTCCCGCCAGCTGGAGTTGGGGAGCAGAACTTGAGCTTCTTAGTACCTGGGTATTTTCAGGGACATGAGACACTAGGTTTATTCCCCTCCCTCCTTCTTTTTTTCCCTCCTCGTTTCTGCCTTCCTTCCCTCCTTCCCTCCTTCCTTCAGTTCCCAGAGGGTACATACACTTGCATGCCAGAGACCCCCATGGGGCATGGTCATGCCACAGGCCCTTCTCCATTTCGCTCTCCCATCAGGATTTGGGGCACCCACACCCAGGATGTCCTTCAGGCCACTGCTGTGCTACCAGGCCAGCCCCAACCTGGGTTTTCTTTCTTCCTTTTCTGAGTCTCTTCCCTGTGGCAACATCTGCAAGAGTCCTGCGTGGTCAAAGCCCGGTCCTGCACCACTTTAACCTCATAAAGGCTCCTGTAGCCCCAGCCATGTCTTCTCCTCGATCTCTGGCTTTGGGTGTTGTGAGCTCTGCGGTGAGCTCTGCACCCACTGGCGGAGCTTGTGTTTGCAAAACTACCAGCAACCTGTGCTTCCTTCCCTGACAGCATTTGCCGGAACAGCCTGTGGGTCTGCAGCAATGAAGAATGCCCAGGTAGGTGACCGTCACTCCCTCCCTCCCTCCTCCGAGTGGAGAGCCATGTCATCTTATTAGAGCCTGGTGGGGGGAGAAACACCCATCAAGGCAGGGCGAGGTGGATGCCCTTGCACGGGTTGGATGCACCACCTGCTCAAAGCTCTGGGCTCACTCAGGGCCAGAGGGAAGAGCCCTGAGGTAGCTGAAAGGGGAGGATGCAGCTGAGCAAAGGTGTTATTGTTCTCTTCTCATCACCTGTTCGGTCAAAGGATTAAGGTTGATGATCTGTAAGACCAGGGCTGGCTAAACAAAGAAGCAAAATCTTTGGGAAATTAAGCGGAAAAAGGGCTTGGTAACTCTTTAGACTTGAAATGTGAGTCTTTTAATTTTTATTTATTTATTTTTTTATGCCAGAGGGAATATGGATGACAGAGATAGAAAGAGAGAGAACCCCCAAATGGGGCCTAGTTATACCATGATCCTTTTTCCTCCAGGATCTTGGGCACATATATGCTTTTCAAGCTGCTCAGACCTGGATTGGAACCCTGGTTAGTCGTGTGGGTTCCACTGCTATGCTGTGAGGCCAGCCCTGAAGGGAGAGTTGTTATGAAATTTTCTAGAATGCCTGATATGAAGACCATGGTATGGATCAAGAGCTAGGAGAACCAGTTACCAAATGATTCCCCAACCCTGTCCGTGCCCTTGAAAATCTGTTTAGGAAAACATATTTTATAATCTCCGTCCTTTGCTTTTTTCTGTTTGGACCCAACTCTGTCCTATTTACTACAAACTTGCCCGTTCCAAGCTCTCCAGAGTGACCCTACATCTACTCCCTGTGGTCACTCACTTGGTGTTTTCTGTGTACTGAACCCTGTGCTTAGCACTTCCTCTACTACCTATAGCTGTGACCCGTGAGGCGGCCACAGTTGATCAATATTCTCATTTTACAAAGGAGGAAACAGATCCAGAGAGCTTAAATAACATACCCAAGGTGGCACAGCTGCCAAGAGGCAGAGTGGGATTCAAACTTACAACTCAACTGCTTGACTTCTACGTCTGCCCCTCCCTCTCCTTTCCCTCCTGATCCTAGACTTTGGTGGGCCAAGAGTGGGTTGTGCTCAGATACCTGGGATCAGACTTGAGGTCTGCGTAGTAAAGGCTTTAAAGTCTCTCAGGACCTGGTCCTGGGCCCTTACACTGGGAAAACTTTGGAGATAGAGGGGAGTGGCAATAGATGAATCAATAATAATAATAGATTAATTAGTCTAGGGATGACCAATCATCCAGGTTATCTTTTGTGTATTCCTTAAAGAAATAATAAAGGACCATGTATTACTCTTGAAAGTGATAGTCTTGTCTATTTTTTTTTTTTTTTTGGTTTTTGCCATAGGGCATATGTGCTTGCCCGAGAGAGACAGAGAAAGACAGAGAGAGGGAAAATGAGAAATCATCCTCCAGGGAAGAGGGCCATGCCACTATCCCTTCTCTTTTGTTTTCCTCTCAGGATTTTGGGCACATGTGCATATGCCATGTGCTTGGTTTGATTTTCAAGCCACCAGATCCCGGACTAGAACCATCGTTGGCCATGTGGGAATCCAGTGCCTTAACCACCGTGCCCCCTGCTGGCCCCACATGTCTCATTTCTTGAACGCACCAGGCAAATTCATTTTTTTTTCCTTTGGAGATATTTTTTAATAGCTTTTGAAAAGATACATGAAGGTTCTGTATTCAACCTGTGTACAACTTTTCCTTTCTAAGTAAGCATGCATTACGTAAGGTCTGTGAGCCATGGTGGATGGAATTAGGAATTCAGTTTATTGTTTTTTTTTTTTCAGACTGCCTATGAGATTAGGGATTAAAAAAATTTATTCATTATAGAGAGCAAGAGAGAGAGAGAGAGAGAGAGAAAGAGAGAGAGAGAGAGAGAGAGAGGAATTGCCTCCCATGTAGGCCTGGACACTCTGCAGTCTTTTTCTTCCAATTTTCTATCCCGTCAAGGTCCTGGTCATGTGCCCATGAACTTGGCCTGAAGCTGACAGGAGCTGGGATTTGAACCCTAGTTTGCCCCATGGGATCCAACTTCCTCTGCACAGCACCTAACCACGTGCCACTGGTCATAGATTAGGAAATCTTAATAAGCACTCTCTCTAGGGAATATCTTCCAACCATCATCCCTCCCTCCATCCATTCATCAACCACTGATCACTCACCGTGCATATGATGGGACGCTCTGTCTAGGGAAGGCAATAGCATCCCGTGGTCTTCAATTCAAAATCTAAAAGAAAGCGTTGCAGAGGATGTGAGACATTCTTGTGATACCCTGATGGGAAGACAGCCAGTTCCAGCTCTGTGGCTTACTGATATTTTCCCGACAGAATCACTAAATGCGTGTCTCATCCCCAAGCTCCAGCTCTGTCCCCTTCTGTCTAGCTCTGGAGTTTTCTTGACTGTTACTCCCAGCCTGTCTCCACCCTTGGCACGCAGGTATACTTCTCCAGCTTGCCACGGCTCAGCAGGCGGTGGAGCTGTCTCATGCTCCCGCGTGTGAAGACTGCAGGTAGAGCTTTCTGATAGAGACACTAGACAGGAAGGTTCTGGAAGGGGATGCTCTGCCACTAAAGCAAAGAGCAGGCGGGGACACCTCTGCAGCCCCTGGAGGAGCCGACATTGTAAATCTTAGAAATAGAGAACTGGGTTTTGATTCTCTGCAATAAGATGAGGATGTACTAGTTAGCTATTGTAGCATAGCAAATCACCCCTAAATTTAGTAGCTTAAATCAACCGACATAATTTCAGTTTCTCTCCTTTAGGAATCTGGGTAAGAGTTAGCTGGGTGCCTCTGGCCCAAGGGCTCTCATGAAGTTGCAGCCGAACTATCAACTGGGGCTATAGTCTTATCTGAAGGTTCAACTGGGGATGGATGGGATTGCTTTGAAGCTCACTCATGCTTGTCGGCAGCTCCCCGGCCACGTAGACCTCTCCCTAGGGCTACCTTGTGACTTGACAGCTGGCTTTCCCTGGGGTGAGTGATTTCAGAGTGACTAAGATAAAGCTACCAAGATAGAAGCCACATTCTTTTTAACCCTAATCTCTGAAGTGCCATCCCATTACATCTGCTGTGTTCTATTCACTAGAAACAAGCCAGTAAGTCCAGTCTACACTCAAGGAGGGGAGGGTCACACGAAGACATGAATACAGGAGGCAGGGACCATGGGGCACGTTTTAGAGGCTGCCTACCCTGGAGTGTCATGTAGGGTCATGGGAAGGAGATGGGTGTGCCCAGGAGAGCAGCTGTCTGAACTGGGGAGGACAGGGCTTCCTGTGACATGCTCCCAGGCCTTGGTGGCTCTCTGCACAACTATGCTTACTGGCTAGGAGTTAGGGCAGCCTCAAGCAAAGTATGTTTCCCCTCATACTGTAGACTTCCCTTTCTGTAATCTGAACCCCCCCTCCTTGCACGGTAGAACTCTGCCCTCGGGAAGGTCTGCTGATTTAGTTCTCATTGAACTATGAATGTTTGGTTAGCGCCAATGTGGAAGGGACACGCTTGTCAAAACTGTTCAAGTGAATAAATCTCTTTTTAGGGAATTTCAAACTCTTAGTAGAAAAGCACGAAAGGTACCCTTCTAGGGCTGGCGAGGGGTGAATGGAAGCTTTTCAGTTGTGTCCAAACTCCCAGGAGCACTCCAGGGTGTCCTGGAACAGGGACCTGGGAGCACAGGCTTCAGACACATTCTTGGCTGGAATTCTAGTGCCTCTGCTTACCCATTGGCTGACTTGGGGCGAGCTCCTTAATGATCTGCAGCCTCAGTTTCCTGGTCTGTAGAAGAGGGAGAGAACAGCAGCTTCGTCTCCTGGCTGTGGTTGAGGTGTTCTTACTGAATACGCAGCAAATGCTCAGTAAATATCAGTTGTTCTCGTAGTTCACAGAGGCAGTCATTCCACTAAGCAGGGTCAGAGAAGGTCTGAGCAGGGGCAGACGAAAGAGCCACAGTGGGCAGGGGTGGTGTGAGGTGAGGTGTGGCTAGGGCAGATGGGACAGGAAAGTGAGACAGGACACCCTTAGGAGGTCCGTGGACCTGCCCTGGTTGTTTGGAGGGAAGCCTTGGTGTACACTGTTGCCCGTTTGGTTCAGGTTAATTTCAGACAGATTTTAATGCAGCCCTGCAATGTGACTTGGGAAGGTCAGTCTGTGTGAAGCCTCGTGGGCTGATATTCCAGCACCTGGCAGCCACATCCCTGGCTAACAGAGACAGTGATGAGGAAACGGGGCGGATGCCTCTCCAACAGGACGGGATGTTCTTAGTGCTTGCGCTTGCCTGGGGTTGGTCTGTCTTCCCCCTGCCAGAGTTCACAGAGACTCCAGTTGCCTGTCTTGGCCCCTGCTGGATTTCTGGAATCCCATCAGTCCTCCGCCAGGCCATGCCTGAGCATCACATTTTGTAGCCAAGGCTTTCTCTGCCCAGTCTTGTACCTACACCCCAGGCACCTGCCCCCGTGTGCCCAGGGACAGAATGACCTCAGGCTCTGAGCAGCTGCAGTGACCCCTGAGGCCATGTTGGGTGGGGTCCCCATGCCTGTGTCACTCTTAGGGACCCAGGGAAGCTTCACTTCTCTCCCCTTGCGGCCCGGCTGCCTGGCCGTGGGTGTCCTAGGTGTCCCCATCTGGGCAGCGGATGGGCATGGCCGTGTGGCCAGTTGATATGGCTGAAGTCCTGGCTCCAGGGTCTGCTGCTATCCGGCAGCTCACTCATCTGTCTTCGTGGGTTTCCTGTGCCTGAAGCTCCGTCCCGCAGTTGTACCAAGGAGATAAGCGAAATGTAATATTTAGACTTCTGTTCCTGAGAAACTTGGGAACACAGATCAGGGAGGTCAAGCAGGAAATCAGATCAGAGCAGTAGATACCAGCCTTGAGAGTTTTGCTTTTGAATATTTGCACATTTTCTCTTTGACCCCTCTTTCCTGGGCATTGTCTGCGATAATAAAGTCCAGTTTCTTACTCAGATAAACATGTGCTTGAGAAAACAGGGGACTGTGAGGGGAAGCTCCCACCCATTTGGACTGCGACATGGTCAAGACATTTGACCCAAGTGACCATATGATGGGGATTTCTGAAATTAGTCATTTTTTTAATTAAAAATTTTAAGATTTTTACAATAGGGCATGTGTGCTTGCCAGACAGAGACAATGAGAGAGAGAGTGAGAGATCACCCCCTAGGCATGATGGCCACACTGCAGTCCCTTCTGTATTCTCATGGGATTTGGGCATGCACGCACACGCACCCTATGTGATTTTCAAGCTGCCAGGTCTGGGACTTGAACAGCTGTTGGTCACGTGGGAGTCCAGCACCTTAACCACTACACCACCTGCTGGCCCTGAAAAGTAGTCATTTGAGAAAGGCTTTCCCGTGACATCACTGTACTTGATGTTCCTGCCCTTCCTGGAGGCTGTGGTGGGTGGAGGGAGAGGAAGGTGATGTTGGTGAGGATGACCTGGGGCCTCTGGACCTGCTCCTGACCTCATCTGGGCTGCAAGCGTCCTCCTAGCCTGTCACCTGGATGGGGCTGGCTGTCCTGGGGACCGGGCAGGGGGACCCTCACCATCACCTGGGCTGCTCATCCCTGCCCATGCCTTTGCATACCTAAGGCAGGACTGCACCCAGGTCTGCAGCTGCTCGGGGGCCGGG
>NW_006208857.1:1411684-1414565 GCF_000334495.1 Tupaia belangeri chinensis
GTCCTAGGTGTCCCCATCTGGGCAGCGGATGGGCATGGCCGTGTGGCCAGTTGATATGGCTGAAGTCCTGGCTCCAGGGTCTGCTGCTATCCGGCAGCTCACTCATCTGTCTTCGTGGGTTTCCTGTGCCTGAAGCTCCGTCCCGCAGTTGTACCAAGGAGATAAGCGAAATGTAATATTTAGACTTCTGTTCCTGAGAAACTTGGGAACACAGATCAGGGAGGTCAAGCAGGAAATCAGATCAGAGCAGTAGATACCAGCCTTGAGAGTTTTGCTTTTGAATATTTGCACATTTTCTCTTTGACCCCTCTTTCCTGGGCATTGTCTGCGATAATAAAGTCCAGTTTCTTACTCAGATAAACATGTGCTTGAGAAAACAGGGGACTGTGAGGGGAAGCTCCCACCCATTTGGACTGCGACATGGTCAAGACATTTGACCCAAGTGACCATATGATGGGGATTTCTGAAATTAGTCATTTTTTTAATTAAAAATTTTAAGATTTTTACAATAGGGCATGTGTGCTTGCCAGACAGAGACAATGAGAGAGAGAGTGAGAGATCACCCCCTAGGCATGATGGCCACACTGCAGTCCCTTCTGTATTCTCATGGGATTTGGGCATGCACGCACACGCACCCTATGTGATTTTCAAGCTGCCAGGTCTGGGACTTGAACAGCTGTTGGTCACGTGGGAGTCCAGCACCTTAACCACTACACCACCTGCTGGCCCTGAAAAGTAGTCATTTGAGAAAGGCTTTCCCGTGACATCACTGTACTTGATGTTCCTGCCCTTCCTGGAGGCTGTGGTGGGTGGAGGGAGAGGAAGGTGATGTTGGTGAGGATGACCTGGGGCCTCTGGACCTGCTCCTGACCTCATCTGGGCTGCAAGCGTCCTCCTAGCCTGTCACCTGGATGGGGCTGGCTGTCCTGGGGACCGGGCAGGGGGACCCTCACCATCACCTGGGCTGCTCATCCCTGCCCATGCCTTTGCATACCTAAGGCAGGACTGCACCCAGGTCTGCAGCTGCTCGGGGGCCGGCCGCCTGTCTTGCACACGTGGTGTGAGTGCAGGCAGTGGGGCCTGTGGAGCTTGTTCGTAATGGGTGGGCAGCTGGTGTCTCCCTGCGACCTGGGGGAACCCGGCTGTGTGACAGGGCCCAGCCTCAGAACCCAGGGCTAGGCCCCGGGGGACCGGCTATAGGATCTCTGGAGGCAGGTCCAGGCTGCAGTGGTGCCGTGAGACCAAGTCTGTGCTGTCCCGAGGTCGAGGCACCCTCCATTGTGGGTCCGCCCTGGGGTGAGCTCCAGATCCTGCTTTAGATTTGCTGAATCTGCTGTGAGCACTGAGGACAGGGTTGCCGCGAGCAGGGGCGGGCAGTGCTGGCCAAGGTCTCTCGCTCGGACCCTCCAGATAGGCAGTTTCTGTGCTGAGTGGCCCTGGGCCAGCAGTGTGGACTGGGCTGGAGCCTGGGTGAGGACTGAATGCCATCAGCTGGGGGCTGGTTGAGAGCTCTGGGTGATGAAGGGAGTCCCGGTCCCACCCACAGGCGTGGCATCCCGGGCTGGGAGCTGAGGGCAGCGCTGCCCGGGGTGGTGAGATCATGGGCAGATGGCCTCCTGGTCCGCCATTGGCCCCGACTGGAGCCCTGGCATGGGCCTGCCTCTGAGGAGGCTCACAGCCACCCCTCAGCAGGGGTGAGGGTGGAGTCCTGGACTCTCCTCTGCTGGACTCTGAGATTCCCTGCCTCACCCCTCCTGCTTCACTCTGCCTCAGGGTTGCCGCTCTGTCCACGGGCTTTCAGGGCCCCTGCTGTGTCCCTAAGCTGTTCCCAGGCCAGCTCGGAGGACAGACCCTCAAGAGCTGGGCACTCTGAGGCCCTCAGGCTGACCACAAGGCAGGTGTGGCCCTGAGCCTGATGGGAAGCCTGAGAACACAGCTATGAGGAAGGAGTGGAGGGGGCAGGGGGCAGATGCAGGAGCTGAGGGCTTTGGCCCCGGGTCTGCCATGGGCTGAGTGTATTCTTGTCACCTCCGTTAGTCGCCCAGCTGTGAAAGGGACACTGAAATGATGAGCCAGCTCTGCCATCTCTCAGCTGGAGAGGCAGGATCTGACGTAGGGGCCTCCCATAGGACTCTGGTAGATTCCTGGGGAGCTGGGGGTCGATGGAGCCCTGCTTATACACGCACTCCACCTCTGCCCAGGAGGCTGCCTTCACCTCCCGCTCTCCCCCTCCTCGTGTCCCTCCAGGGGAGTGTCTCGTCACAGGCCAGTCCCACTTCAAGAGCTTCGACAACAGGCACTTCACCTTCAGTGGGGTGTGCCAGTACCTGCTGGCCCGGGACTGCCAGGACCACACCTTCTCCATCCTCATTGAGACCGTGCAGGTGAGGGCGGCCAGGCTGAGGAGCGCGGCGGGAGGCGGCTCTCTGGGCAGCATGAGTGGCCATGTCTGTGCAGCACCGAGGCCCCTTCCAGTCTGTTCTCCTGGAAACCCATGTTCTGTCCCTGGTGTTGGGAGCGCATCCTGCCTGCTCGCCCACACACCTGCCCAAGGCCAGCTCCGGAAAGGGCACCTCCTCCAGGTCTAGCCTGCGTCCCCCTGGCTAAGCCTTCGCTCCTGGGGCTGACGGGTGCCTTTTCTGAGCTGCGGCGTACACACGTGAATACTTTTCTCTGGAGAGCAGAGAAGAGAGGAGGACGACCGGGGTGCTCAGGGCTCCCCGTGAGGATCCCCGATTGGTCCCCGATTCTCTTTGGAACAGAAAGTTCAAAGAACAAGATGAACCAGAGGCCTTTACAGGCAGCGTGGGTGAGGGTCAGGCGTGGCACATCCTCACGGTACAACCCCAGGACCAGAGCCACAGAGTTCTGAGGAGGCCAG
>NW_006208857.1:1414661-1430505 GCF_000334495.1 Tupaia belangeri chinensis
GGGGGCGGCCAGGGTGAGGAGCGCGGCGGGAGGCGGCTCTCTGGGCAGCATGAGTGGCCATGTCTGTGCAGCACCGAGGCCCCTTCCAGTCTGTTCTCCTGGAAACCCATGTTCTGTCCCTGGTGTTGGGAGCGCATCCTGCCTGCTCGCCCACACACCTGCCCAAGGCCAGCTCCGGAAAGGGCACCTCCTCCAGGTCTAGCCTGCGTCCCCCTGGCTAAGCCTTCGCTCCTGGGGCTGACGGGTGCCTTTTCTGAGCTGCGGCGTACACACGTGAATACTTTTCTCTGGAGAGCAGAGAAGAGAGGAGGACGACCGGGGTGCTCAGGGCTCCCCGTGAGGATCCCCGATTGGTCCCCGATTCTCTTTGGAACAGAAAGTTCAAAGAACAAGATGAACCAGAGGCCTTTACAGGCAGCGTGGGTGAGGGTCAGGCGTGGCACATCCTCACGGTACAACCCCAGGACCCCAGCCACAGAGTTCTGAGGAGGCCAGAGGCTCCCTGGGGCCAGGGCCTTTCCCTGCCGTGGTGGGCCCCGGGCTAGTAGGCTGCGGCCAAGCCACTCGCATCCTCTCTCGGCAGTGTGCCGACGACCCTGACGCCGTCTGCACCCGCTCGGTCACGGTCCGGCTGCCCAACCTGCACAACAGCCTGGTGAAGCTGAAGCACGGGGGAGGCGTCGCCATAGACGGCCAGGATGTCCAGGTCCCCCTCCTGCAAGGTGGGCTCACTCCCCTTGGAGCTCCCCACACAGGGCCCCCCTTCTCCACACGTCCCTGCCCGCTGAGGCCTGGACACCTCTTCTCTGGGAATGTGATGGGGAGCTGTCCTTGGAGGGTAGAGGGATGCTCTGCTCACGTCTCCGCAGGGAAGGAAGGGTTCCTGGAGGAGGAAGAGTAGAGGATGCCAGACGCTTGTAGATGAGGAGGCCACTCCAACCCTGGGAGAGGGTGCAGAGGCCGAAAGGGAACAAGATTTTTGCTTGATCTGAGCCCAAGGGGCGAGCCGAGTTTAAGGCAGGGTGGTTCTGTTCCGGTTCTACTTTGGCGCACAAAAGGGGCGTAAGGGGATGCTGAGAGGCAGGAGTGGCTGGGGGTGGGTGAGACCAGAGGATGCCACTTGAAACAAGTCAGGTGACTCTGCCTGGTGGGGAAAAACCTCCCTCCTGCTCAGTGTTTTCACCCAGCTCGCCCCGTACCTGTGAAAGCCAAGCTGCTTCCATGCAGCGTGACTCCAAACCTCCCCCCGGGGCTCTCGGATACCCCCTGCTCCGTGACTGTGAGGCCCATCTTCCTAGCATTGCACATGGCGGATGAACTGGGCCTGGGGTATGCAGTGTGTCCACGAGCAGTTGTACGTGCTTATGAATCCCCCATGATAAAGTATATTCCTCCGGGTCAAGGGGTATGCTTCCCGTCTGGTCCCCACCCTCCTCGCAGCAGTGAGAACCGCTTTGCACGCAGCATCGCTCAGCCGGGACGACTGAGAAACTCAGCCCAGAAGTACCGACCGTGCAAGGCCGGCCGATGGACGCAGACAGCTCCTTCCAGGGTAGACAGATCCCTCCGCGCCGGCACCGCCTGAAACTGAGGCTGCAGGGTCTCTGCCGCCCTCATGTGGCAATAAGGGGAAGATCAGGTTACAGCCAGGGAGCAGAGGCTTAGAGGAAACCTATGTGCCCTTTGACCTCCACCCCCATCACCCTTTCTCTCGAGAACCCCCTTAGGCCTCATGGACCCTCATCTGCCCCAACTCATTGGTTCTTGCTGCTACAGTCCTTCCGAGACACCCCGTCCCCACCTCAGCCTAAACCTCATCCTGGCCTCCTGGGTTCCAGGTGACCTCCGCATTCAGCGCACAGTGACAGCCTCCGTGCGCCTCAGCTACGGGGAGGACCTGCAGATGGACTGGAATGGCCGCGGGAGGCTACTGGTAAAGGTAGGCCCAGTCCCCACTGCCGGCCTGCCGGTGGCCACGTGCACAAAGTGGCCTTTGTGCTCCAGGCAGAAGGGCTTTGTGTGGTGGGAGAAGAATCCCTTTCTCCTCGGGCCTACACCCCCAGGGCGTGGAACAGGCCGCTCTTGTTTGGGAGAAGCTGCTGTTTGTTTTCTGGATGTCTCTTGTTGGCCCTGGGGATTCTCTCCCTGGGGATTCTGGGGCTCGGGAGTCCCAAGGGATCTCCTGGGCTGAGAAGGGGGCAGGTTTGCTGTCACGGGAGGGAGCAGGGTGTGTCCCCGGGGTGCCCTCTGGGCAGCAGGATCCAAAGGCCGCTGTTCTGCTATCTAGGTCACTCCCTCGCGTTCTGTGGGTCGGAGTCACCTTGATAGCAAGCCATACCTTGAGCAGGCTTCCATAAGCATGGTTTCTGGTTTTTCTTTTTTTAAAAATTTTAAGAATTATTTTATTTAACTTTTAATTAATAAATAAATTAATTAAAATTTGACCAGAGAGGAACAGAGTGAGCGAGAGAGAGGGAAGTAAGAAAGCAAGCCGCCAGGTCTGGGACTTGAACTGAGTTCAGCCATGTGGGAGTCCAGCATCCTCAACCACCATGCCACCTGCTGGCCCCAATACATGGTTTCTTTTGGAGTGTCCTGACAGGTGGGCGATGCAGGTGTTAGTGCCCTTTGATAAGTGAGGCCCCCATGGCAGAGGGAACTTGAGAGACAGCCCAGCACCCCATGATCTGTCATGGCAGAGTAAGGGTCAGCTCTCTGCCTGGTGTTTTCTAGGACATTAAGCCAGTGGTTCTCACTTTTATTATTATTTTTAAATTTGCTATAGGGTGTGTGCACTTGTCAGAGAGAGAGAGAGAGAGAAAGAGACAGAAATGGGAATGTGAGAAAGTCCCCTCCAGGGGGATGGCCGTGCCACAACCTCGTCTCCAGCGATTTAGGCTGATACACATGCGCCTGCTCAGCGGGTCCTGGCCTCGAACCTTGTAGTTGGCCATTTAGCATCCAGCCACCTGCTAACCCTTCTTCTCACCTTTTGGCCTCAGGATGCCTTTACACTCTGAAACAGTATTGAAGAGCCCAGAATCTTTTGTGAGGGTTATATCTATTAATATTTACCAGATTAGAAATTAAACCAGACATCTAAGGTATGTATTTATTAATGCATTTAACAATAACAATAATAAACCCACCACACATTAATATAAATACCCTTTTTATTTATTTATTTATTTTTTTAGAGAGCTCTTTTGCTATAGGGTGCATGTGCTTGCCAGAGAGATAGACAGAGACTGAGAGCGAGAAATCATCCCCCTGGGGGGATGGCCATGCTGCAATCCCTTCTTCATTTTCCTCTCAGGATTTTGGGCATGCATGCACACATGCCCAGCGTGAGTTTTAAGCTGCTGGGTCCAGGACTCGAACCACAGTCAACTGTGTGGCAATCCACTGACATAACTGTTATGCTACCTGCTGGTTCCTAAGTATCCTTTTTGGAAAAAAAGAAAACAAATAGAAGAATAGCATTGTTGTACATTTTTGCAAATGTGTTTAAGACCACCTTAATATAATAGAAGACAGCTGGATTCTCTTATCAAGCTCTGCATTTATCTTTTGCAATATTGTGTCAGTCATGTACTCTCTGGAAAATTCCACCATATGTTGGGTTGTTGGGAAAGTCATGACATATTTTTGTATAGAAAAACATAGAAAACGCATGGCCTGACTTTTCCAGCAACCCAACACTTGTAAGAGAATGAGAAGGGAACGGGGAAACATTGCCTTCTTGTTAGTGTGAAGGTAGTGTTGGCCTCTAGACCCTTGAAAGGTCCTTGGGGACCTCTGTGGGTACCACGACCACACTTTGAGAAGCACTGTCCTAGATCCTAGATCATGCCCGGGGAGCCCTGGGGAGCCCGTCTGCACCCTGGGTCCTGTGCTCGGGGGCCCTTGGTGCAGTCCCAACGGTGTCGGCATTTCTGATGAGACCCTGGTTTCCTCCATTCCCATCAGTCATGCTCTTTCTCTCTTCTTAGAGCCCTGGGGGGAGTTCCAAATAACCTTTTACCCGACTTTTGAAAAATATTTATTTAACTTTATTTATTATTATTTTAAAATTTGCTTTAGGGCACATGTGCTTACCAAAGAGAGACCCAGAGAGAGAGTGAGAAAGCAAGCCACCAGGTCCAGGACTCGACCTGCGGTCAGCCATGTGAGAGTCTAGCGCCTTAACCACCACACCCCCCCACCCTACGTTTTTCTTCTATAAAACACAGTCCTCCAACCGTGGACCACAGAGCAGGAAGGCCTGGGAGATCCTCTTGCCAACACCCCTTTCAAGCTGGAAATAGAGACCCACCGCTTTGGAGTGAGAATAACTTACCCTGGGTCTCCTGGTCCTTTGGTGGCAGGCTGGGGACTAGAACTCAGGTCTCCTGGTTCCTGTCTGATGTCTCCCTGCACCGTGGCCTCCAAGGGAGTGCTCTGTAGGGCAGTCCGCATTATGGCAACTCTGGGTCACAGGAGGGGGCTTGACCAGCCTCCTCCTTCTCAGGAGTCTGTTCTTGGCCTCTGCCCTGAGGCTGCTTCCTGTGGGAGTTGGGTGTAGGGTTTCCGTAGGCGGTGGCCTTTGGCAGTTTAGTTAACAAGAGGATTCCCTTGGTCAAGATACAGGATGGGGTCACATGGGCCTATGGGTTTGGTATGAAGCAAGAACAGGGCTGCTTGTGATGGAATGGGAGCTGGGGAGGAGGTAGCTGAGGCTGGCAGGCCGGCAGGGGGAGGTGGTGCCAGGACCTGCTGGTCGCCTTCCCACTTGGCCTCAGTTTTAGTGTCTGTCCCTGTGGCCATGGTCCGGGTAGCCAGGCCCTGGTCAGCGGAACTGTGCTATTTCCCTGCTAGCCAGCGAGACTGCAGGCAGGGCCCAGCTCAGCGTGGCCGAGTGGCACACAGAAGCGCCTGGACTGGGTGTGGTTCAGGCAGTGAGTGTCTTCTCTGGGTGTCCTGAGCTCAGACACTCCAGGGCTCTGGGCCAGCCTCGGTCTGGCGTCCATGGATACCACCTCCCCTAAACCCTGATCCAGCTGACCTGCTGCGGGGATGGGGAAGAGAGTTTTTGAGCGTGGGGGAGGGAGCGATGGCTGGCCAATGGGGGAGAACGACACGACTGGTCTGAGCCCTGCACCCTGCCCATCCCTGAGGCAGGCCACCTGAGTCCTCCCTGCCTCCATTTGCTGGACCGTAACCCCACAAGTCCTCTTTGTGTCAGGTCTTTCTCCTTGATGCCCAGGGGCTGAGTTGGGCGCAGTTAGAAGGAAGCTGTTCCCGGTTAGCATGTGTGCGCTCTGAGGGCTGTAGGCCACGCCCGCTCAGCCTGCCTGGCCCGCCCCCATGTCAGGGTCAACAGCAGTGTGCGAGCTCTCACTCGGTGCTCCTGGGTATCGGCGCTGTCTCCTGTGGTGGGCCTGGGTGTGGGGGCACACTGGCTGGGGCGCAGCCTGCTTACCCGTCCCAGCCCGGCCACCACCACCCTGTGGCCTTGGACAAGTCACTTTCCCTCTGCGGGCCTCAGTTTCCCCATGTGTAAACAAGAGAAGCCAGCATCCCTGTAGCAGGGCAGGTGTCTGCGGAGTGGTGTTAGAGCAGGGAGGAGCTGGTAAGTATATACTGCAGTGGGCTTCGTTTCCCTTCGTGCAGACAGGGCTCAGCTGCCCTTTATTAAATTCATGTTTATGTTTCACCTGGGAACTCTCCATCGAAGCCATCTTAGTAGCAAAGCAACCCGTGGTTGCCCCGTGGCAGCTGCTCCAGGGCGGGCTGGCCTCTCCCACAGCTGTCGCCCACCTACTCTGGGAAGACCTGCGGCCTGTGTGGAAACTACAACGGCAACAAGGGCGATGACTTCCGCACGCCCGCCGGCCTGGTGGAGCCCCTGGTGGAGGACTTTGGCAACGCCTGGAAGCTACACGCGGACTGCCAAGACCTGCAGAAGCAGCACAGCGATCCCTGCAGCCTCAACCCGCGCCTGAGTATGCAGCCAGTGGGGCGTTCCCTCGTGTCCAGGGCATTCCATGGCACCTGCACCCATCCTGGGGAGGGCTGGGAGCAAGGGTTTGGGCTGGGCCTTTGTTTTCACCATCAGCATTTTTTTTTTGAGAGTTTTTTGCTATAGGGCATGTGCGTTCCGAAAGTGAGAAATCACCCCCTAGGGGGGATGCCCATGCTGCAATCCCTTCTCCTCTCAAAATCTTGGGCACACGTGCCTAGTGTGAGTTTAAGCCACCAGGTCCAGGACTCGAACCACGGTCAACTATATGGGAGTCCAGCGACATAGCCATTAAGCCAACTGCTGGTCCCTCACCTTCAGCATTTGATTCTCTGTTTTGGATCATTTACTCTTCAACATCTTCTCATGGGGTGTCTTTCCTGTGGGCCAAACCCTGGGGAAAAAAAGCTTGGTACATACTCCTGCCCTTGGGCGTTTCCAGTCTCCCCCAGCTGCAGCCACACAGGCAGAATTGAGATAACTGGATGCAGGATCGTTTGCAGACCAGTCTGTGGCAACCTTTCAGTCCTTCACTTCACCCTCAGACCCTTCCTGTTGAATTAAGAAGAGGATTAGTTCTCCAGGAGGCTGACCTGGGAGGACATGCAGGCCCCTGCCCCATCTCCCTGGGCTCACTCCTCTCTCCCTCACAGCCAGGTTTGCGGAGGAGGCATGCTCGCTCCTGACGTCCTCCACATTCGAGGCCTGCCACCACGCTGTCAGCCCGCTGCCCTACCTGCAGAACTGCCGCTATGACGTCTGCTCCTGCTCGGATGGCAGAGACTGTCTGTGCAACGCCGTGGCCAACTATGCCGAGGCCTGTGCCCGGAAGGGCGTGCGCATCGGTTGGCGGGAGCCTGGCTTCTGTGGTAAGAGCCCTCACTACCCGCCGGCCGTGTGGTTTTAGTCCCCTTGTTCTGTTCCAGCACCTTCTCTGCATTATTTCATTTGCAGAGGGGCTCGTGGGCGTTTGGACAAGCAGGGGTCGTGAGGATAGTTCATTTGCTGCCAGTCTTCCTTCCTCCTCCCAGTAGGGCACAGCGGTGGGCCCTGGCTCTCCCACGCGCTGGGTGGTCCCTCGGGCCTGTTCCAGAGGGCAGGTAGGAACCTAGAACCTTGGGGTCCCTGCTAGGCAGACTGTCCATGCCTACTGCGACCCGCTGTTCAATCCATGCATGGTCAGGCTGCAGGATGAGTGGGTCTAGGCACTCCTGCGGGTCTGAGGGCAGTGGGAAATGCACCGCAAGTCCTCCGCTTACAGCGTTGTACAGACCATCTAGACAGCTGCCCCAAATCCCCGGCACTGCACAAAGTTACAAAAGGTCGGATTACATCACTGCACCCAGTTGGCTTTAGATTCTTCCTCTGCCCTTGGGTTCCTGGCACCAGAGTTGGTATCTGCTCCTATACTCCGGTCCCTGAGTGTCTGGGTCATGCCCACTGTTTTGCTGTTGTTGGTCTGGGGACAATTGCTGAGTGCCTGGAGCAGTCAGGCAGTAGTGATGAGGTTGTACTCCTGTCTTCCTTTTCGAGGCACACATACAACCTGCCTTCACTTTCTAGTGGAGGTGCCTGAGTAAAAGAAAGATTCGATGAAGGACAGGGACCACCAAGGAAGGCTTCCTGCAGGAGGTGC
Source organism: Tupaia belangeri chinensis (assembly GCF_000334495.1). Classification (NCBI taxonomy): domain Eukaryota; kingdom Metazoa; phylum Chordata; class Mammalia; order Scandentia; family Tupaiidae; genus Tupaia; species Tupaia belangeri. The sequence goes on from NW_006208857.1 coordinate 1,422,299, forward strand.
ACTTGACCTTAAAAAAGATGCTTTCTTGGGCCAGCCAAATGGTGTGGTAGTGAAGGTGGTTGGATTCCACATGGCTGATTGTGCAGTTTGAGTTCCAGACCCAGTGGCTTGAAAAACACTTTGGGTGTGTGAGTATACCCAAGAGGAGAATGGAAGAGAAGGGATTGTGGACTGGCCAACCCCCCTGGGGTGTGATTTCTCACTTTCCCTCTCTTTCTTTCTGTCTCTCCCAGTGAGTACATGGACCCTATAGAAAAACAAATGAACAGACAAGCAATAAACGCTTTCTTAGCAGAAAAGAGTGGTTTCCAATACTAGAATCATAGCAGTGAGGCCTAAGAGCCCACTGGACACTCTGTGAGCGTAGGGCATTCCTAGTTTCAGGGCAAAGTTGATGCATTTGGAAAGTCTAGGTAGGGGACTTCAGAGGGTCCGTATTTGAGACCTAATGAGCCAACTCATGTTTTGAGTCTAAGTGATCTCATGAAGAAAGGAACGGAAATTAAGGAAGTAATTGATATCATAAACCAAATGGACCTGACAGACAGACATAAAGCATTCCTTCCAGCAACTATAGAATATAGAATAAAAATATATATAGAATATGTATTTTTCCTCATCTCAACATCAATATTTTCAGAGGCCATAAAACAAACCTATATAAATTTACAAGTACAGAAATTAACCCAATATCTTCTCTGACCACAGCAGAATTAAACTTGGAATCAGACACAGAAAGAGTCCTTTTTTTTTTTTTTTTTTTGAGAGATTTTCACTGTAGGGCGTGTGCGCTCGCCAGACAGACAGAGAGAGACATAGAGACAGAAAGCGAGAAATCACCCCCCAGGGGGGATGGTCACGCCGCAATCCCTTCTCCTCCCTTCTCCTCTCGGGATCTTGGGCACGCACGCACACGCACCCGGCGTGAGTTTTAAGCCACCGGGTCCGGGACACGAACTGCGGTCGACTACGTGGGAGTCCAGCGACATAGCCATTACGCTAACTGCTGGTTCCCAAGAGTCCTTGAAAATACACAAAAACATGGAAACTAAACAATCTACTCCTGAATGACTTTCAAACGACTGAAGAATTTAAGACTGAAATCAAAACATTCATCGAAACTAGTGACAGTTAATGCACTATTCTCCATAACCTTTGGGACACAGCAAAAACAGCCACAAGAGGCAAGTTTATAGCCATCAGTACTCACCGGAAAAAAAGCAGAAAGATGGCAAATAAGTAACTTAACATTGCATCTCAAAGAACTGGGAAGGCAACAGCAACAGCAAACCCAAAGAACTATACAAAAATCAGCAAAAAGAAAATGTGATTCTCTGAGAGGGCAAACAGAATCAATAAATTGTTAGCTAGACCCATCAAGAAAAACAAAGGAACCAGATAGATAAAATCAGTAACAAAGATGGCAATATTACAACTGAGATATTTCAAATACAAAAAATTATGAGAGAATTCCAGGAGCAACTATATGCCAACAAACTAGAAAACCTAGATGAAACGGACACATGTCTGGACAAATATAAATCACTTCGGTTGCATAAGGATGAAATACAAAGGCCGAATAGATCAGTAACAAGTGAAGCAACTGAAACCGTGATAGACTCCTAACAAAGAAAAGCCAGGTCCGCAAGGCTTCACTTCTGAATTCTATAAAACTTTTAGGGAAGTGTTAACTCCAATTATTCTAAAAATATTCTTAAAAGATTTACGGGACCAGCAGTTAGCGTAATGGCTATGTCGCTGGACTCCCATGTAGTCGACCACGGTTTGCATCCCAGACCTGGTGGCTTAAAACTCATGCCGGGTGCGTGTGCGTACGTGCCCAAGATCCCGAGAGGAGAATGGAGGAGAAGAGATTGCCGTGTGGCCATCCCCTCTGGGGGGTGATTTCTCGCTTTCTGTCTCTCTGTCTCTCTCTGACTGTCTGGCGAGCGCACGCGCCCTATAGCAAAAACCTCTCCCCCCCCAAAAAAAAAAGATGTAAAAGGAAGGAATCTCCCCAAACTCATTTTATGAAGCCTCTATTTTTGATACCAAAAGAAAACAAAGACAACACCAAAAAAAAAAAAAAAAAAAGAAAACTGTAGACTAATATCCCTGAAGAATACTGATATAAATAATTTCAACAAGATACTAGCAACCTGAATCCAGCACTATCAAGAAGATGATATACCACGGCCAGGTAGGCTCTATCCCAGCATGCAAGGATGGCTCAATATATGTTTTAAATAATACACCACATTAATAGAAAGAAAGATAAAAGTCATATGATTATAGGGGACCAGCAGGTGGCATGGTGGTTAAGGTGTTGGATACTCCCACAGGGCTGGGCCAGAGTCTCAGACCTGGTGGATTACTTTCTCACTTTTCTTTCTCTCTGGTCAAGTTAAAATGAATGAATGAATGAATAAAATTAAATGAATCTTTAAAAAATTCATATGATCACATTTATAGATGCAGAAAAAGGATTTGCTAAACTACAACATCCCTTCATGGTCAAGATTCTCAGCAAAATAGGGGTAGAAGGGACATTGCTCAGTACAGTAAGAACCATATGCAACAGGCCCACTGTGAACATCATACTGAATGGGGAAAAACTGAAAGGCTTCTCATTAAAAACTGGAACAAGACAATACTGCCACTCTCTCTGTTCCCTTTTTTTTTTGGAGAGGTTTTTGCTATAGGGCGCGTGCGCTCGCCAGACAGACAGAGAGAGACAGAGAGACAGAAAGCGAGAAATCACCCCCCAGGGGGTCATGGCCATGCTGCAATCTCTTCTCTGTTCTCCTCTCGGGAGCTTGGGTGCACACGCACATGCATGTAGCGTGAGTTTTAAGCCACCGGGTTGGGGATGTGAACCGTGGTCAACTACATGGGAGTCCAACGACATAGGCGTTACGCTTACTGCTGGTCCCCCAACATCCTTTCTTGATTGAGAGAGGAGCTCAGGTCAGAGGCCTCTTTGACCCATATCTCATTTTCCCTCCCTGGAAAATGAACGGAGCTCCCCAAACCACAAGTCCCCCTGAGAAGAGGTTGCATCAAGTGGGGGTGCTCGTGGAGGAGGGACCTAGCTGGTAACCACACTATGGGGTGCTGGGAGGGTCAGGAGAAGCTCTTTTTCTTCCCCTTGTGAATTGGCTAAGTTGCCTCTGTGAGAAGTCCACAGGCTCCTCGAGGCAAGACCACGTCTTCCTGTCTCTGCATCCCGAACCCCGCACTCTGGGGCCACATCATGTGTGCAGCTGAGCTGTGCAGTACTTCTGGAAAATGAGTCTGATGGGCCCCAAGCCAGTGCTAGAGAGTCTGTCAGGAAAAATAAATGCTCAGCCCCAGCTGTGCTAGTGAGTGGCTTGTGCCCTGATTTTAGGAGCTCAGTGGGTTGAAAGGGCTCTCCGTCTTTATTACCAGTCTTCTTTTTTGTTTTTTTTTTTAACTATTTTTGAAAATTTAATTTCGATTATTAAAATTAATTTTAAAATTATTTTTAAAGTTTGCTATAGGGTATATGCACTCACCAGGGAGAGAGAGAGAGAGAGAGGAAGAGAGAGAGAGAGGAAGTGAGAAAGCAAGCCGCCAGCTCCAGAGCCCCCTCTGATGCTCCCTGTCCCTCCCTTCCAGCGCTGAGCTGCCCGCAGGACCAGGTGTACCTGCAGTGTGGGAACCCCTGCAACCTGACCTGCCGCTCCCTGTCTTACCCGGACGAGGAGTGCAGTGAGGTCTGCGAGGAGGGCTGCTTCTGCCCCCCAGGGCTCTACCTGGATGAGTGGGGGGACTGCGTGCCCAAGGCCCAGTGCCCCTGTTACTACGATGGCGAGCTCTTCCAGCCCGAGGACATCTTCTCGGACCATCACACCATGTGGTAAGTGCAAGCAGTGGCCTGGGGACCACAGGGAGCCAAAGTCTCCTGTACACTGTTAGTGGTGACAGGTGACACGTCACTCTACTTACTCAAAAATTTATTTTACTAAATAAAAATTGCATATACTTATCGTGTACATCATGGTGTTTGCATACACGCATATATATAAACACACGTGTGGAATGGTTACATGGGGCTAATTAACATCTGTGTAACCACGCGCACTTTTTTTGTGGCGAGAACACCTGACAGGTACTCTCTAAGCGGTTTTCAAGAATACGATACGCTGCTGTCAACTCGTCACTGTGCTGTAAAACAGACCCTTGATGTCGTTGCCTATGTTGGGGAGGGTTGGAATGGGAACATGAGAGTGCTTTATGCCAGTCTTGGGCTGGGTGCTGGCAGCGTGGTGGTGAGGAAGGTGGTCATGGCTTCTCCCTTCATGGGCGTTATGGTTCAACGAGAGACAGATGCCAGCCCGGTAATAACTGACACCCTTGTGAAGTTACACGTGTGGTGGGTCCTGGGAAGAGAAGCACATGGGCTATGACAGTCTGAGGTGGGTGAGGGCCAAGGTGACGTGTGTGTGCGCATGTGTGGTTAGAGGAGATGTCGTGTGTGAAAGCCCTCGTGTTTGCAGGGAGCGGTGTACCTGTCGGCTCCACAGACGGTGCACTGGGGCTCGGAGGTTACGCAGGCTCACCCCCCATGGGCCACAATACACTTGTACTCATCGTGGGAGAGGCAGGGGGTGACTGAGCGGATTCCACCTTCGTGGCATCTGGCAGGTGCATTGCCGTGGTGGGCGAAGGGAGAGTAGGCAGGGGCCGGTCATGGGGGCCTGGCCTTGTTAGGGAGTTGATCTTTTATCCTCAGGCCTACTGAGGGACTGTTGAGGAATTTCAAGCAGGGATGTGGACTAATCAGATTTAGGTTTGGAAAAGACTCTCGGGCTGCGAAGAGGAGTGTTTGGAGAGAGGCAGGGCTAGGTGCTGGGGTGGCAGGAGACCTGCGCTGTCCAGGCAAGAGGTGGGTCTCGTCTCACGGCCGTGGAGGAAGACAAGTGGACGTGAGCTCCAGCAACGTGGGAGCCTGAGGCCAAGGGCTCAGCGATGGGTCAGGTGTGAAGGGTGAGTAGAAGGCGGTGTTCGGGAGGATCCGGGCTTTCTGGATGTGACACCGATGGATGGTGGCACCAGGACAAGGGCTGGCTTTGCTAGGGGAGCATGACTTCAGCTTCAGGTGTGCTGAGTTTAGTCCCAAGTGTCTTTGAGACACCGAAGGAAGCAATCGTGTTGACAGTGGGATATTTGGGTCTAGGGTTCAAAGGAGTCCAAAGAGCTGATGGAAATTTGTGAGTCATCCCTGTATTGAGGCAGGGTGTGGGTGATGGCACAGTGTGAGGGGACGAGAGAGCCCAGGATGGGTCCTGGGGTATGCTGACTGTGAAGGCCTGCAAGGAGGGCCCCGCAAAGGAGGGCAAGCCACGGCTGAGGCTGAGGAGGAGTAACCAGGGAAGCAGGAGGAAAACCAGGAAGGAGGGAGGATGGAGTGGTCGACAGGGTGAATAATGTTGAAGAGGATCAAGGAGAGCGAACTAAAACCCGGAAATATTCTGTGGGATTTAATGACGTGGATGTCACCAGCGAGCTTAGCAAGCTTTGCTTCTGAGAGCTGGGACTGCAAGCCCATTGGAGGTGGGGGAGGTGAGGACATGGAGGCAGCTGTTGCCCATCGGACTGGTCTTCCTTCTGCAGCTACTGCGAGGACGGCTCCATGCGCTGCAGCACGAGCGGGGCCCCGGGAAGCCTGTTGCCGGACACTGTCCTCGGCCTACCGCTGTCTCACCGCAGTGAGTACCGTGCCCCTCCAAGGCTCCTCCCCTCCCTCCTGCCCATGTCCTCACATGGGGCCGGGGAGAGAGCCGGGCCTGCTGTCTGACATACATGTGTGTTCAGGCACATGCCCGTGTCCAGCTTTGCCCAGAATTGTCACAATTTCTGGGTTTCTGTGAGCGACTTTCAGGACACGACTTTGCTTGTGCAAATCCAACCTGCTGAGGCAAGACATACTTTATCTTGTGGAAAGGCTAAGGTCGGACTCCCTGAGAGATGGAGCCCGTCAGGCTCCAGCTAGCCCGTGGCCCAGTGCCCAGCAATGAGCACGTTGTCCCCGCTACTGTGATGATAGTCACTTCCAGTGGACATGATGCTGCGCACCCTCTTTAGAGAGCTCCTCAGAGGGACTTGAAAGAGGAGGTTGGGCAGTCACTCTCCAGTGGGAGCTTCTGAGGCGCTGCATGGTTCAAGGACAAGGCTGGGAAAGGGGAAGGGACTGACGCAGCACTGGGGGGCCCCACGCACATTCCAGGTTCTGGGCCTTCTTCCTTCCAGAAGGGCCATCCTTGCTTAGAAAGGGCCCTCCCAGTGGGGGAGGTAAGTGGGCTTCCACCCACCAGCTGGATCGCGTCTCTCTGCCTCTCACTTTCTGCCAGACTCCTCTCTAAGTGGCCCAGTTCTGTGCCATGTCCTTTGTCTTCCAGCTTGCCCTGGGCACAAGGCCTGGCCTCCTGTGTGTCCCTAGCGTGGGGCCAAGACCCCGTGTACATGGTTGGCTCAAGTGTTGAAATCAGTACTTACGATCTCAAGGTCACGAGTCCTTCTCCCGCCTCCTTTCACATCACCCCTCCCCCTACCGTTGCCTTCTGCCCCAGGCCTGTCTCTCACACTCCTGTTGTTCAGGGACCTAGTATAGTCGCTGGAAGGTCTTCTCTTTTTCAAAGTCAAGAAACTCCTTGCCGATTTGGGAAACGCCATTAGCCTTTTGGAGTTTCCATCTCCTAACAAAAACTTCCATTTAAGATGAGGCGGAAACTCTGGCTTTCTTGCCCACAGTGTTGCGGGATTCCCGGGTTGCTGAGTTCATGTCTCATGATCATGAAGAACTAGAAGTGCAGCGAGCAAAAGGAGGGGCAGCCAAGCAAAGTTTACTGGAAGAAGAGAGCTCCTGGCAGCGAGGGGGTCCCGAGAGTGGATTACCGATTTGGGGCTCTCACCAGGGGTTTTTATCCTGGGTAGGAGGAGCTTGCCCATGCTTTTTCTCGTGGGGGTTACATGCTAGTGAGGTGGCTCCTTTTAGAAAATAAGTGGTCAGTGATCGCTCAAGTGTTTGAGAGCTTTGGGCCATAAAACAGTGTTATCTGGGGTGATCCAGTGTGTGGTGTAGTGGTTAAGGCACTGGACTCCCACATGGCTGACTGCAGTTCAAGTCCTGGACCCGGTGGCTTGAAATTCATGCCAGGAGTGTGTATGTGCATGCCCAAAATTCCAAGAGAAGAGTGGAGGAGAAGGGATTGTGGCATGGCCATCCCCTGGGCGGTGATTTCTCACTTCCCCTCTGTTTGTCTGTCTCTCTGGAGAGCACACATGCCCTATGGCAAAAAACCTAAAAACAAACAAACAAGCAAAAATACATGATCTAGGTTACAGAATGTAGTGGGGACACACATGGAAAGAAAATCTTAGTTGCTTCAGCTGCTCCGACTCAGGCTGCACTCTATTTCAAGCTCTGCTGGGAGCAGTTCACGGTGTCCAGGTGTGACCCCATCTTGGGCCTTCACCCCACTTGTGTAATACTCCTGTCGCTGTCCCCTACTTCAGCAGAACACAGGACGTGACGTGAACAGTATTACGAGCCCCAGGGCCTTCACCCCGCGTGTGTAATACTCCTGTCACTGTCCCCTACCTCAGCGGAACACAGGACGTGATACGAACAGTATTACGAGCCCCAGGGCCTTCACCCCGCGTGTGTAATACTCGTTGTCCCCTACCTCAGCGGAACACAGGACGTGACGTGAACAGTATTAGGAGCCCCAGGGCAGGGACCCCGCGTGTGTAATGCTCCTGGCGCTGTCCCCTACCTCAGCGGAACACAGGACGTGACGTGAACAGTATTAGGAGCCCCAGGGCCTTCACCCCGCGTGTGTAATACTCCTGTCGCTGTCCCCTACCTCAGCGGAACACAGGACGTGACGTGAACAGTATTACGAGCCCCAGGGCCTTCACCCCGCGTGTGTAATACTCCTGTCGCTGTCCCCTACCTCAGCGGAACACAGGACGTGACGTGAACAGTATTAGGAGCCCCAGGGCCTTCACCCCGCGTGTGTAATACTCCTGTCGCTGTCCCCTACCTCAGCGGAACACAGGACGTGACGTGAACAGTATTAGGAGCCCCAGGGCCTTCACCCCGCGTGTGTAATACTCCTGTCGCTGTCCCCTACCTCAGCGGAACACAGGACGTGACGTGAACAGTATTAGGAGCCCCAGGG